>NC_142013.1:83871252-84199585 GCF_049901735.1 Notechis scutatus | reverse complement strand
TGTGCCTTCTTTATAAATTCTGTGACCTGTTCCAATACTTCAGTTGGTACAAGTGATTTCAGCTCTTGAGAGTTTGTGTTCCACTCTCTTTTTCAAAACCTCAATTGTAAAATCAGCCTGTCTTATTCTTTCATTGAGAAGTTGGATCTGTGTTTTCTTCCCTGTGTCCCTTCACTGTTGAACACAGGCTGCATCTCAAACTGAAGTGCAAATGGTTCCTCTAGTCTGCAATTTTTCTGGAAATTAGTTCACGCTCCCGCACCATTCGAAAGTTGTTCATTGCAAAGTGCATCGCTAAATATCTGTGGAGATTCTCAGTCATCCAGGTCATGGTTGTCCCAAAGTTGCTTTTTTTCAACAGGCAACTGGACTTTCTGGTTTTTCTATGAAGACGCTTCTTGGATGAGAAGAGAAACATCTTCAAAGAAAAATCAGAAAGTCCAGTTGCCTCTTGAAAAAAAATCATCTTTGGGACAGGTGAGGAGGTAGTATTCCAGATGTAAACCTGGATTTTATTATCTGAAAATCATATGGCGATAAATGTGGCGACCCGGTTAATGTATTGGTAATCCTCAACTTACAAACACAATTGGGATTGGAACTTCTGTTTCTAAGTAAGATGGTTGTTAAATGAGTCATTCCCAATTTTAGAACCTTTTTTGCCACAATCGTTTAGCAAATTCAGCTTTCCCCAGACTTTTCTCATAAGAAGCCCTCTGGGAAGATTGCAAATTGTGACTACATTATCCTGTGGCATTGTAAATATAAAAATATACTGGTGGCCACACACCAAATTTTGATCATAGGGAATATGATACTTTACTGTAATACTTATGAATATCAGTCATGTTTTTTCCAGTGCTGTCACAATCCTGATCACTAAACAGTCAAGGATTATAACTTAACCACTCCTATTATTCTTGTTACTGTTTCTAGTATTCTTTAAGTTAGTATTATTTCAACCATTGATTTCACTCTGACACTACCTTCCATCCAACTCCCCTCCTCACATATTATGAGTTGAATGGAAGTAGAATTGAGAAAGTTTTAGTCATACTCCACTTTTATGAAATTAGGGGAATGGAGGGCAGAGGGCACTGTTGCTCAGCTGCTGCTGCTTTGGGTTTGTGGAGGACCCGCTCCTTAAAATTAAGACTTGCTCTATCTCAGTAGCTTCAGGAAGACAGAACATTTTAGAGCATTCCAAGATTTTTTTTTTAGCAAATTTAGATACTCATTGATCATTGATTTGTTTTACCTAAAGCTATGTCTAGTGATATATTTCTTGGTACTTTCAGTTTATCCTAGCATTGCTAGAATTTTGATCAATTACTAGTAATTGCTTTATATTAACACACATAACTTTTTAAATCCATGATAAACTTCTGTGAAACTGTAGTGACTTGGAAACATACAAATTAAATAAAGTCTGGATTGGCTGTGCTTTCCTTTTGATAACCAGTGATTGCTTCAATCTTGGCAAGAATTTCGCATTAATGTACATTCATCTTTTGTATTCATGCAATGTTTGTCAAAATTGTAAATCTTTCAGCTTGAGTTTGATCATGACTTCATGAATGTATTCATGTATTTTTTTTGCAACAACATGGAAATGATTTGCTACGGCTACCTTCCCAGATTGTTTTGACTTTCCAATTTCTGACATAGCCTTGGCCTACTTAGACAAGCCAAGATCTACAGTAGATAGCATCAATAATTCTTAGTAATTAATCATAATAGATGTGTGCTTATTTAATAGTGTATTAGTAAATTATTCAGAGCATCAAGGCACAGGAAGCATGCAAAACACGGCTGCTGAAAATTAATTCTGATCTTCACCAGAATGACCACTGGATACATCTTTATTTTCTTCTGTTTAATGAAGCATGTTCATTCTCTTTCCTTGAGACTAATTGGGGCAGGCACGTGTGTTGTGCTTATCTTTCTGCTCTTCTATCATGTTGTGTGTGCATTGGTTGGGCCACATATGATTTGGTCTATGTAACATGAATAGGAGGGAAATGTGGTGAGAGATTTAAAATGGATCAGTGCAAAAATCTGTGTCCCTCATAGAAAGCTTAGAACATTATTATTTTTCCTGGAATGTTTTGTTTTCCAAGCCCAGCCCATTTCCAAAGTCAAGCTTTTGTTTGCAAATATTTCCTATCACACCAACTTTGGTCCCATTATGTCCTAGACACTTATTTTGCAAGCAGAAATTCCAAGGCCTTACATTATTGATAGGATTGGAAAAAATAAAAATCACTCTTTGGTTTCAGATCATTCTTGCCTCAACTGTGCATTATCTTAGATGGTGCCTGTTGCTTTTGTAACTAGTTGTAGTAAATCTGCTGCCCAATAAATAGAGGCACCTTTGTAGTTATCAAAATGGCCACAAAGGGGGTATTTCTAATGAATTATATCAATAACTCAAAAAAGCTTTAAAAATCCATGGAATTCAATGCCAATTGAAGGTATAAGTAAATAAATCTGGATACCTGATTGGGATTTAATAACAACCAAGCCTAACATTTAAACAGGCATTATTAAAGACATAAACTTTACACATTTCCCCCACTTTGTTTCATTTTGGAAAGCTAATATTATTGGTTATTGTAAACAGCACCATCTTGTGGCAAAATATATACTAGTAATAAGATACTTCATAATTATATGACTTTTAAGTTTTTAGAGTAAGATTAGGAAAATATACCATTATATTTCACATATGACAATATTGCTATGATGTTCATGTATATTTAAGACTCTTTATAGTAATGATGACTTATCATTCTGACTTGGAAAAAACATTTTATAGAAATCTAGAACTTTCATGTAACTTATTATTTTTGTTGCTGAGAAATATTTTGTAGTTTTTAATCTAACAATGGGTTATATTTCAACGAATGCTTGTCCTCTTCCACATTAAATATTACTAATATAGATCTTTCATAAACTGAAAAATATATTGAGTAGCTTTTTTGGAAATGTTTTAAATAGGAGGAAGAAACATCAATAATGTACTTTTTGATGATACAACTCTTAATTGAAAATGCAACAATCTGAAACCCCGAAAGTTAAGCACTTTGAAAAAATGGAATTAGAAAAAAAATGAAATACTTTCATTTCCCAAACTATGGACAGCCCTTACTCTATTTTTTTTTTAAAAAAAGACCTGGCTTTTATCCAATAATTGAAGTCAGGATGCTGCTGATGATAAGAATTAATTTTATGCCGCCCAACTTTTGTTGGCATAATAATTATGAAATAATGTATCTATCAATTTCATATTTTTCAGAGCAAGTTTTAACCACTTTTTTGTTATTTTTGTTTTAATGAGATTCTCTACTTTCATTTTTTTCATGGCCCAGAGTTTCATAGATGGTTGGCCATATAAATTGGATAAAAATATCAAGAGCAAACTAATTACAATACTATACCAAGCAGTCTTATGCTGACAAAGTAGATAACTTATGCCTTTTAAGATCGGTTATCAACAGCAAAGATAAGAAATACACTGCAGACTAATACTAGAATAGCAATGAAGACCTTGGAAAAAATATTCAGGTGCTGCATGTATCTGTACCTACTAAGATTAGAATTGTGAAGGCAATGATTTTCCCTGTGATACTCTATGAAAGTGAAACAAGTCAGACAAATATTGACACTTTTGAACTTTCATGCTGGAGAAGATTCCTAGAAATGCCATGGATGGACAAGAAAACAAAAGGTTTATTGAACAAATCAACATAGAATTTTCAAATGAGGCACAACAGGCTCAAATTAACTTTTTTTTGGACACATTGTAAAGAAAACCTAGTCTTCTAGAGAAATCAAATAATGCTGGGAAAGGTTAAAGAAAGAGGACAATCAACAACAAGGTAGATGGACTCAATTATAGCTGAAACACTTTGAAGGGCAGGATGGGGACAGGTCATTCTGGAAAAAAATCAACTATTTGTTGCTAAGAATTGATACTGATCTGATGGCACATAGAATTTCAGCAGCAGCAGCAGCTTCTTCTAGTTCTTCAAAAGCAACAGACAGCACCTTTCATTTGCACTTTTGTAACTCTGGAGGGTCCTCCTGAACAAACAGACTCACCATTTCACTTCCAAGTTTATGGTGTAAATTCTCATTGGGTGATTTGTTAAAATGGCAACTTGCTACTAAGATAGTCTTTTTATTTCCAACTGATTAGTGAACATTTCTGATATCTACTGGCTGCACGTGTTAGGGTTTAATGCTCCTTATATAGTAAATACGAAAAAACATGGATGGAAGGGAAGGTAAAATACAGTTTAATTACAAAGATTGATTCCTATAAAATATAACATTTTCAGTTTCAGTTTTAGCGCTTCTTCCAGGTGAACTTTCTGCGGGCTCCCTCCTGGCCAGGCTTTTTTCGTTCTCTCACACGTGGATCAGAAGTGAGGAGACCAGCTGCAGGGAGATCAGGAAGAAATTTATACAATTTAATGAAATTAGGCACAGAGAAGGGTGGAGGGACTTAGTCATAAGAATTGAGGAAAGTCAAAGGGAGATCAGCATTTATCTTACATTTTAACCTAGATTTATAATATTTAGAGCAGGGGTGTCCAACCTTGGCAACTTTAAGACTTGTGGACTTCAACTCCCAGAATTCCTCAGCCAGCTTTGCTGGCTGAGGAATTCTGGGAGTTGAAGTCCACAAGTCTTAAAGTTGCCAAGGTTGGACACCCTGATTTAGAGTCTTGGGCATTTTTGCCTCATTTTAAACAATTCATTAGAATGCTAAATAGCAGTTTTTAGAGATAAGTAATCGGGAACAGGATACTGAATTTTATTATTTAGGACAAATTGATACATTTTTCTCTATACACTTCTTATTACCTTGCCTCATGAATTCTACTTCATCTTCAGTAATAAAACTACATAAAGCTCTTGCTATGGCTAAGCGAATTGCTCCTGCTTGTCCGCTTCTTCCTCCTCCAGATACGGAACAGACCACGTCATACTTCTCTAAGTGATCAAGAAATTGGAATGGAAACATCAGCTGTTCTCTGAAAAGTATTATATATGAATAACAATATGAAAGAGTTAAAATCAGTTAAGCGTAATCTAATAAATCATTAATTTTTTTTCTAGTGATCTGTCTATGGAAATATTTCATTAAGCTAAATCACATACAGGTAGTCACTGACTTATGACCACAATTGATCGCAAAATTTATATTGTTAAGTGAGACATTTGTTAAGTGAATTTTGGCCCATTTTATGACCGCTTGCCGCAGTTGTTAAGCGAATCACTGCAGTTCACGGGTGTCAAACTCGCGACATAATGTTGCCATTACGTGACGTATCATTATGTTTTTTCACTTCGCGGAGCTAGGGTGGACTTGGCCTGCACATGATGCATCCGGGCTGTGGGCTGCCAGTTTGACATATCTGCTACAGTTGATAAGTAGGTAACAAGGCTGTTAAGTGAATCTGATTTTCCTATTGATTTTGCTCGTCAAAAGGTGGCCTTGGGAAACAGCAATAGCCGTAAGTATGAGTCAGTTTCCAAGCACCTGAATTTTGATCACATGATAATGGGGCTGTTACGAAGGTTGTAAGTGTGAAAAACAGTCATAAGTCACTTTTTTCAGTGCCATTGTAACTTTGAACAGTCACTAAATGAATTGTTGTAAGTCAAAGACTACTGTACTCGGGGGTGGTGTGCATGTCTCAACTTAGAAATGCTCTGAATTTGAGCTTGCAAAACTTCTAGAATGAACAAAACAGCCACTCTGAACATAAACCAGCTGTTTCAATTATAAGAATCTAAATTCAAAATGTCTCCCACAGCCCTACTGCTTATTTACTATAAATAATTTATTTATTTAAATGTATCCACATAAAATGCCTACAGTTATCAGAGTATAGTAATAGAACAACAGCATGGGAGATTATATTGTTAACATTTAAGGTCAAATAAAGCTTCTAAAGTAATACTTAAGCAAACTCATTTGCAAGAGAAACTATGAGAAATAAAGATAAACAAAACAAAAAAATGGACAGACTCCCTAAGCCAGACTTACTCTTTTCCTTAGCCAAATAGGTTTTACTAATATCAAATCATGGTTTACAGGCTGTACAAATATCTTTTTTCTCTTTGTTTACAATTTCATAGGCATTTAATAAGGCTGACATGGCTTAGAATGATGCAAGGTGTCAACACTTGCAAAGGAAAATGCACTTGTGCTCAGAAGAGGCTAAACTAACATACAATAAAACTGTCATCTTTTCAGAGTAATCTGCAAATGGATATCTTTGGCTCAATTTGGTAGTTTTTTATATAAACACACACTTTTGAGAAGTCTATTCTTACTGTAAACCTGTAGTTAAATTTAATTAGATTAGGATCTATTAGTTCATATACCCAGAAATTTTAGGATCCTACTGCCCCCAATAAAGTTCACATTTCTAAAGATCTATTATTTTTCAATAGGAATTTCCCAAATGTGTAGATTACAATCTTGTGATCTTCAGATTGTACCGATATACTGACTAAAGACAATGAGCATTACAGTCCAAGATATATTGAGGTACCAATATTCCGAAGTATTTGAAATCATTGTTTTAGTAACATTTTCACATATATTTAAGTTTTCAAATTTGATTATACAGCAGGAAAATATGATACTCTGAAGATTTTTTTAAAACTAAAAAAATACATGAAAACATTTTTTAGAAAAATACCATTAAAAATGGTTTTAGCAAAAAAAAGTTCTCTCTTTTTTAACACTCACCTGTCCTGCAACACTGGAAAATAAAGTAAATAATTATCTCCGTTTATAGTGAATTTTCCATTTCCATTTGCATGAAGTGTAGCAGTTGCTGTTGCAGACTTTCTCTTACCTTAAAAAGAAAAAAAATCTCTGTACATGTATTTCATGTTCAGCATTTCAAAATGTTTAGCATCTTTTGCATCTACACATATGGCATTTCAAAATGCTAAACAAAAATGAAACTATCTTTTGAAAGGGAAATTCTAGCAAAAATTCCAAAGATGTTATGCAGAATCTTTCCTAACCAAATGCAACACAAGGAGATCTAAGCCTAAAATTGTGTTTTGGGAGTGGAAAAGTTGCCTAAAATACCCAAAATTAATCTAGATTCCAAATTTATGAAGGGCTGGAGAGCACTCCAGTGGTACCATTAAATAGCATACAGGATATATTAACATCTTTCCACAATGTATGCATATCTCTGCAAACAGTAAGTGGCAATATTCTTTATCATAAAGGGCCCTGTAAAAGAAAAGGGAATGAATACAATGGACATAGTTTTACAAAACTGCCACTGTTAAATTTCCCTTTTTCTCCCAGCAGAGGGAGGCATACCCTGATAATTCAAAATGGCAACTGGCATCTAAAAGAAATAATTATTTTGATATATAGTTTTTGTTTGATTTAGAGTATACAGTATTTGAACAGAAATGCAGAGAAAACTATTTTTGATATACACTACAAATTCGGTGTGTGAGTCAGTACACAAACATACTGTATACTTTCGAGTCAGTTTTTGACTTTTGGCTACTGCTTGGACTAAACTTGGAAGGATTTTAGGAAAAATTTTCAGAAATGGTTTGCCATTGCCTGCTTCCTAGGGTTGAGATTGTAAAACACATATTGTCAAAGAAGTTTGATAAAGTAAGCCAGTGAAGTAATTTAAGTTGCCTGTTACCAGACTGAAAAATCTGTATGAAAAGCAATTTATAGTAGACCACCTCATGATGTAAGGTGGATGCAATATTATATACCATCTTAAATACATATGCCAAATAAGTTAGATGCACAGAATACATTTTAACTATTTTGTTTTTAATTTAATGAAACAAGTATAACCACATAGAACACAGTGCAATATCACTGGAGGACTTGGACAGCATTTTTTTTTTCTTTATAGACATGTAGCTTAATGTTGAGAAGTATTTGGATTTTCAGGTTGCCAAGGATTTAATTTTGAAATGTAACAAAAAGTATACCTTCTGCAGTGCTAAAGGCCACTCCTCGCTCATCATATTTTAGGGGTTCAAATGATTGTTTTTTGGATTGTATAGGTAATTCCTTGCGAAATTTAAGCAGGTAATCTTGTTCCATATCACAGTATGGCAGCGTTACTAATCTTTCCAGCAGCTGAATACATCTTAAATACTGTAGACAATAAAAATTCATTAAGGATGGTGGTGCAAGTGTAATTGCATTTGTCAACAACTTCTATTTTTACCTGCTTGATCATTTTAGTTCTGTTCTTACTGATAACTTTTGACAAGATGACACTTCTGTATTTGCATGCTGCTTTCAAAACAACATGCAGATGTATCATTTCCTATGTGAATAAAGATACCTAATTCTGTCCCTGCCCCCTACTAATGAATCCATTGCTCAAAACTTTAAGCAAACTCTTTGTCAGACTAACTTCATTAACATCAATCGTGATTTTCAAGAAGAGATTTAGTGGGCCTCAAAATAGTATTTTTGATGGATAAGTGGTAAGAGACAAACGTCCTAATTCATTTAAGGAAATTGTTTTCTAAATTCTACTTGTTGGATTATTTTTATGCCAAGTCTGTGGCCGTAATAAAGATTTGATTTGAGATGATTTTATTTCCTAATAGGTACAGGAAGTGTGCATTTATGCTACTGGTTGTTCAAAAAGGATTAGACTTGATTTTAAAAACAAACAATCAAGGTATTTCCAAATTCAAGAGATACTTGACTCAAAGGGCAACCTCTTAAAATAATTATCCTTTGCTACTATAAATTTTACTGCTTTCATTTGAGCATGTGATTAAAGTGTCTCACAAGTAATACAGGGCCTCCCAATCACAAGAAATAAAGAAGCAGATTCAGGTTTAATGTCATTTTATACAGCCTGGGCTGGGAAAAGGAAAGAAATAAAGGAACATTTCCTGAAGGTCTCAAAAAGTATAACTTTCTGTATGCTTATTTTTTGTTTGCAGAGAAGCAAAGGTAGAAGTTTAAAAAAGAAAGAAATCCTAAATGGATACAATAGAGATAAAATGACATTGTTTTTTCAGTACAAGTAACCCAGTGGCAAACTATCAAGATCTATTCAACATAATCGCTTGCCTTGGGTCAGGGGTTGGGAAACTTGGCTCTTTTATCACTTACGGACTTCAACTCCCAGAATTCTTGAGTGAGCCATAAAAGGTTCCCCATCCCTGGCCTACTGGTTTTTCAGTTGTGGGGGAAATCAATTTTTGACTTGAATGGGACCGTTTAATATACAAATGTAGAACATATCTATATATAATATACATACATTTGTATATTAAACAGTCCCATTCAAGTCAAAAATTGATTTCCCCCACAACTGAAAAACCAGTAGGCCAGGGATGGGGAACCTTTTATGGCTCACTCAGGAATTCTGGGAGTTGAAGTCCGTAAGTGATAAAAGAGCCAAGTTTCCCTACCCCTGCCTTGGGTGAACTGATCATGTGACTAGCCAACCCTGTTAGTTCTGATATCTCATTATCCACCTGCTCCTTTATATGGGGTAACATCCAACGCATGGGCTTTCCTTACAGTTTTGATAAGAATGTGAGACAGTTTCCAAACATGGTTTTCACTGGTCACAATAAAGGGATCAGAAGTATCCAGAGGGAAGTCAAGATGGTGGCCACAAAGTCAAATTCAAAGGGCCTCCCCTATTAATCTGCATTGCATCATATGTGAAAAGAGGCTTTGATCATGCTATACTGCTCACTACTTTGACTGTCCAAGCCCGCATCAGATGCTGCTGAAAGGAAGCTTGAATAGAAACGGACATAGTCTTAAATTGATTTGCTGATGTAAACTAGTCATTTAACAGATTGTATATGGCAGTGACAAAATACATAATAATAATTACATCTGGTTGTTGGGGACATGTTTAAACCGAGTAACAAATTACATATTTGAATGTTCTCCCTTGAGATAAATCCCTCATTGGACACAAGAGAAAGGTCACAGACAAGGCTTTAGTTATCTTGTCCCCTAAGATACTGTGAGCATTTGGTGGTTTTTTTTCAGGGTGTGTGTGTGTGTGTTTACAAAGCCATGTTAATATCCATCCAAGGAGAACCACCATCCTGCACAGTATGAAGTGGAACCATTCTGACGAAGATATGTTAAGTTACCTCATAATTTGGGGAAACATACCTATTCTTGAAATAACATACATAAAACTATTTCATCTCATAACCATTTAGGGATGTGTTCTTATGAGACTCAAACAAAAAAATATGCATAATTCCCATGTCCCAGGGAATTTTTTCCTCAGAATCCTTACAACGACTAACTGTTCCGTTAGGATACAGGGTTCATTAAATAAAGGAGATTAATTACTCACATCTTGATCTGACAGTTTTTCCGCTAACATTTCTTCCAATTCCTCTTTAATCAGCCATCTGCTGCCAATCAGGTTCCTGTTTGAAATATTACATATATTCTCTTTTAACTAATCATGCAATTAAGGATAAGATTGCAGCTAGACCGTACAGGAGGAAATGCAAGCTAGAGTTGTAAACTTAGCAAGCAGGTTAATTTGTTAAAAAGTTAATAATTAAAAATCTAGCCATCATTTTTTACAGGATTTTAATATATACATTAATAACACTCATATTACAATTCCCACACCCAAAAGGAAAGATGTGAAATTTTAATAAAGTTTTCACTACCATTTCTAAATCCAATCTGACCCGAGGCAGACGAGCCTCTTAGTTTAACAAATATAGAAAAGACTATACACTGCTCAAAAAAATAAAGGGAACACAAAAATAAGACATCCTAGATCTGAATGAATGAAATATTCTTATTAAATACTTTGTTCATTACATAATTGAATGTGTTGACAACAAAATCACACAAAAATTATCAATGGAAATCAAATTTAGCAACCCATGGAGGTCTGGATTTGGAGTTACACTCAAAATTAAACTGGAAAAAAACACTACAGGCTGATCCAACTTTGATGTAATGTCCTTAAAACAAGTCAAAATGAGGCTCAGTAGTGTGTGTGGCCTCCATGTGCCTGTATGACCTCCCTACAATGCCTGGGCATGCTCCTGATGAGGTGGCGGATGGTCTCCTGAGGGATCTCCTCCCACACCTGGACTAAAGCTTCCCCCAACTCCTGGACAGTCTGTGGTACAATGTGGCGTCTGTGGATGGAGCGAGACATGATGTCCCAGATGTGCTCAATTGGATTCAGGTCTGGGGAACGGGTGGGCCAGTCCATAGCATCAACGCCTTTGTCTTGCAGGAACAGCTGTCACACTCCAGCCACATGAGGTCTAGCACTGTCTTGCATTAGGAGGAACCCAGGGTCAACCGCACCAGCCTATGGTCTCACAAGGGGTCTGAGGATCTCATCTCGGTACCTAATGGCAGTCAGGCTACCTCTGGCGAGCACATGGAGGGCTGTGCGGCCCCCCCAAAGAAATGCCACCCCACACCATTACTGACCCACTGCCAAACCAGACATGCTGGAGGATGTTGCAGGCAGGCAGAACATTCTTCACGGCGTTTCCAGACCCTGTCACGTCTGTCACATGTGCTCAGTGTGAACCTGCTTTCATCTGGGAAGAGCACAGGGCGCCAGTGGCGAATTTGCCAATCTTGGTGTTCTCTGGCAAATGCCTAACGTCCTGCACAGTGTTGGGCTGTAAGCACAACCCCCACCCGTGGACGTCGAGCCCTCATACCACCCTCATGGAGTCTGTTTCTGACAGTTTGAGCAGCCACATGCACATTTGTGGCCCGCTGGAGGTCATTTTGCAGGGCTCTGGCAGTGCTCCTCCTGTCCCTCCTTGCACAAAGGCGGAGGTAGCGGTCCTGATGCTGGGTTGTTGCCCTCCTACAGCCTCCTCCACGTCTCCTGATGTACTGGCCTGTCTCCTGGTAGCGCCTCCATGCTCTGGACACTATGCTGACAGACACAGCAAACCTTCTTGCAACAGCTTGCATTGATGTGCCATCCTGGATGAGCTGCACTACCTGAGCCACTTGTGTGGGTTGTAGACTCCGTCTCATGCTACCATTAGAGTGAAAGTACCGCCAGCATTCAAAGGTGAGCAAACCATCAGCCAGAAAGCATAGGAACTGAGAAGTGGTCTGTGGTCACCACTTGCAGAACCACTCCTTTATTGGGGATGTTTTGCTAACTGCCTCTGCTTTCTACCTGTTGTCTATTCCATTTGCACAACAGCATGTGAAATTGATTGTCAATCAGAGTTGCTACCTAAGTGGACAGTTTGATTTCACAGAAGTGTGACTGACTTGGAGTTACATTGTGTTGTTTAAGTGTTCCCTTTATTTTTTTGAGCAGTGTATTTTTTTCTTCATTTGTAATCCATTGTCAATCATTCATCTAGCTTATCATTTAATAGTAACTTCTCTCCTCAACCAATATTTCTTACATTTCTCTTTCAACAACAGGCCCAATACTGAAACCAGAGATTATTAATCCTTCTGAAAATGCCCAATTCTAATTCCACATGCCAGGAATTTATCTGCTCTAAAACTCTTATATCTTTGCAAACATGGCAAAGATAATATCACAGCTATCCTTTTGAGATAAACATTTTTGTTTAAATTAAGGATATCCCATGAAGACATACTGTATATACTCGAGTATAAGCCTAGTTTTTCAGCCCAATTTTTGTGCTGAAAAAATCCCCCTCGGCTTATACTCGAGTGAGATTCCCCTCTGGAAAAAAAAATGGTGTGGAGTCGCGGCCTCCGGCGGCAGCGACTCCCAACAGTAGCCGGGAAGGGAAAGGCAAAAAGCGCTTTGCCTTTCCCTTCCCGAGGCGGCGGGACTGGGGCCGCGCCGGCGGTAGTGACTCCTGACTCAGGGGGCCTCCGAGGGAGGGGAAGAAAGTGACTCCTGCCTCCTGCTGTCATCATCATCTTCTTCTTTTGGGTTAGTGAATCAATTAAACCTTTCATGATAGTGAGATCGTTTCCCAAATTAATTATTTTTATTTTTGAAATTTACCAGTAGCTGCTGCATTTCCCACCCTCGGCTTATACTCGAGTCAATAAGTTTTCCCAGTTTTTTTGTGTAAAATTAGGTGCCTCGGCTTATATTCGGGTCGACTTATACTCGAGTATATATGGTAACTTTCCCTAGTTATTTCTGCGATGAGTACAATATGCATTTAAAAGTTGACAAGTTATGCCAGTTCAGTGTTTGATCCATTAGGTGATCTCCTTTCCAAGAAATCATACACTTTACCACTAATATATTGCTCATATCTATGCTTTTACATTTGAATCTCTCCTAAAATTGATTCTTTTTTCTTATATCACTTCCCATAACTTTATGTAAGCTGCCCAAAGTCTTATAAATAGGATGGCGTATAAATGTTAATAAATCAATAAATGCCTAATGATATAAAAAAGCATTATAGAAATGCACATGTATCAAAACTAATTTGATCTTCCTCAATTACAGCTGTTATAGGAGCCCTGTTAAAAGATGTAACTAAAGTACTATATTTATTTAATTTACTTAACTAATTAAATTTAGGCACTACTCAGATCTAAAATGTATCTGGGTGGCTCATAACATTAAACAAATAAAACAGTAACAGCATCTTACCATTCAATATACAATATGTTCAAAGATTCCTCCAACAAAGGGGTCCAACAACCTGAATCTACCTAACGGATAGTCAAACTGACAGCTCGGAGAATCTTTTCCACTTCCTTCAAGAATCCCCAATTCACATTCAACCCAGATCATACAGTAAGAGTAAACCTCAGGCTTTTCAACCTAATCTGCCTAATTCAGCTCCAAGCTGATTTGAGGGACTGCTTGCCAAATTGTTATACTGTGTTTTTCACAGCAGCCCCACAAATGATCCTCCTTCTCCAGCAGAAACTAGGTCACCCTAAACAAGGCCAACAGATAACCCTCAGTAGATGCAGTAAGGGTGAATACTTTCATTTTGCCATCCTTATTTATTTATTTATTTATTATTTTATTTATTTATATTGACGCTTATTCGCCCATGGCAACTCGAGGTGGCTTACACAATGTAAAACCGTATTTAAAACAAAAAATAAAAACAATAAAAACTTCAAAAAAGAATTAAATTAGTAAATTACTAATTTATAAATTAGTCTAATCTATACTATTAGTCTATACTATACTACTAGTCTAATCTATCTCTACTAATCTATAAATTAGTAAAGTACAATAGAACAAAATTTGGGAAAACAAAAAACAAAACAAAAAATAAAAAAACCAACTCCCACCCCCTGCCCCGATGACAGCAGAGCACACTAGCCATTTGATGGGCTCCATCGCTCTCTGGGTTCCCCAGGCCCGCTGGCAAAACCTATTAACCCTTTTACTAGAATGTAACCAAACATGAGTTCCTACGCATAAAATCAGGCTTTCTCCAAGACTCCCTCCAATGTTGTTTTAGGTCTCTCTTCTTAACTTCATCTCCCAAAGATCCAGATATGTGAAAAGGGATATGCCACATAAGGATGTTATGGTCCAAGACTTTGGCCAAATCACATATCACCTTTTGGATCCATCAGAGGGATAATCAAATATGCTTTTTCATTACAAAATGATGGAAATTTAAATAGAAATGAATATATAGAAATGCATCTATACCAGGGGTGTCAAACTCGGGTCATCACGGCGGCGTCATGTGACGTATTGTGACTTTTTCCCCCTTCGCTAAACTGGGAATGGCCTTGGCCAGCATGTGAAACATCCAGGCCGCGAGTTTGACAGCCCTGATCTATACCTATCTTCTATGTTAATTATAATCTCAAAGACAACTTACATAGGTGCTTTATCTTCAGAAAGCAATCCTTGAGCATACAGTTGATCTTGATAATTTTGAATGTGCAGTAGCTTACTGTATATCTCCTAGAATACAGAAAATATACTGTATATAAATGAGTTCCAGTTGTGAAATTTCCACAGAAAGATTAATTTGTTAAGTTATAAGATAGAAGCTCAACTTCTGGAAAATATATTTTCCCACTTGCACACATGGAATCAGGCAGTGACTTTTCTATATTTCCATATAGCGTAAGTGTACTAATCAGGATTACATGATTATTAACTAATGAACAACACAAACAGATAAATACTACTGTACTCATGACTCAATAGTGAATTTAAATAGTTGAATAATTTGCAAATGGAATGCTGAAGTAAAATTTTGTTCTAATCCAGAATATTTGTTATTTAAATCAAATTGTTTTTATAAGTTCTAAATATATTTTGGTATCCTTGCTAAATTGTCCCTTAATTTTCATATTCATTTACTGCATTCATATCTAATCTTTCCATCAAGAACTACGGAGGGGTGTATATCAGGATTCCTTTCATTTCATTTCCACACAATTCTTTGAGAAAGTATGAGGGCCCCAATTGCTTAATGAGCTCTTTGGCTGAATGAAGAATCAAATATATACCCACCTCTTCCAAATTTCTCACTGACATGAGCTGTAAACATCTTGATAAAAAATAAATAAACCAAGCTACTCAAACATGTAATTCCAAACATCCATGGTAACTGATTTCCCAGGCTGTGTTATAATATTATGTGCATTTGGCTACGAAATAAAAGTATTCAAACTGTAGGTTAAAAAGTCTTGGTATCTTGGATAGAGTTCATCACCTTCATGATATATACAGTACCTTATTGTTAAATAAACAATGAACACAAACTATAGATAATTTGAAGAGTTTTTACATCTTATTGAAGTATATTTCAATACAGAAAATGTTACTTGTGTTGTCATTTCATATCTAATTTCCAAATTTTCTAAAAGAATGTTCATAATATATTAAAAACACTATAAAGAAGGCAGGTAAATACTATTCAGAAGCAAACAGAACAGACAACATACAATAATGATACATGTTATCTGAAAAAGTTTAACAAAATATACAGCGGTTAACTTGTAGGAAGCATTCACATCTGAAACAGTTGAAGAATGTATGTTAACTTCTTCAAAATAGATAAGCAAAGATATTAACAGATATTTCTGTCTCTTAAAAATATGTTGTAGACTAGCAGTTTATAGAGTAGACTTGGAAAATATATTCAAATGCGGTGTCTCCATACCTACTAAGGTGAGAATTGTGCATGCCATGCTATTCCTTTTGACATTTTATGGAAACAAAAGCTGGATTTCGAAGAAACAAGACATGAAGATTATTGACAGTTGTGACCTTTGGTGTTGGGCAAAACTTCTGAGAATACAATGCACAGCCCAAAAACAAACAAACAAATAGATCTTCAAACAAATCAACCCATAGTTCTCACTACAGGCATAAATGGCCAGACTCAAATTATCCTATTTTCCACACATTGTGCAAAGACCTAATTCACTGGAAAAGGCTCCAATACTCGAAAAGGTGGAAGGAGAAGAAGACAACCAGAAGAAAAATGGATGAATTCAGTTAAAGAGGTGATGAGTGCACCACTGGAATACCTGAAAGACTACGTTAGGGATAGATTATCATGAAAAAAATAAATGTCACCAGGAGCCAAAAATGACTTGATGGTAATCAATCAATCAATCCCTCTATGACATACACATAATAGCCATATATGTATCTTTTCATGGTACAGGAGAATAGCATCTCTAAACTTGTTACTTAATAAGATGGCTAGTACAAATAATATTGTTCTGCCTAAATAAATGAGTATTTGTGGCTTGTACTAACCAATGTTCAGCAGAAGCTTGTTGAAAGTATGCAGGCATTATGAGCTCAAACATATAAGTTACATAAGAAACAGAACAAGGATAGTGGCTGGTGTAGGCTAACTTCTCCAACCTAACGCATCCCAGACCTATACAGATTATACTCCAAATGCTGGGTCAAAATTCTCCAGATTGTATTTCATAACAATTTAAATGATAGGGATTAAGTTGTTAAAGGTTAATACTGATTTTCCAAAGAAGTCTAGTATTATTATCTTACAATTTTTTTCTGTATAAATAGCTAAAGCATTCAGTTAGAGGTATCATTATGCTCATATATTTAGGAAAAATAGCATACAGTATGTCAGAAATGATAAACAATGTCAAAGGTTTGTCTAATCAATGCACAGCAAATTAAAATTATCTTTTATTTGAAGGTTTTGAACTTAAATATGCTTCTGGTATCTCTTAGCTTGAGGGTAATATGCAATTCGTACTTTGTGCATAGTTGCATGACAAATCATGCTTGATAAAAGTATGTATCCGTTTCTTAACAGAAATATTTCTAAATGCACTGATACTATTTAAGCAACGACATAAATATCCTACCATAATTACCCTTTGTTTGTTGAAAAAATTTCAAATGAAGAAACATTTAATCAAATGGGGAGCCCGGTCACTTGAAAAGACTGCATCTGGAAAATCACCAACACTGGTTTTTTTTCATAGGCAAGAGCTACGAATGTTAAGAAGTTGTACTCCCTGTAATTTTTCTATAATTTCTTCATTATGATGGAATGCAACAAAACATCTTGCCCTTGGCTTGCTCTGTTTCAGCCAAAACAAATGCAAATGGCCTGTCAGATGACAGCTGCTTGATAAGGCCCCTCTACAAGACCTGCATGCTTTACTTTTTTCCGTGAAACTTGGGATGAAAGGCAGAAGGCAGGAAGAGAATTAATGTAGCATACAGTCTAAAGGCAATGCTACAACCGTGATTAAGTAGAAAAGCTAAAAGGCACAGATTTTCCACAGCCTCTCTGCGTGCAACCCATCCGTGTAACAAGTTGACAGGCATAGTGCGTCAGCTCCATCATCCTCTCCGACAGCTAAAACGCAGCGCTGCATCCCTTTTCAGAGAAAATTTGCGTCTGCACCATGAAGCGTTGTACATTATTTCTTAGCACTGCAGGGGGGCTCAAGTCCATATGGAACCTTCACAAATATTACCACAGATCAAACCAGCAGCGTTTCAAGGCAGATTTGACATACCTATTTAAATGAACAGTAGGGGTCCTCAAGCTGCCTCAGGCTGTGCAGGAGAAAACTCTCTGGAAAGCCTAGGCTGCAGCTCCATTACTCAGCAAAGACACCCTCTACATTTATCATTCATTTCATTTCTGCCAGGGCAAGAAGCTCATTTGCCCAAGGTCAACCAAAAGAGAAAAAAAATTCCTCTCTTCTCCTTCTAAAAAAATAAATGTACCTGACAAGTGGGGATTTTGTCCTTTGGGTGCAGAGAGTACAAATGAAGATAATTCCAAAAAACACAGGAAAATAATCCTCTTCACAGAGAAAGTCCTCTAAATGCTATTGCACCTTTACCCTTACAGCACCTAGTATCAAGAGAAGCAGTCTTTGACAGCAGCACTATGCTGAAAAGAATTACTTTATTTTTCAGTAAAATGGGCATTTCATTTTTCGTAACTATCAATACTGATTCAGTTTTCCCAAAGTCAGTGGACTAAGGTTTACAAATGCATATATTGTGCAAATGCAATAAATGTTGCACCTTGAGATAAGTAAGTTCAGGGAGAGTACAGTGGAAACCCACTTAGGAATTGTTCAGTAGTGAGAACAGTGGGAGGAAAAACAGTATAACCCTGATTTATTTAGATTTAAAAGGAAATTGCAACTGAATACAATCAAATGAAATATTGGACTTAAAAAAGCAGATTTTAATAAAGTGAAAGCAATGTTAAAATATGGATGCCAAGGATTCTTTTTAAAGATATAATGAAATCAGAACCCAGTAATATCAATGAAGACTAAACATAAAACAGCAGAAGGAGCTTGTGTTTCTCTATTCTTCGATACTTCTATTATTAATTGGATCAAGTAATGGAGGGAATGCTCATCACATTTCCAAAGAACAGTTGAAGTAACTGGGCTTGTTTAGCCTTTAGGAAAGATGATTGAGTATGAGTACAATATCATTCTCCAAGCATTTGAAAAGTTGTCACAAAGAAGAAAATAAAGACTGGTTTTCTGTCATTCCAAAGCTAGATAAATTCATTTAATTTACAAGAAAACAAATTATAATTAAACATTTGCTTGTTTCTTTAAAAAGAGATAGTTCTTTCATTCTTTCATTTCTTTTAGGAAAAGCTGCAGAAATAATTTCAGATTCTCTCTATACTGAAGGAGCATATTCAGATTTCTTTATAATCTTCCAAGTTAATAAAAAAAACCCTCAAATGAAAAATAAGGCCATATGCTAGTTAATAACTTATTAAATGAAAACACCTGAAGAAAGCAACTGAAATGCAAAATAGAATAAATAGGGATTAATGAACAATCATGGGATTAGAAGATTTCTATCAGTATTTTTGATGGCAGAGCCATTAATATATTATCTCTTCAACCAAAGAGCCATAAGGGCAGTGCCAGAGTGGTGAACTGAAAGTTGCTGCAGGGTGATGTTTATAGCCCCAGATCAAGGCTTTAAAGAGAATTCTCCTGCAACTGAAATTTAAGATGGAATTTTTTTGTTTATTTACTTGCAAGTGCTATATAGTAAGCTTTTAAAGCAAATCCTGTCCATTAAGGCTTTGCTTTGGAATGCTCTAATAAAAGTTAAGAACACCATAATACATGTTCTTCACTTTCTTTAGAGCTCTCTCTCATATAAGACTGTCTATCGGTAGCTCTTAACTTACAACAACAACTGGGACCAAAATTTCCATTGCTATCCAAAGCAGTTGTAAAGCATGAATAGTACATGCTTAAAGCATGATTAGCTTGGTGATGGCAAAGTCTGTAGTCCCATTAGCCATTGTTAACTGAATACCAAAGTCATTTGGTGAAGCAACTTACTGCTGGCTTCTCACAATCAGAGGCAGTGGGGAAAACTGGCAGGTAGTTGCAAGTTCCAGGCCTGCAGGCAGATAAATGATTATTGCAAGATGGGTGGAGAGAGAGAGTGGGAGAGGGAGAATGAGTGAGAGGCTCAGCATAGATATATGAAAGTTTCGGGAAGGAGCAAAGGGGTATGCTTTAAACACCTTGTAGGTTGGGGAGGTATGAGAAGCACAGCGCAGGTCAGAGGACACGCATAGTGTGTGTGAGAGGTGCAGGTTGGAAAAGGGTGAGGAGAATGAGTGGGCAGCCAGGAAAGGGATGGTGAGGATGCAAGGGGGTGTATGAGAGGTGCTGTGTGGGTTGAAAAGGGTGCAAGGGGATGCAAGAAGGCATCACACGGATCATGGAGGGTGCACAATTGTAGTAGCTACTGAGATCCTATGGATGGCGCTAGATGCTAGCAGCAAACTGCAGTGTCTAAAAACCTATCTAGAGCCTCTTGGCTACTTGCATGATCTCATTTCCTATCTTGGTGAAGGTGGAAAGTCCCGGACTTTCCAGATATATAGGTGATCTCATTTACTAACATCACCACTAGTCTTAAGGATAAGTTGAGAGGTTGTACCAATGTGGTTGAGAGGTTTCACCCATGTGGGATCTATTCTCCAATCCAAATATTGTATCTATGCTACTCTTTGCTTGTAAAAATAGTATAAAATAATAAATACCACATAGGTGGTCAGACATCTTGGCACCCTGCACAATGACTGATCATTGAAATCCATCACACAATGGCTGACATGGTACAAGTACAGAGTGGCTGAGAAAGATGCACAGATGGGGGGAAACTTACCCCAGGAACTTGTGATTTTCTCTGCTAGCTTCTCCACTGACTTTCTGAGAAAGCCAACACGAAAGGTTGCAAATGGAAATCATGTATTGCAGGGTACTTAGTAATTGGACATAAAAGAAATCTGTGTGCCGGTTGCATGGCACAGATTGTGATCACATGATAGGTGGGATGGCCTGAATTAAAAGGATTGGTTGTAACCACCATTTGTTCAGCACTGTTGTAATTTGGAACAATCACTAACTGAAAGGTTGTAGGTCAAGAACTATGAGTAGCACTTTTGGTGTCTTCCTTCTTGTTCCCTGGTTACTCCTTCAACTTTTTTTCAACCCACTTCTCATATTTTTAGTTTTCACCTTGTCATTCTCTGCTAGACATCTTATTTTAAAAAGAGCAGCCTCAACTATGGTGAAATCCACCACTTTTCATTTATATAGCAGATTGACTGCAAACCACCACAGAAGTAATAAGCAGGTCTGTTGTGTGCTTAAATCTCAAGCTACTATCTGAATTTATGTTTAAATATTCAAGTATTATAAGAATTTCATAAATATATATTTATAATGCTTTCAATTGAAAAATACTATATATTTTAAATAGAATTATAATGGCTGAAAATGTGTGGTATATTGATGAACAAAATAAAAAAAATTATAAAAGGTGTAAGTTTCATTTATCGTATCCTTACATTTTTAATAGCTAGATCTATTTGATACTGATGGAACCAAACCAAAGCTTAATTGGAGAATAAGCCATCAATTCCTTATTTGGTAATTAGTTTTCCTCAAAAGAATATTGCAATTTAAATAAGTACATTGTATTTTCAGGAGAAAAAAAATTAAACCACTTACATGCATTAAAGAATAGTATGATTGCTTGCCAGTATAAAAGAGAAAATTAAATGGACGACCATCTTCATCCCATTGAATAACTGAAGAAATATAAACATAAACAGCAGTAACTATACAACTCTAAGCGAATATACAATCCCCCCACCTCAAAGAGAATTACACCTAAAACAGGACATCCTTTGTATCTGAAAGAGATAACATTTACTATTTGCATAATTGTCTCAATTTATTTTTTAAAATCTAAACAATCATACAACATATGTGAATGATCTTAGGAGTGTTTTCCTTATACAATACTCTTATCCCAAATAAAACATAACTAGAGACTTTCCAAAGCATCTGAATAAACAAGAACAAGAAAAATCAAGAATTTAAGTTGACAGACCAGACATTGTATGGGACATGTATTAGTGCTTTGGAACCCACCTCATGTACAAAGCATGTGCAAATCTCCACTTACCACTTGTTTTTGGAAACACTTCATCAGGGTGCTGTTTAAAGTAGAGAAAAAATAGTTTATTAATATAATTATTACTGTACTGAGATAGTTATATTCTGATTTTGATAGCACTGCATAATGTTCTTACCTTCATCAAAGGCCTGGCCCTTTTTTCAAATAGACCAGAAGGAAATAAATAGGCAATTGCTTTCTGTAAACAAAAGTAAAATCAGATTTTTAAAAACATAATGATAATCATAGCTTCCTATTAGAATATTAGCTTTTGGTATCATATAATTATTATTTCAATTAATAGATAATGGAACTTAAATTGTAGGTCCACTAAGTGACAGTAGGTATAAAAAGAAATAACAGGTGTGGGATACTGACACAAGTTCAGAATAAAGGAATGAGACATTTAAAGCAGATATTCAAATGCATATTCACTTCATTAACATTCCAAAATCAAAAGTTAATTTAAGAGTGAAAAAAATCATTGTTCAGAAATAAGAAATCTAATCAATGTAATATTAACCGCAAAATTATCTACCATTGGATCATAACTTCAGAATTCTATTTTCAAGTTCTTACATAATTTGCTTGTTAGTTCTATCTAGTAACATTAAATATCAGAATTAATTCATGTACTGTCCTTCTAATAAAGGAACATATATAGTTGAATTCCCCAAGATATTCTTTAATGAAGAGAAGGAAATAAATTCCTTTTTGAAAACCCATAAGAAATTTTCTGGCTAGCTTATTTTGTTTCGGGTGTGCTTTCAGTGAAAATAAACATGGTCATTATCACTGATAAAGACTTCTGTGAAATTTTAGGAGTTTTACACAATTTCCATGCAACTAAAATAACAGGGATTATATATAAACTTTGCTGATCATTGCTGTCATCATTCTCTAGACAGGCATAAATTTTAGCTCCACTTTTTCCCTACTAAAATAGTGGGATTATTGAGAAAGCTTGATTTATAAAACTGAGGTAATGTTAATGCAAGAAAAGCAGGAAAGCTCAATCCATTCAAGATAATTTAAGGCTCTTTTGACTGGTAGCCTCCATTTGTCTATAAAACAGAATCCTTTGGATTCTGGTGATTTTCACTGTTACAACTAATTCTGTGTGAAAATTCGAGCAATGTACTGTCAATCAACAGACTAGAAATGTAGATTCTCTGAACCACAGAAGTACTTGAAGAATCTGAATAATGGGTAGAGAATTGGATTGCTACAAGCTTGTAACTACTAGAATGCAAAATTTTGAAATTCAAACAACCATGAATTTGAATTATTTCAAATTTTAAGCTTTTATTGCACTCCTATATGAAGCTTGTTTGTTCCACTATAGAGGCAAAAAAAAATTAACCCTTCTAACAATTATCTGAAGGGATTCTAAAGAAGTCACTTGACAAAATGGAGAATTGCTTTACTTAGGGAGAAAAAAATAAATAAAACCAGAATATATAAGCTGCTCTGTCTCAATAGGCAACTGAATTCTGACTTAAAAGAAGCTGAAAAGTCTTAGTTTTTCCTAAGATAAAAGAAAATAATTCATTCACTTGGAGTTATAAGAAGGCTGATTTAATTTTATTTCAATGTTGTACAGTTAATAAAATCTGTTACTTTGCAAATTAGAGGATTCTGATGAGCAAGCTTGTTACTCAAAGTTATTATGTCAACAGAGATAGGTAATAGGAATGGAACCAAATAAGTAATGGAACCAAATAAGGAAACAATTCTGAGGCAGTTTTATTTGAGGTGGGGTGGGGACACTAAATTTACTAACCAGTTTATCCCACAAATGTTTGCAACAACAGACAAATGTTTAGTTGTTTTGAAGGATAAAATAAATAAAGACCTAGGGTGACTACATGCTCCTTGTGAGCATAGTACATGAAAAACTGTGAGGAAAGCTGTGTATTTTTAGGATTTTGTATTGAGGCAACTAGCATGATGTGCTTGAATGATCATTTGTTACACCTGTTAATTATTTTGAAATGTTTTTATTGTAATGCCATGATATCCACATAGCGCAGTCATATACAATCATGTATAATTCATTATGAAAATGAATGTTAAACTATTGTGTCAAGAAATAGTAATACAAAAAAATTATCTACAGTGATAAGAAATAGACTCAAGCAAGCAGTTAATATTTTCTTTTCTGAAGAAATGTGTTGCATTATAATTATATTAACTCAAGGATATTTCTTATCAATAGTATTTTCTGTGGACACAGACTAGTTTGTCAGCACTGTCAGCCTACTTAATATGTGTGGAGTGTATAAAGATCTCACCTATTACTTTATTAATATCTTATTGGCATTCCAAACAGGGATTCTGAGAACTCAGCAGCAAACAAAAAGGATTAGCTTGATTTTATAGAAGGGTATTTTGATTCTCTTAGTGGCTTGATGAATTCCCATTTGTTAGTCAATGGGGATATTGTACATACACAAAATAGGTGAACATCCATTTGTGAACAAATGGGGATTAATTATAATGACAATAGAAAAACCCATAGCGAGCCAACGGATATTAAACACCACATAAAGCAACATGTCAAAAGAATATATTATGGAATATTGGGACCAACTGTGTATACCTAAGTAGTCTACTCTATAAGTAGTCTTCTCTATATTTGCTTCTGTTTGATGATTCAAATAATCTCAGCTATGAATGCAAAAACTCCTGACGGCAACATTGCTATATTTAAAGCAGAATAGCCCAATATCTGCATATATGCTAAAGACATAGAAAACAAGCCTAAGGCAATGACCAATACATCATTAATTAAGATTTTTTGCAGGTCATGTCACTTTTTACTACAATTTCCCTATCAGGGAATGATCACCTTGCTCATTTCCTGAAAATTAAAGTCCAGTGATTAAAATGGATATCTACTAAGCAAATATCACTTGGCTGAGAGCTTCCAAAAATCTCCTGTTAGACTCACAATAGGGAAGTTGGTTGGCAAGCTCTGACTTTAAATAATACTTTTGAGATATTGCATAATAAATGCAAAAGGCTCTTTTTTATCTAATCTAACAGCACTTGAGATAGCTGCATAGAAAATTTACCTGCAGAAAAATGTCTGATTCTGCCACAGTCAATTGACCATAAGTGAAGTAATAGTACAATGGCAGTTTAAGAACTCTTATTACAGCCCAGCCAACTTTATAATTGTGCTACTATTATGATAAGGGCAGTACATTTTGTAATGAAAATTTCTGCAACTTCTTGTGCACATATTTATTTAAAATCTTTATTTTTTCTTTACTTGCCATGGAGCTCAAACCATAATTTCATAAGTAATTCCGGCTTTGTCCATTCTCACAGTACCTCATCAACTTCAAACCAGTATTCTTTTTTTTTTTAAATACCATACTATCTTAGTCCAAATAAAGTGACTCCTTCATCTCAAGTTCAAAATAAAAGCTAGCAATGGATGTATAGTTGGATTAAACTACTGAGAGAAAAGGAAACGATTAAGTAAGAGTTCATATATTTAAAACCAATACTGTATTATATATATCAGTAATGAAATATTCATTCTGGCCCATCTATTAAGAGAAATATACACTGAGACCATAACTGTTTTTAAAGTAAATTCTGTTGTAATTTGACAGTTCAAAGGGATTTCACAGGAAATTAGCATAAGCAGGAATTGTAAGTAATAGGAGGAAAAAACAGATATTGTTTCAAAATGATTATATACAATTCCTATTCAAACACAAACTATTCTGTATCAGACAATATAGTTTAGATGAGCTTTATAACTTTTATTTTATCAAGCATGGTATTTTTATGCCAAAAATTACCAAATTACCTTCCTGATTATACTAGAACATTTATGCATTTGAAATATTATGTTTGTGTTGCACTAGGAATTATTAAATGCATTATTTTACTATCATACACAATCTTGTGAAGATAACATTAATATTTTCAAAAGATAACATTAAAAGTGTTTTTTAAAACATACCAGCATTTTATAGTATTCTGAAATCTAGGTATTAAAATTAGGCCACAGTTTTTCCAATGCTCTCAAAGTTAACTATAGCAATGAAAAATACTGCTTTATCACTAGTAATACAATACAAAGACACTTTCAACATAAATAACAATTCCTGAGTTGTATTCCTTTTGGAAAAAAGTTATCTTGCCATTAAAAAAAGAGAAAAAAACATACTTTCTTTACTATTTGAAGCAAGCATTTGTGAATGAAGTAGTTTCTTAAAACTTTTTTTACACTGGAAATGGCCTATCTTTCTCTAATAATCAAGAAGTTTGATCTTCCCCTAACCCACTAAGGTCTTTCACAATCTCACAGTAATTCAGTATCCAAGTGATGGCAGCACATAGCCAAGCTTGGCTGGTTTTGAAAAGCTACATAAAGTTAGACCTAGTTAATATTTTGATGGGAGACCACCCTCAAGAAATCCCAGGACTACAGATTAGATTACCAAGATGAAAAAAACATCCTGAAATAAGACCACAAACCATTTTTATATTGTTGCCAAGAAAGCTATATGGGCACACTTATAATATCATCCAAAGCAATGCTCAATGCTTATGAAATATTGTGAAAAATGGTAGATCAAATGGAATGAGCAAAACAAATAAAAAAGTTGTATCAAATTGTATATAATTCTGCAATATTTAATCAAGCATTATTTCCCTTAAAACTTAAGTTTCAGCTTTCTTTTTATTTGCTTAATGTTAAAGGATTTGACTGTTCAAAAATAATTCTTTATTTCTTATGTTAAAAGTTAAATCACAAAATAAAAAAGATTATGTTCTCAAGTCAGGGAAAAGCACTAGGTCAGGACTGCAATCTCTATTAATTAGGTATCCCAGCTGGGCAGCGGGTATGCAGCTGTTAACTTGATCAATGACTTACCTAAATGTCATCTCTACTGATTCGCTTATAAATTACTAGCAAGTGAGACTAATGTACAGGTGCTAATTTATTTAAACTGTTCTCTAGATTTCTACATAGCTTTATAAACTGCATCTGGCACCTAATGTTAGCTGTCAGTTGTACTTAGACATGCCTGTCCTAACGACTCTGTTCATTAGAAATGAGCACAAATTTATGAAATATTGTGAAAAATGATACATCAAATGGAATGGGCAAAGCGAATCAATTAGAGAAACTTCATACTGCATATTCACACATAGGAGAATAAAACATCCTGATTTCAGAGCACGGTCTATAATACCAATTAAAAAGCAATTGGTAAGCTTCTGTACAGTTATATATCAATTTACTGGGCTTTTCCCCCCTAAGACTCATGGTGTAATTTATAGCTTAGCTTTTTTATTTCTAAAAAAATTAAGCCTCTAGTAAAGTACTGTTCTGAGCAAAAACAACCTGTGAAAGCAATGACAATGCTGTCAACATATTTCTTTGTAGGACTTGCTTCAAAACATGTATCCAAAATGCCAGAAAGAAAAGAACCATAGGATGTCTACTTTGGAAATGCACTGCATGCACTGATTAACAGTAGACAACAGGAGATGCCTAAGCACTAATCAGAAGGAATTATTGCCATTCCAAGTGTAAACCCCGATAATTCTGCCCATAGTATTAAGAGGCTTTTATATTTTGTAACAGAAATTTAATTATGTATAGCAGGCACTGTTACACAATCTAAGTATTTACAACACCTGATATTATAAGAGCAAATTGAACATTCATTATATACACTATGCTAAGTAACAGCACTGTGCAACCCCCCCACCCCCCAAAAAAAAAACAGAAACTGTGCCTTGTTGCAAAGCTGAAACATACTCTTTCGAAGTTTTTGCAAATAACTCTTAGAAGGGTATGATTTGGCAGAACCTAACTAGGAAATTTTAGTTCTTTCAGGTTTTGACACAAAATATAATCCAGGGAGGTCACAGACTGAGAGAAAGCCCAGTACAACTCTTCCATGTATCAATTTGACCATTAATGTTCCCAGAGTCTTCATTTCCCAATGCCACTACTGGTGTGCTTAGTTTTTGCCCACTGTCCTCGTGAAAGACTTCTACCTGGAACATGCATGCTTTGGTCTGTCTCCATACAAAACATACATGTTTCAATCTGTATATGGACTAGAAGCAGTTATAAATAAGTACAAACTTATTCAATAATATATTACTCTTTCTTGACATCTTTTTAAAAGAAAAAAATGAGTTCATTTAAAATTAGACAAGTAAGATTTTCAAAATATGCACCCCTTTTCTTGAGGAAACAATGATATCCTAGAAGAGTTGTGGTAAATTCTGCTATGACTTAATTACTGGATTTTACTCCTGTTTCCCCACTTCTGGGAGCCATTTGCTTTTGTCTAGATTTGAAATGATTTTCCTGCTCAAAGATGCTGCTTTCTTGTCTATTAAAATGGTCATATTTTCCTTCATTTCTTATTTGGGAGCAAACAGTGCTGTCATATGAATACTGGTAAGCCAATATATAAAAAAGCAGTTGGATGGGAAGGCAGTACTTGCAACCAATGTGGGCAACCACACATATTCCATTTTTCCATACTTCACCTTCCTTTAGATGCTTCTTCATTGATCACATTGAAGACTTCAGTTAATCAATGATGGAGAAAACAGCTGGGAGGTGGATATTTATTGTCATTATACTGCATAAACCAGGGATCCCCAAACTTGGCAACTTTAAGACTTGTGGACTTCAACTCCCAGAATTCCTCAGCCAGCTATGCTTAAAGTTGCCAAGTTTGGAGACCTCTGGCATAAACAAACATTAACTGGTTGTTTTGTTTTTAAAATCTCCTTTTCCTTGCTAGGTCCCTAATTTCTAGGCTAAATCAGTATTCATTAACACAATCGGTTAAGAAACTGGTCAAGGTGCCAATAATTTCCTTTCAGCATTTCTACTCAAATGCTATATAAAAAGCAAAGAAGGACTTGGGTGACTTAGAAGCAGAAAAGTTTCTGCAAGAGAAACACAAGAATTGGAGTATGGATGCTTAAATTGAAAAATGAGCCAGAAAAACATGTTTTAAATTTTATTTTCTAAATATTTTTATTTTATGTTTGATAAAATAACATTTCAGTCCTGTTTTGATTTTGCTAATTCCACCAGTCAATTCATTATTTGTAATCACTAAATTATGCTAACAAAACTCCTAGGAATTTTCTTCACATGAAAGCTTGATTTTGACTTCCCCCTCCTCTTCTCACAAGCCTTGAAATAAATCTGAATAACTGTTCATGCCTACTGAATGTCCAGGCTTGCTTTATCCTTCTTCTGATGATCACAACTTCCATCTTATTATTCCTTTCTTCTCTGGAAGTACTGTGAAGTTGAAAGCATAAACTTTGGAACTGTATTTTAACTATGAAAAACTGAGCTTTGTGAAAAATAAATAAAAATCAGGAATATATTATGTATTTCTGACTGCTGTGGTACATGTTGCTTTTGATTCAAGAGAAAATTAGAGCTCCTGAAACATTCCAAACATGCCCAACAAAATGATTTTTACCCTTGGTAAATTAAACAACATGTATATATTCAAGCCTAAATAATTGGCTACTCATTATAAGAGTTTAAATGGTACATGGCCCTGTAAGCATATGCTTAGTACAGTCACTCAGAGAACAATGGAATCCTATATAAATATGGCTTCATGCTGGTGTACTTAGCAGAAAGGTCAAAATTTGAGCCACACTGCTAACAAACTGTAAAATGATCTGAGTAGAAAACCTCTCCTTTTGTTCAAATCCCATAAGAGAATTCAGTTTCAGATATTAGAATTGTACACCTTCTACCAAACAACATGCATGAATTTTTCATCCGTCCTTTAAAAATACACCAACAGGAGAATTAAAAGACATAATTTAAAAAACAGAAGTAAAATATAAGAATTGCCTTGCTAAAAAAAAAAAAAAAAGAATACCATCATAGTATTCAATTTTTCAATAGTAATCAGATCAGTTAGATCAGTGCTAAGAGACAGGGTACAATGATAATATTTCTTCCCTTATTTGTCCCACCATTACTTCTTTAGAAGTATGTGGAAGTTTAATTGTCATTAAACCAATCGACTTCTGCCATAGTCTGATGCTCAACTACAAAAATCATTAAAAAAGGAATGAGGGGTTTGCCAGGCTTCGGCGGCGGCGGGGATTCACGATCCTGCGCGATCCCTGTTGCGCTAGCCGTCTTGGTGCCTCCGATCCTGACGGATCTGGAGGATAAGGCTGCCCCGTAGAGGCAGCCGAAGATAGGGAGGATCCGGAGAGGGGTTTGGGGGTATTGCAGACCCCCTCCCCACCCGGCATAACCTCCTTTTCTCAAGACGGTGGAGCAGCGGTCAGCAATGGCCGCCACAAAGAAGCCGGCAGCTGGATAAGATTGTGCTGGAGGAAGAAGGAGAAAGAAGAAACAGGAGAAGTGAAAGTGCTGGCTGAGCCGGGAGAATAACAACTTTTAAATACCCTGGAAACTGAATTGCTTGAATTGCCTGAAAGATACACTGTATCCCTAAGAAGATTGGAAAGCGGCGGAGAAAGCTGTCAAGGGAAAGTTTTTTTTTCTTCTTCACTCTCCCATCCCATATAAAGCCAAGGGATAAAGGATTCCTGGACATTGGATTTAACAACTTAAGAAATCGGAAAACCTGAATTGGAGGTATGGATTTCTGAACAATTAAAGGAAAATTATTGTTGTAAGTGGGTAGGGAGAGGGAAAAAAAATAAATTGGAGCAGAATTTGAAAAAGGAGGAGATTGCCTAGAACTTTAAAGAAAGATATATCTTAATTGGAACTTTTTGATTAAACAGTAACCCCAGAAAGAGAAATACAAGAAAGAAAGAAAAAAGTATTAAAAGAAATAGTTTATTTGGATTCTTTGGTGACTTTGGAACTTTTTGGAATTATTCTTGATTAAAAATACTTGGGTGGTTGTTTTGGAAAAAGTTTTTCTCTTCACGATGGCATTGCTTGTGGATGAACTAAAAATTGAATATCAAAAATATAAAAAAGAAGAACAAGATGGAAAAGATACTTTGGGCACTCTTTTTCAATTTCTAGAAATGGCGGTATGCACTTATGAAAAATTGACTACGCAGCAGGATGACTGGGACAAAGAAGAAGAAGAAGCCATTTTTGATGAACAATGGGTTCCTTTTGGGGAGGAGGAGAAAGAGGAAAAGAAAAAGGGGATTTTAAGGTTTGAAAAAACAATCAAAAAAGAGAAAAATGAGATGAAAGGTGGATACAAGGTTAGAAAACAACAGAAAGAGGGTAAGCAGAAGAAGAAAAGGGAGGAAGAGAGACAAAGGGCAAGGAGAAAATAAGCAAGAGAGAAAGGAGGGGATGAGAAGCCTTAATGGTGGGAAGCAAGATTTTAAAAAACAAAACTTATTTAGAGACAATGGGTAAATCTAATTGGAAGGATTCTGGAAGGTACATAAGATTGTGTTTTTATATGTGTATTTAGAGTAAAATGTTTAAGATATAAATGAGTATCAATATATATGATTAGATTTTTAATGGTATTGATAGTGGTTTTATATGCTTTTATTTTGTTTTTTGTTTTTCTCATAAAATTTATTCTATAATTTTAGAATGTACTAAACAGAATCCCAATATAAACTAAGTGTTATATTAAGTATTATAAAGTTAGGGGAAAGAGTCAAAGGCGTCACTCCAATCAGTGTACAGGAGAAGTATATTTAAAGAGAAAAGATGAATGGATAGCTGGAAATAGAACAGACAAAGAATGATAAGTATTATGAATTGAATTGAGATAAGATAAAATAAAAATAAGAAAGATAAAAGAGGGAAGAAGCTATATAGAAAATTGAAAATGGTAATAAGATATGGAATGATATATAAAGTAAATATGATTTTTGAATTTGTGTCTGTGCGAAGAGTTTTAACCCGGGATCAAGCAGCTTTCAGAAAAGATGTTTTATGTTTTGTATGTTTTATGTTTTGTATGTTTGTGTATTGTTTTTGAAAGGCAATAAAATTCTAATTAGCAAGAAATATAATTTGGATAATAGAATGAAAAGGAGAAGTTGGGATAAGATACGAAGTTGAACAGATAATGTAAATATATATTACAATTTGGAACTATTTTGTATGTTCTATTGGTTTTTTTTAGAAAAGATCTTTTATGTTATTATGCCTTGATTGTTTGTGTATTGTTTCGTAAAACTAATAAAATTTGTTTAAAAAAAAAAGGGGAATGAGGAAGAATTAGGTTAGAAGAAAAGTACTGTTAGATTTGGTAGTTTTATTTAAAATTTCCACGAAATGTTATAAAACAGATAATCTAGTACAAGTAATAAAATAAATAAATTTACAAGCTTTTGGCTCACTACCCAATACTTAATGAAACAAGAAATTAAAGAGAAACTGAAGTCTAATTTTAGGCGTATTTGCTCAGAAATAAATTCCCATGGATCAACCTCTAAAGCAGGGTGTAATAGCTGCTGCCCAAATCATTGGTCTTAGGAAAAGGTCACTTGAGTTGCTGTTATAGTATCATACGTGAAATCCACCGCCCAGCATAAATATACCTACCAGGTCAAATTATAGATAAATGCTTCAAAATGCTATATAAAGCCCAACAGTGGTTCTTAACGAACTCAGATCAAGGGGATTATCCATTAGTAGTTTTAAAAAGAACCTGCTGTGCTTTAGCAAGATGGAGTATAGAGTTCTACCCTGTGAAGCCTGACCTTGCACAGTAGTAGGGGTAGAATCTCTATTCAAAGCCATCACTGTAATGTTTTCTATGTACAGTAGTATTCTCTGGTATGCTGACAATTCGATTAAAATTCACAGAGAGCTGAGGGACTCATGCTGAAGCAAAGAGCTTTCAATTCTGAAGCTCTGCAGTAAATTACTTCTCCAACTGCGCAACCATACTTACATCAATATCCTCTTGGGCAAAACTTTCTGGATCTTCTCCCATCATGTTAGCTAAATGTCTCTTTCCTATGTTGAACTCTTCAATCTGTTTTTTAATAAAAGATTCTGTATATTGTTTAGGTCTTGGAGGAGCACTACTTTTCTTCTGCGACACTGAAGTGGTAATGCAGATTAACCTTGCCATCTAAGAAGGAAAAGCACAAGGAAGCTTTTAAAAACAGAAGCATTCATTAATGTCTGAAGATACATGGTACCACAATTGTGCTGAAGTTAAACAAGCCTTGGCTTCGTTAGTACCTGGATGAGACTGTCTGAGTCTTTATGTATCACTCTGATTTGATGATGAAACAAAGAGTATAATAAATACATTGTACACACACACACACATGCACCTCACCTACATATAAGGAAAATGTGTTACAGTTCAACCACAAGCAGCCATTGTGGAGACAAAGGATCACAAGTAATATTTTGGATGGTTGAGGGAGATAAAAGTTTTGAAGAGATTTTTTTTTAAGCTTCTTGTCTCTTTTAAGCTGCATGTTTTGTATATTATCTTTTATCTGAAAATCAGATAACTTCATGTTACCATATTTAGATTGCAAAAATCTAGTCGTTACATGGCCTAAAAGAGATGAAGAAAACCTTTGCTTATTATTGCCATTTAATAGTTATCCAGATTTTTGCAACCCAAACAAATTTACATTTTTTATCCTGTCATTGTGGACATAGGAACGTTCAAAAACCACAAAACAGGTTTTAGAAGCCTTACATTGTCCACCCGAGGTCTAGACCAAAGAAATTTTACTTTAATTGACTTGGGAAGCTTGTAAATCAAATAAATATCCAATCCATATGTGAACAATGCTTTTACTGTGTTAATAATAAACAAAATATCACAAAGTATATGTGGGGCAAAATTCATCTTACAAAGATTTTCTGTTAATAAGTATCAATTACACGGAGTGTTGCAAAATCAGCATGCAAATTTAAAAAACACTCCAGTAACTGGCTTATATGGACTTGCCCAAGACAAAAATGAATAAAGTTTTTTCTCCATGCTTGTTTCCTTGTTATTCCACATAATAAAGATTAAAACAATAGCATTTTGAAAATTTAACATCATTAACCAGGCCAGACTCCATTGGAATCGCATAGCCAATAAATTTAAACAAACAAGCAAATGGGCAAATATATCTGGAAGGCCAGCATGAAGAGTTACTTTTTTAAAAAAGTGCTGCATAACACGTAAATAAAAATTAGCTTTGTTGAAAAAAAAAAAACTTGTAATCTAGCAACACTTCCTTTGTTTGTTATCAGCTTTAAACACTTACACATAGTATGTGTCCTGTAGCAAATCCTCATTAAGAAATTCATCTGAAAAGTTTTTCTAAAGTTAAACTGCACAAATCTGTGTATGATTCAGCAAATCTTCATATAAAATAATCCAATTCATATTATTCATACGAAAATATGTATATTAAATATTAAGTATTCATGGACTTGAAATTGTAGGAGTACTAGTACTACTAGTAGTAAATTTTACTACTTTTAATAGCAACCTTCTAACCCGAGCATACTACAAGTAAGTATGGTAGCAAGATTAATGATTGATTGAAAAATATCTGGCATCTGCCCTGTAAATGAATTCTCATTAAGGGCTATTCTTTCCTAATAAACTTTGTGTTTGGAACAGATGTCACAGTGAAGCAAGTTACCATTTATGTTTGCAAACTGCCTGCCTCAAACACTAAGGCACAACTCATTTATGTGGTCCTACTGAAAATAACTAATAATCAGGCAAAGTGTACCTGTGAAAGTTTCATACAGTATGTACAGAGAAAGGAAGACTGTTGTGTGCACTGCTTCTAGTACAAAGAAGCCTATGGGAAGGGCAATAAGGGCTTTACTTAAGATTTTATTGCTGCTAAAAATCAAGATACTCAGGATGCCAAATGTCACCTCAACAGCTCAATCTAGATAGCAATGAAAAGCAGTTCTTGCACTGAATCTGCATTTCTTCTGAATTCTGGTATTTCTTTTGAAAGAAGTTTAAAGGCAAACAATTTGTAAAATACAATCTTAGTAATAAATACTTGATGCAAGAATGGTTTCAATCACTTTTTTAAAAAATTGTTGTTCTCCAGACATTTGGGAATCCAACATTTTTAGTGTTGGGCATCAGTTACTTTAGCTATACTAAAGCACCTAGACATAGGGTCTAAGTCAAGGAAACAGTAGAACTGGTGTCAGAAGTCGCTAATTATTCTTTACAACTTCAGATGAGGACTTTTGAGCATCTTTTTCTACTACTTACCATCTAGACCTAGACAGGCCATTTAAAAATCCTGATTCAGAAGCTGAACAATTTATTCCGTCCCTCTTAAAACCCTAGTGCATCATAGCAAGTACACTTCCTGCTCAAAACAATGATTCTCAAAGGCAGTTATCTTCCAGCTTTTGTGGAAGATGGCAAGATATGGCTAGACAGATTTGTTTTTCTTTTACCAAGATAATCAGTGGGTAAGACAACTGTAATTTCAATCAAGCACTCTGCCAAAAGAACAGAAGAAGCACTGGCAAAGCAGTAATGGCTCAAGCTTGGCAAAGAGCCAACTTCATGTACTTCTTTATTTGTCCTGTGTTCATATTAACAAAGCTTCTCAGCAGTCTAATTATTCTATAAACAGATTATTGAAGTTGTCTCCATGGAAAGAAATAAGTGAAGAAAACCCCCAGAAATTGGAGAATGCAGTTTGGCTGCTATATCCAATAGACCAAGCTAAATAATTTAGAAAATATGCCCATTCAGCTCATACTTTCTGAAGAGTACTGGACACATATCCATTTTATTTCTCTGCTCTGCAGAATTTTAAATATATCTTTTCCAATATATCATTTTAGGGAAACAGATGAGAGAAATTGATTTTAGATCCAGAAGAATTGGGATTATGCTTCATCCTAAAATTACGTTAGGGACACTTTACAACTTGCATTGCTTAGTGGTGGAAATTTTGATCCCACTTAGCATTATTGACAATTATTTGTACTACATGACATTCCTTGTTAGTCAATATAGAGGCCATGTACATATAAAAGAAAGGTAAAAATAAAGGTTTCCCTTGTCCAGTCGTATCTGACTCTAATACACACTGCTCCTCTCTGTTTCCTAACAGAGGGAGCCAGTGTTGTCCAAAGACACTTCCACAATCTGTTGCCGGCATGACTATATACCGAAGTACATGGAATGCTGCTACCTTCCCACTGAAGTGGTACCTATTTATCTACTTGCATTAGTGTGCTTTAAACTGCTAGGTTGGTGGGAGCTGGGGCCAGAAATCCTGTCACGCAGTACTCCAATCTCAAACTGCCAATCTCTCTCAATAAACACAGAGTCTTAACCGTGGCTACATCACTTTCCAAAGATACAATATGTCCTCAAAATTTCACCTCTTTTTTTTATCATAAGCCCATAGCTAAGGCACTGCTTTAAATGTTCCATCATGAGTTATTTCTCATGTTATGTCAGCATAAGACTTCCCATGTTGTTAAGCTAGTGCACATGGAGGAGGTGGACATGGTTGGGGAAAGCAATCTGTTCAGATCCTATTGGTTCTGCAGGTCTGCTGTGAGATGATCCCCTTCTATAGGGTTGATGGTTTGCAGTGCTGTTTTACTTGTGAAGGAGACCAGATTCCCAGTTGCTGCAGATACTTTCTTTGTATGTTATGTGCATTTTCCATAAAGATAACTTAACTGATTGATACAAAAGGGCTTGCTGTTTCTGAATGGTGCAACTTAAAACAATTGAAACAGATATTGCACTTCATGACTTTTGCTCTAGAACATGGGTGTCCAAGTTGCATCATGTTGCCATCATGTGATGTTTCTCGATGTACTTCCCCTTTGCAGAGCTGGGGTGGGCATGGCCTATGCGTGACGCATCTGGCCCACGGGCTGTCAGCAGGCTGTCCCCTGCTCTAGAATAAGATTTCCATTAGGCCCCTGATATATAAGGTGGTAGTACAGGGAACCTTCTGTATGTGTTGGGGATACGGCAGGGGTCCCCCATCCCTGATCCGCGCAAATAAGCAAAGCCCCATCTGCAGGATGCAGGCAGCCCACGAATCATGACTGCGCTGGTCCACGTAAAATCCTCTATTCACGGAACTGGTCCCTGGTGCTCAAAAGGTTGGGGCCGCTGGGAAAGTGCAGGGAGCCCCTTTGCTCTGGCAGCAAAGGAGACCAGAACCATGGCATGCACAGCTACTTTATTCACTGTATTTTGAAAAGAAGGATGAACTATCCATCTACAATTTACAACAATATCATCTTCTCAATTTCCAGCATTTCAACACTACTTATCTAGTGCCTTCACTCAAGTGCACAAATCCAAATGACTGCAAAGCAAAACATAAAAGCATTCTAAGTCTTTGCTGTTGAAATGACGACTTCTGTATAGACCAATAAGCATTTTGCAAAAAGTGTGTGGATGCATCTGATAGCAGCCCACAGCTCAACCCTATTTCCCAAATGTCTGAAGACTCCAAATACACCTAAGTAGCAGCTAAAGCAGCCATATCTGAAATCAGAGTGACCATAAGATTGCCATCATGAGGAACAAACCTTTGCTACCATCTAATGGTCAGAGAGCTAAGGGCAACAGGCCCTTGGGAAAAGAAGACAGAACAGAATGCTAAGGACTGCCTTGATCACATATTCAGGGACAGCAACTGGTGGCTGTTTTTCCCATGTTTGGCATTTCTGACTTGGGCTTTCTGTGGGTTCACAGAATTTAACAGAAAACCTGGTGCAAAATTTCACTTCAGACTTTTATTTAAACAACAGCATCTAGTATTATTGCTTTGCAAGATTATATCTGTATTAGGTGCCTGCCATGACATAATATGGACATAATATGGACTGCAAAGCAATAAACAGAGGTTCAATAATAGACCCTTGGTTGCGCAGTGATTAGACTGAGTACTGCAGGCTACTTCTGCTGCAGCCAGCTGCCTGCAATTTGGCAGACTGAATCTCACCAGGTTCAAGGTTGACTCAGCCTTCCAAATCCTTCCGAGGTCGGTAAAATAAGGACCCAAATTGTTGGGGGCAATAGGGCTGACTCTATAAAACGCTTAGAGGGCTGTAAAGCACTATAAAGTGATATATAAGTCTAAGTGCTATTGCTATTGCTATTCAAGGATAAAAGCTTCATATAGATCTACTATAGATAAGCTGTTATGAAAAAAATCCTGGACTATGAATCAAATGCAAAACTATATTTACAATAAGCTCAAGATTCCAATTCTTCTTTCTTCTATTCACAAGGTGTTAATGGACTAGAAATTATCCTCTTTTAAGTGAGAGTTGTTCTAATTGTCTGACAACAGACAACTCTGATTTCAGATTTTTTTATGAAAACTGTCTCTTACATTAGTTTGTGCAAGTTTTCCTCTTTTTGAAAATAATTATATTAAATATATTTATAAATATAAATATATTGAAATTTAAATTAAACCATCTCGTCTTGTTCTTCAGAATATCCTGATGGTATACTTTCTGTCTGCTAAGTATGTCTGGACCGTGTTCTTGTCCTTTTTTCTTTTATACTTGTATATCAGTAACATCTTTTTTATAAACTCTCACCCTGACACCCTATATTTTCCTACCATTGGTTCCTACTTGTTATAATTCTGAATGTACTGTATTATCTATTTTTTTAAATTCAATACAAATTTGATTATATTCAACATTTCCTTAGCATCAAGACCTGTAGCACTGCAAGGTCACTTTTCTCCAATATTCCTGCTACTTCCACTTTCTCAACTTAATCTTCTGTACTGATTACTATTGCAAAGAATAGCCGAACCTGTTTGTGCCTTCCTCCATTCCTTAAATCAGGAATACGTCTTAGAAGGACATACTTGGTACGATTTTTCTCCCTATAATTTTCATCACTACATTTTCATGCATCCTTGAAAGATCTAAAATTTGTTTTTGGTAGTTTCTCACTCATCTTCTCTTTAATTGAGCAGGCAATGGTAGACACTACAGTAACATTGCTTTTATTTGCTCCTTCACTTATTTAAATCTAATAGTCCCCACAACATTGCCAAATTCATGTATTTGGATTTCTGAGCAGGAATTAAATACTTTTAACTTATTGCAAAAATTCCCCCTTTCTACTGCTACTGTTCCTTTTGAACAAAAGCACGTGCTGGCTGAAGAATTCTGGCAGTTGAAGTCCACAAGTCGTAAAGTTGCCAAGGTTGGAGACCCCTGGACTAAACTATTATTCGCATAACCAGGAGACAGGCTGTAACTCATGCTTAGGATCGCAGGTTCAGACATAAAGTCAAGTTTTCAAGGCCATACAAAAGGCCAGCAGGGATGGGATAGTCTAATCTCACATGAGAACGATGTTCCAAAGGTTTTCGAAAAGGCTCTCCTTCTGGGCCCACCAGCCAACAAATACCTGGAGCATGCCTTTCCGCCAGATCAGGTTGGATGCGTAGAGATGGTCCTGTAAATAAACTGGTCCTGTGTATGTCATGATGGACTTTATAGGTAACAACCAGCATTTTGAATTGCACAATAGAAGCCAATGCAGCTTGTGCAGCAGTGATGCCACATGTGCCAAGAAACTAACCGCTTAGGCCTTTTGAGCCGCTTAGGCCTTTTGAGCCACCTGTTTCGGTCACCTGCTTTTCTGCCCCTAAGCAAAAGTCTTCAGGTTTTTCTTAATCTATAATAATAATATAATAATCTATATATATAAAAGTGAAAAAACCACTCACGTATCATCACAAAATCTCCACAATCGTAAAGCCTGCAAACTTGAAATTTGGCACGTATGTCCTTCTTGGCTTCTAGGTGCTCACTAAGAAAGGATTTTTTGAAATGACCATCAGATCATTAGTATTTCGTATATTATTATTAATATGATCTGATGCTAATGAATTCTACTCCCCCTCCCCACCTGAAATCTGTTCCAAATGCAAAACACAAGCAGAGGAGAGGAGTTTCTATTTCAGTTTTAGTTTCACAGCACCAAGCAGCTTTAGTACAGAACAGTTGAGCTAAGCCACGCCCAGGCTCCTTGCTGTCTTCTTCTCACATAGCAAATATTGTTTCCGTTTCCAAACAGCCCTCACCTCTCTCACACACTGACAGGATGCTAGCCAGATGGATACCAATGGATGCTGGTAGGCAGAGGCAGAATTTCCCCTCCTTATTTTTCTCCCCAAAAAGCGAAGCTCAACAGTGAAGCACGGGTATTGAGCTGGTGCCTTATATTTTCAACTCTACCGGTTTTTTGTTTTTTGTTTAGAAAAAACATACACATAGACATAGCACAGAAATCTTGCAAGGATGCATCAGTCGCGTTCATCTTCTGCAAAGTACGTCGTAACTTTCTTATCACCCCTTTGCAAGCTTATCTGTTTTGAACTCTGACATTGCAGGTAATACACCCGGGATCCCCAGATGCGACATTTCTGCCTACAAATGATGGTCCTAAAACCAACAGACACACACACACACACACCAGACGTTAAATGATTCCGATACTTCAGAAGGGCTGCCTTCTGCGCATGCGGACAACCATATTCACCGCGATTTGCCCCAGGAAAGCGGAGGCTCGGAGTTAAGTCCCGGCTTCGCCTTGCCGCCCCGAGGTCAGACATTTGGGGTCGGGGTGGGGACTGAAGTCAAAGCAGCCCCAGAGCTCAGGCATTGTTGCGGCTACGTGGGACAAGCGGCGCTTTACGCCGCCTTCGCTTCTATTGCACGCGACGGCTTAGCCCCGCCCCCGGACCTTACCTTCGGCCCCACCGGCAGCTTTCTCGTTTTGACCGCCGTGCTCCAGCTGCGGCCCCCCGCCAACACGCGCCCAACCGCCGCGGTTGCCATGCAAACGAAGGAGGGGGGGGGGAGAAAGAAAGAGGGAGAAGAAAGCGCCTCCCCGCTTCCCTTTGCTGCGTGTAGCCTTCAAAGCGCACGCGCAGTGCCAAAGACGCTTGATTCGCGGGCGGGGGGCGAGGAAGTGCGGAAGGACGGAGAGGACAAGCCAATCACGTGACGCGCCTGTTACGTCACGCCTTGGCTTGGGTCTTCGCGCGCTCTTTAAAACGAAAGAATTCTTGTTCTAGCTTTGTGCGTGCAACCTTTGTGTCATGGTGGGCTCAATTCAAGAGGCTGCGCTGCGCAAGGAAAAAAAAACATCTATGAACATAATGCTCCCTTCTTTCCTTTTAGGGTCTTTTCCTTGGTGTTTCGCTGTTATTATTATTTTTAAAAAAATTGATTAGGAGTTGTATTTCAATGAAGATCCATTTCATCCTGGGAAACCTCTTTTTGAACTATTACCATCTGGCAGACAGTACAGAATAATAAAAACAAGGACAAATAGGCTGAAAAACAGCTTCTATCCCAGGGCAGTAGCTCTTTTCAATTCTGCTGTATAGTGCAGTATTGGTGTGGTGTTTCCAGTTCAGTGTGTGAAGGATGTGTGTTTGTGTTTATTTTCATGGTCATGGTCAAGAGTTCGTTGGAGGTGCAATGACAATAAAGTAAAGTCAAGTTGCAGGGTTTCTTTGCCAGAACCTCTGACCTTAGCTGATGTATCTCTCCTGTATGGAGGTTCATGGAGGATGTTGGAAGAAATGTTCATCTGGGTTCAGTTCTAAGTGGGGAAAAAGACACTGGAAACATGGAGGCTGTTTGGAAGGTGGTTTAATGGTGGACAGCAGGACCTTGAAGCTCCAAAGAAGGATGATCACATTGGTTGTCAGACTCCCATGGGGGCCATGCAGGGGCAACTCTGTAGGCTGTCCTGAGTTCTAGGCTTGGTTGAGCCTTACTGGATGATGATGCACTGAAAAGGGCTTTTGGCAATTGCTATAGCTTTACCTGGAGATCTTTGTTATGTAAAGTATTCTGGACCAGGCCTTAATGGCCCACCCATTAACAAAGGTGGGGGTGAGCTTCTGCTCCTGAGTTTCTACTCTTTTTAGGGGAAATATTCTGCCTTTTAAATATTTCCTAGGATATTTCAATTTTCTAGGAGAGGGGTGGGTGTTAACTTTCTACAAGGATTAGAATAATTTTGCAACATCTATTTTTTTTAAACTCGGGCTTTTGTTTATTTTGTTGTTTTATTAAACTCACATCCCGGACATAAACTGTTTCAACTCCTTCCCTCAAAATGACGCTATAGAAGAACACCAGAAGAACTAGACACAAGAAAAGTTTTTTCCCCCGAAAGCCATCACTCTGCTAAACAATTCCCTCAACCCTGTCCAACTATTACAAAGTCTGCACTACTATTACTATTAATCTTCTCATCACTCCTTATCACCCATCCCCTTCCAGTTGTGATTGTAGGACTGTAACTTTGTCACTTGTACACTTACGATTTATATTGACTGTTTCCTAGTATGATTTGATTGCTTATTGTACCCTATGACTATTATTAAGTGCTGTACCTTATGATTCTTGACTCTTGGTGAATGTATCTTCTTTTATGTCTACTGAGAGTATTTGCACCAATACAAATTCCTTGTGTGTCCAACCACACTTGGCCAATGAAGAATTCTATTCTATTCTAAAACTTTGAAAACATAAGACATATCTAAATGATCTTCCTTGAATTTTCCCAGGGGTTTGCTTTTCAGATTAACAAATGCTATTCCCCATGATTGATTGCAGCATCTGGTCCTAATGGATGATCTTCATATCTGCATCAATTGTGTCCTGCCACCCTTGCTTTAGTTTTCCATGCAGGTGTTTTCCATTAGTGTTAAAATGGAAGGCAATGCAGCTCATAAGATCTGGCCATACCACTATAGGTGCTTTTCCTGCATTTCCTCTGTTATTGGTCCAACACTCATCTGCTAATGGACTGTGTTGTTGGATGGTCAAAAAAACGTAATGACAGCACAGCATTCATGTAATATAGAGGCATTCACTACTTTGGTGGTTGGCCAGCACTAAGCACTGTACAGTGCTACTGAGCAAACCATCGTTCTGTATATTTCCACTTTTAAATGATTTGGCATTCATCTATTACAGAGTATTCCTGTAATCTTTCATCACAGTCATGTTTTATTCACTCCTGCACACATTCCATCATTGCCATGATCACTTTGCAGATGGGCCCTATGTAATGGAAGTCTTCATTAGATCTTCACTGCTGATGTAAATGGTGAAGATGTTTGGGCCGGTCTCCAGATACTTGGTGGTCTTGATGTTGTGGTGCAAACTGAAGTGGCTAAGAAGATTGATTGTTTGATGTCTGGACACAGTGTTACAGTGATGGCTGCAAGCAAGACATTTTTGGTGTAAACCCAGGGGACACTATGATGCAGATCTCGTGATGGGATCTGTGGTGAGGATGAACAACAACAGCATTAGTCCCAAGACTTCATGGGAAAGTTTTTGGAAAGACCAGTACATCTCACTCAGCTGCAGATATTAACTAGAACATCTGGACCCATTTTATGAATAGCTTGTGCACATCATGATCATGTAATATGTACCATCAGCTGATATGGAACACATTCAAAATCTTTTTCTAGGTCAAGGAATCCAGGTGTAATTGCTTTTTCTTTTCTCGATGCTTTTCCATGAGCATGTAGGTCATAAAAACGGCAGTGATAGTCAAGCTTTTGACAAAGCTACATTGTTTTATGTTGATTTCAGTAATGTCACAGGAGCTGATTAAGCACGCACTCAAAAATTTTCATTGTGTGAGACAACAGGGATTAGTTAGTAATTGTAGCAATCACCTGTACTTTTGAAGAGGGAAACTTGTGGTCCAGCCCAGCAGGCACGTGGGCACAAACCATAAAATAGCAGCTACCTGAAGAAGCTACTGTAGTCAGCCACTCAATTACTCTGTGATGAAATTCTTTCAACTTCCGGACATCTACTGGTACCTTGCCTAGGCCAGGTACTTTCAAGTTCTTCATAGCTTTAGTAACCTGTTCAAATGTAATGTACAGGGCTGGGCCAGCCTTAGCTAAGCCATCAGGCATTGGGTGTGGAAATTTGATTTTGTCACAGTATTGCTGCTAGCATTTTGGAATTTTAAGCTTATCCTGCAGTTGCTGTCCATTTTATCCATGTAGTGTTCACGTGTATTTAATATTTTTATTGGCTTGATCTGCACTTTCGCTAGTTTTTTTTTTTCACCTTCATTTATTTTGTTGTTCATAAAAATTCCAGTAGTGATTGACTTTGGCCTCTACAGGAAGAATGCCGGGTTTTGTTGCCACTCTTCTTGCAATAATTTTCTTTTGTCAGTTTTTGTTGGTCTTCTGCACATGCCAGTTCTTGTAGGCCATCTTCTTTTCCCTTACTGTCTGCTGCACTTATTTCATTCAGAGCCATATCTGCTTGTTAATTTGAGGATGATTTGTCTATTTCTCAAAAAATGGTATGATATATATAAATTATGATATTTTGTAGTTTACAATATATAAGCTAAATGACAGTATAGCAATATATTATTAAATAAAAATTGAAGCCATTAAAAAAAAGTTTACCTGTTTTATAAAGGAAAGCTATATGGTGATAATAAAGAAACAAACTTAAGGTCTTTAGAGAACAAAACCACAACAATATCTTTTAATCAGGTTTATGGGCTGTTTCACACATGAAAAGATTCTGAGCAGCTGTTCTTAATATGCTGATGGGAGCACTGCAGTAATGCCACCAGAAAAGACATTCCATTGAAAAATATATGCCAATTGTATTTTGATAATATTGATTATGTGCCATGAAGTCAGTGTCTATTTGTAGCAACCATCCAGATATTTTTTTTTTCAGGATGATTTGTTCCCAATCTGGTTTTTCATGTCTTTCAGTGGACCAGCCAACTTCCCTATAACTGAATCAACCACTTTGCTGCTGCTTTTTTCTCTTTCCTTTTTACATTTCCTAATAAAACCATTGCCTGCACAACTCTGATCTTTGTAGGCATATTCAACATCTCAATAGTGTTTTTTTTCTCTCCAAAGGCCTTTCTGGCTACTCCACCAAGTGCCAGCCTGTGGCATATTTCTTGACCACTTATTCCATTATTGTTCATGATTGACCCTAAAAGGCTGAGGCTATCAGTTCTTATTTTTAGTTCTAAGTCTGGGTTGCTGTACCTGTTATTATCGTGAGTTTTGTCTTCTTTACCTTGGTCCCTTTTTATTACTGTAGTCCTTGACTTTCATTCCTGGACCTTGAGGATCATTTGCATCTATCAATAGGCAATCATAGCTTAATAGGCTTTTGGATGCTAAGTTCCAAAAAGAAATGCTCTTATGAGAAGACATTGCTCATCTAGTCAGTTGTTTATTTCTTCATGTGGAGAGAGAGAGCAGGGGCACAACAGAAAAACCACATTGGATCTGACTTACTGTACATTCTTGCATAAGGCAAGATTAATTTTCAAGAAAGGATGTAACAATTGTTGCTCCTTTAATAAGAAAAAGAAGAAACTGGGAAAGTTTGAGCAACCTCATCCTTAAAATTCTGTGGATGAGATTTGCAGATTATACAATAAATACCCACTGAAGCTTCTACAATGCTGTGGATAACAATGGTGTCCACCTGACCTTTACAGATGTACATGCCATATGCTAAATAAAGAAATATGGATGTGGAGTAATCCTCGATGTATGATCACAATTGAGCCCTAAATTTCCATTGCTAAGTGAGATAGTTGTTAAACGAGTTTTGCCCCATTTTATGACCTTGTTAAGTGAATCACTGCAATGTTAAGTTGGTAACATGGTTGTTAAGTGATTCTGGCTTCCTCCACTGTCTTTGCTTGTCAGGTCACAAAAGATGATCACATGACACCAGGATAGTGCAGTTGTCATAAATATATGCCAGTTGCCAAACATCTGAAATTTTATCATGTGACTGTGGAGATGCTACAAACGTTGTAAGTGTGAAAAATGGCCATAAGTCACTTTTTTCAGTCCTGTTGTAACTTTGAATGGTCACTAAATGAACCATTGCAAGTCAAGGTTTATCTGTATTCATATACTTTCCAATCAAACAACCCTGCATAGATCTCATGTTGGGACAGGTTCTCTTGTCCCAGTACCCAGGAGCTACCCTCTAAGCTTCCCACATTTCGTAGCCTGAGCTTTTAAGTAAGTTTCAGCCTCCAGGCATATCTCTCACAACTGACCCAGGAATATTTCTTTTAAACATTAGTCTCAAACCATCGTGGAAATTATTTCAAGAAATCTGACACACATATTTCACATCCTGCATTTGGCTATCAATACTCATTGCAGAATACCTTATGCCACCAGACTCGAAATTCTAGACCTAGAAAATCTAGAACTACACCGCCTTCGGTCTGATCTAAGTATAGTATATAAAATCATACATTGCAATGTCCTACCTGTTAATGAATACTTCAGCTTCAACCATAACCACACAAGAGCAAACAATAGATACAAACTCAAGGTTAATCACACCAAACTTAATTGCAGGAAATACGACTTCAGCAACAGAGTGGTCAATGTCTGGAATACTCTACCTGACTCTGTGGTTTCTTCCCCAAACCCCAAAAACTTTAACCTTAGACTGTCTACTATTGACCTCACCCCTTTCCTAAGAGGTATGTAGGGAGCGTGCATAAGCGCACCAACGTGCCCTGTCCTATTGTTTCTTTTCTTTTTTTATTTTTCTTATATGTATCCATGTATTCATAACTATGTTTTTACTTATACCTATTATCTTGTAAGCAATTGACAAAAATAAATAAATAAATAAATAAACAGGCATAACAATATCCCTGCAAGTTTGGTCCTAGGAGGCTATATATATACATGTTTTCTTAAGTTTTCACAGGTATCTATATGTATGATATTCAGTTTTAAAAGCACAACTATAATGACGTGGGAAAACACCCGAACAAAGCTGAATACCATATATATATATATATATATATATATATATATATATATATATATATATATCACATCCAATCATCCTTTTCATTTCCATTCAGCATGGCTGTGCTTTAACAATCAAGTCACGTCCCTGCAATTTCTTTGAGAAAGCTGTACCATGAGACCCAGAATCACATTACTTTTTGCTTTTCACTAAAACGCCTTGTCCTCATGAGAGTTTGCAATCGTTTTGCTTTAGCTTGTTACATATCAAGTTCCTATTTCTTGTTTGTTCTGACAACTTAGCATCTTTCCCCATAAATAGATATAAGCTGGGTGTTTGAAGTATGATATATAATTGGTAAGTCCAGTGTTCTAATCTAAGGTAGTAGAGAAAAGTAAAAATCTTTTAAAGATGTTTCTAAAGTGTAGGGCATTCCTTTCTGTACACTGATGTTCTTTACAGTTTGTTGGAAATCAGTGGGGCTGAGATGTCCCAGAAAGCCAATTGTCCTCTTCCACTGTTCTGAGGTATGTTTCCTCCCCCAAATTTTTAGGATGTGCTGTCCTCTCTCCTATTTTGATCCATTTTCCCATTATTTTTTATTCCTTCCCTGCCCTAATTTTCAATTTTATTCAGTTGCCTGTACATAGGACTGCTGATGATTTCCTACGCAGGCAGTTTTTTCTACTTTTATCTCCATGGTAGTTTATAATCATTCTGCTTTAGCATGCTACATATCAAGTTTCTATTTCTTGCTTCTACTGATAACTCAGTATATTTTCCTGTAAAATCTAAAAAAAAAAAAAAAAAAAAGGAAGCCGTGGATATAGGAAGTTAAGTCAAAGGAGCTCCTACAAAATTTTGCAGTTTAGCAAAGCAAAAGCAATATTTCTGATACTCCTTCCTTCATTGTACACATCAGGAGATATAATTTAAGATTGCTATTTTATCAATACAGCAGTCTATATTTATAACTTTGGACTATTTGTACTTCAGGAGTGACTTCTCTAAGTTCAGTATTCAGGAGATATTTTTTCTTTTGATCTTAATTAACTATACGACTTTTTCTTTTGCATAGTGGAAAGCTGTGAAATAATTAGTAACATTCATTTAAAGGTAATATAATTTTCAACCCTGACTTTCTGAGTTACTGATTGGTAAATACTGTAGTAACTGAGGAGTGATGAAAAAAAAAAATGAAAATCAAGCCTGGTTTTGAGAACAGAGTTGTTTGGTGAAATTACAAACACATCAACTGTCCAACTTAAGTGTTGGGCTCAGAATAGTTTTTAATGCAAGTTAAAACATAAAAATACATTTTAGAAAGATATGACTACACATAAAAAGAAGGTTAAAAAGAAAAAATGGATATCTTTGCTGACTAGATACATTTTTGAAGGGCCCTTGGTGCTCCCTGGGCTTAGTTGTTTTCTTGCAAATGTTTCATTACTTAAATTAGGTAACTTCATCAGTGCTAGTAAGGAGTGGGATTTGCTCTGTTTATATTCTAGCAGCTTGCCCTGTCAGTGTTGGTGAAAGTGGTCTTGGAAGTTATTTGGTTGGACTGTTTATTGATAGCTTGAATGACAATTCCTTGATTGTTGATCTGATGTTAAAAATTGCAAGAATCAACCTAAGAGAGTACCAAGGACCCCTCATCTAAATCCTAAACTATAAATATTTCTCCTCTATAGATATTATTTCTAGCAAGTTATTTTTATGGTTCAAGGCAAATATGACACATTAAACTAATCTCCAAAACATATACAAAGAAATACTCCTGGAAACTAAGATTAATTGCATAATAACTTATAATATACTATAATCAGTTACTATAATCAGCAACGATTAGTTTATTTTTTTTTAAAGAAATTGAACACAGGTAACTGTCACACACCAGATTTAATTAATTTGTAACTAGATTGATTTCTGCTTATACTTTCAATAAGTTCAGAGGTTAGCCCTCACAAAACGATTGTGTTTTGCAAAGGGCTGTTTAGAGCTCAGAAAAACCCAAATCTTCCTAAATTTGTCGGTTTGAGCGGCTGCAGCTGTGTACATTTCCGCTTGTTCCAAATGGCATGAGAAAACTCTGTGGGGTATATACTGAATAAATGCAATGATAATGAAAATGCCTTTGGATTAAAATTGGAAATCAACAACATTGCATACCTAATTTCTGTCCCATCTGTTGCCAGCTATTGTTATCACTATTCTGAAGATATCTAGATTTGTTATTCAAGGGATGCTAGCATCTGAACTGCATGTCTGAAATTAGAATGTACTGCACTACCCCATTCCATTTGGATGCCTTATGCAAAACTAAGAAATCCCTTAGAAAAAAATGTCAATAGCATATCATCCAGACCATTTTAGCTTTTTTCTGCCAAGGTTAAAATGTCAAATGTCATTAAAAATACTTCGGTATCTACTAAAGTAAAATTAACATTGAACTATTTAAGATCAACAAACTGTTTATTAGTCATTATTTCTTTTGCCTGTGTATAAGTGTTGTAATCACTCTGAGTAATTACTTTTACACTGATTTTTCAAATATGATATTTGCATGTATCTGTCAGCTCTGGAAATTGGATTTTGATCAACTTAAACACTGGTTTTATGAAGTGCATCAGTTCACTAAATCTTTTAGGAACACTGATTTATTTGACTGGTATTTAAAATTATATCCTCTCAAAACAGCAAATCTGAAGGCATTTGAAATTAAATGATATATGTGGAACAGAACAATTTTGTTTTTAAAAAAATATAAATTGCTGATAAAGCAATATAAAGCACAGTAGCTAAACAAAACATTTAAAAAAGAATTTATTTCATCTGTATAGTACAACAACATATATAAAATAAACTTTCACAAATGTTGGCAATTTTTTTTTATCTTTGTGTAGTTTAACATTATGCTTATAGAACTAAACCAAATCCTGTCTGAAGTTCTGAACCTTCAATAGTGGAGATGCATATAACCTTGAATTTGTCTTAGAGGTTATCAAATTTCATTTATGAGTACAGCACAGATAAATTTGCAATTTATTTTGTCCACATGTTAAGTGTTTTGATTGCTTGAATATTTCTGACTATCAAATATAATGCTGCATTTATCCATCAGGTCTCTATATTGGATTTTGGTGTAGTCAAATATTGGTTTTATGAAGTACATCAATTCACTTAAGCTTTTTATACAGCAAACATTTCATGCCACTGTTTTTCAAAATCCTGTTCCACTAAAATGGTACATGGAAAGAAATTTAGAAGTCCAGAATGATTATCAATGATTTATCCCTCTGCAACAGAGGGAACCACATCAGTAACGGTCCTTTTCTATAATCAAATGGGTGTTAAAAAGAAAGAAAAACAACAACATGGTTCCCAGTAGGCCCTTTTGCTTCCTTTTTAAAGAATTGTATCGCCTTGTTGTTATAACATCCTTTTGCTCAGATAATCCATGTTTGCTTTTCTGACTTGATAGCATTTGAAGATTTTAATTCTGCCATTTTCTCATGTTTCTCTCAACATGAACCTGAAAAGATTGAATGATGGTACTGGTATAGCTATTATCTCCTCACTGTTCTTCATCCACCACTTTTCTTGATAGTCCAATTACTTCTGACTTGCTATAAGCATTTCCAATCCTATCTTGGCAGGCCCTTTTTTCATCTTTACCTGATAATGATAACTCTATGTATGCTCACACCAATATAGTATTTTCCTTTAAGAAATGCAGACATGTATTTCACTTCTAAATAAGAAATTGGCTGATAGTAATATTTACTCCTGATGTCATTTCCTCACTGAACTAAACCAGACATTTTTTTGTAATAATGCTGTTGAGACCATGTTCAGTTTCAGTCTTTCGCCCCGATTTTTTTGCCTATTATCTGCATCCACAAGTAAGGAGAAAAGGAATTGGGAAAGATAACTCTGGTGCTTGAGAATAAAAGTTTCTAAGAATATTTACCTTTATGTATTCAAATTTACTTTTTTGGGTTGGTAAGATTTAAACCAGATTCCAAGCTGAATCTACCAATTAACGTGCACTGAACTGAGATTCTTAATTTGATTTTTTTTTAATTAAAGGACATGTTTCATCTGTATAGAATAGATGAACATATATAAAATAAACATACATAACATACATAAAATAAACTTTCTATTTCACAAATGTGGGTGTTTTTTCAATCGTTTGTATAGTTTAACATTCTGCTTATAAAACTAAAGAAAATCCTGTCTGGAAGGTAGTAGAGAGGACAATTTAACAGTTCCCTGTTGTTATCTTCCATTCTAAATCATTCTCCCACGCTAACAGCTATTAGTACCAGAAGGGTGAAACCTAATTCTAGATGGTTTCTTCTGCTTTGGAATCCTTCCCACCTCCTCTAAGGCTTTTATTAATCCTAGCTAAAGCATGTCTTCCATCAATGCTACTAACAGCTTTCTCCTGAAGCACATGGCATTTTCATTCATTACATTTAGCACTGTAAATATTGAAGATTTTGTAATCTAAAGACCTTAGCATTTATTCCCATTCCTGAGCGATACAACAGGGAGGTAAACAACCCCAGATAGGTGAGATTACAATCACATAAAAGGAGACCAGTTGAAATTTGGAAAACTGAATGAGAAGAGGCAAGGTAATTGTCAATTTTTTATAGAGACAATCAGGACACAGCTAAACTACAGTCATAAAATGTAAACTTTACATTGGACTACAAAACAGAATCCATTCTAAATTATATGGCTATACAATATACAATAATATATATTTTCAACAATTTATATGTGTTCTTCAGTTGTTTCCTAGAATCCTCCATTGCTGAAAATGTGTTTTCTTTTAACATTTATATATTTCAAAGAGGCATTTATAATTCAATTTCTGAAGATGCTTTCTATATTGTTAGTTCCGAAATGTATCCATTTAATTGCTTAGGCTGATGACATGGTTATTCTACTGAAATATTTTCTTCATGGAATTTTAAGCAGCCAATAGTTTTCTGTAATATTTTTTTTTGTAAGAATCATCTTAGTGAAATGTCTTTAAGAGAATGTATTTATTTTCAAATAGAGAAGGCTATTATACAGTCTTTGTAAATGCAAAGCTATGCTATTCATTTTTGGACTTTACCAATACTTAAAATAGATTTACTGTTTTTATATTTTTCATTTGCAGAAATGTTTGAAATATGCTGATAATGTCCTTTTAGATTATATAATTCTTCTTTAATAATAAAATATAAATATTAAGGACTCTGACTTTTTGTTAATCTTAGTATGAAAATAATCTCAATATACATACAAGAGTACATCAGTATGAATAGCCATAGTGCTTTCTCAACAATTTTGGAAGGGACCTTAAGGTCTGGCCTCAACTGTTCATTTAAGGGATACACAGGCTTCACTTTTGCATCCTCCAACCGCATCACCCCCCAAAAAGAAACAATATAAACAGGGAGACAATTATACAGAATGTTTAAAAACTGTTCTGAATATTTTCTAGTCGCTCTTATTAATCATATACATTAAATAAATACCAGGAATAACAGCAGTAGCATTGAGGAAAATGTATTTTTGTGCAAAGTCTGTAGTTTTTAGTTCCAAAGAATGAACACCATGATAATCACATCTTTGCAAAATAAAGGATATCAAACTAATTGCTGTGTGAATAAAACAATCACTGAAAATATTGGCAAGCAAGTGAAAAATCACAGATACTTTCTCATACATGAAAAAGCAGTGACATGTTTTTAAAATGGATAGTGAATTAAAATGGCTATGAATCCTGTAAACTCAGAACAATTATATGGTGGAATCTGAGATTACTGGATGAGATTCCCTCACATATTTAGGACATCTCCATGCCATCATTGTGTTCATTTCCAAAATCCTCAAAAGCAGTTTGAGTGGCGGTGATCTTCAAATCAACAATGAATTATTGTTGATATATTTTTGTCTATAACTGTTCAAAGTTTCTGAACAATTGAAATTGGCATAAGTCTCATAAATAAAATTTAAAAATGCAGAGAACAAGAAGTGAACATCCCTGTCCGGTAGAAGCCGCTGTGGTTTGGCAGCCATAAAAACCTTTTAGGTCACTTGGTGTACCACATCCTTCTGAAGAAAGGGGACATACTGATACTGACGAAATTCATGACATTTTCACATCTAGGTTTGTGGATGAGCTGAAAGTTTTACTGATGCTTCCAATCCTTCAAACTAGCACAAAATCAGTGTGGTATACAGAATAAAGGACTTTAAAGTCACCGAGGTTCAGAAACATTGGGTTGAAATGGAAAATGTAAATTAATACGACCGAGACTGAAAGAGACTGTAAAGAAGATCACTCTAAATACTTCATAAATATCATAGCAGCGTCCAAATGTGGGCTGAGACGAGAACCCAGAGCAATCTCATTGTGTTTTAAGCACTTCTTTGTCTACTATTGCTATACTGCTAAATTATACAATGAAGAAGGTCATAAGATATCCAGAAGCAGCTGTACAATTGTAGGGCGGTTTAGAAGAAAGGGTAGAAAAAAAGATCACCAATGCTTATATTCATATTTCAGAGTAGCATTTTACAAAAATACTTCAATGGTAGGTCAGTCCATGGAGGTTTTAAACAGCTTTTTTTCACAGAGCCTGTTATTTTATATAACAGAATAGCATTTTGAAAATATCTTGGATGATGTGAAGAACAACCAAAACCACTGATACAAATAACAATTCTCTCTAAATCCCATTTTTCCATGTTGGTTGTACAAGCCACTTTATTGTTTGAGTACAGAATGTACAAAGAGTAGGGCTCTGGTTAGCTCATGTGTGAAATGTGACTGCTACTTGCTGAAGAGATGATCACTGAAATGATGTTCTTTTCCTTGGACACACCAGAGTAGCTGTGATATGAATTACTTTCTGTTTTCTGCAGATGTATACAGTACTGTGTAGATATCTGCCAGGGTACTGGTACAATGAGCTGTACCAAGAAGCATTAGTAACAATGTTGAAAGTTGATGTTATCCTCAAAGGGATTTAGCTAGGAAGGCGCTAAATGCCATAACTTTCATCTCTAAAGTAATGTAGTCAAAAGTAGTCCTGGTCTTTATCTAAAGCTTTGGCAAAGTTACCATACAAAATTATTAAATTAAATAAAAGTTTCTAAAGAATACAGCAATCTAAAACTACTGAATAATAATATATGCAATCAAACACTTGTTAGCATCCCAGTTTGGATCAGATGCATTTATGGATTTGGAATTTCCTATAGATAAGAATACACTGGGGGGGAAATAGGAGGTTAGGCATCAAGCAGCAGTTCAATTAAATTGACAGCTAAAGAATTTTATTAAGATTAATATTGTTAATTTACAGAAATAAAGGATTTGGACTTTTAATAATTCAATCATCTCATGTTTTAAAGAATTTTACATTTGTCTCTTATGATCTTAAGGCAAAACTAATTTATCAAAACACCTTTTTAAAAAGTTTCTGGACATCTGAAAAATATTCAGAAATGATTGGTTGTGTTCTTTTATATATTTACATCCAACAAAGCTATTTCAGTCCCCAAACTTCCTTTACCAAAGTTGCTTCACATGTGCATGTCAAAATGTTAAATCATTGTCATTGGATTAAATATATAAGACCTTCATAATCCATCCGTCTATCCTCCAGAAGTGCTTATAAGCTGATATACCAAATTACCTTTCTGCTCTTACTCTCTAGCTGCTGAAACATGCTACCTCTAATAAAATGTGGGTAATATCACAAATAGTAATTGATGATCTCATTCTCCATAATTGTATATGATTGTCATCTAAATATGTTCAATATTGTTGATTGAAAAGCATCGCTTTATGGAGTGGTTTGGAAATTTTGTTTGTAATATTATCCTTGTCTGTAGTTTCCCCATTACAAACAGTGCCCATGAAATGTGAATTAATTCATTGAAAGAAATATAAAAATCCATACAATAAGACTGCAGATAGAAATGAAAATAAAGCCAAAGTTTAAAAATGTAAGTAAAGTTTATGAAACATTTAATTACATGGAAAGAATAACATAAAGCACAATCAAATGGTATATAAAATAAACTTGAAAAAGTAGATAGGGAGCCCGAACACATGAATCCTTTCTAGGTCTCAGATATGCAAAATAGCGGAATACACACCTAAATCAAATTATATTAGAGAATAAGAATAAAGTACATATACATCCATGGAATATATGATGGCTGATAGTAATTTGCATATCTTCTACCTGAGAAAAATAACATCCCAACACCTGTTAGTATTTTTTTCAAGGTGCTTTTTCTTCCTGTATAGAACATAACTTGCTTTTCTACAAGTTCACAGTCAGAAAATAATGTATATCTTGATCTTGGGGACAGTGATTTTAACCATAATGCTCCCTGGATAATATTCAACAATGTATTAAACCTGTATAGACAATGTGGTAGAAGAACATCTGGCAGAATTATTCCTACTTTTTGATGGGTTTTTCTTTGACATTGGTGGCCAGATGGTACATGATTTGGTTGTGATGGGGGAGAATATTCCCTCTCTTTTCTTGCCATTGTCATAAACACTATACTGAGAAGGAACCACAGCTGCCCTACGAATCTCAAGTTATCTTTTTTTTTTTTTCTCTTGTCCTTTCTGGTAACCTTGTACTTAGTGAATCATGTTTTATTAAATGAGAAGGTCTCTTGTAGTCCTGCTGGTGAACACTTTCTATCTTAGAAATGATTATCTGTAAATATTCGTTTATGGAAAATATTTTCTTTTTTCTTTTTAAAAATAATTTTATTATGCTTTTTAACAATTACAAATCTCTTGTACATTCTTACAACAATGTGACATCGACATTTTCACTTATATCTACATACATACATACATACATACATACATACATACATACATACTATTAATTCTTATTTCTCTTATCGAACCAGCTAGACCACTTATCCCGGACTGTATAATATTCTGATTCTTCTCTGTCTTGCAGTTCCAATGTAAGTTAAACCATCTCTGCACAGTCCAACACTTTCTTTATTACCATACCACGGAAGCGGTACTGTCCAGTTTACAATTTTGTGCATAGGCAATTCTTGCCTCTGTCCCTATATGTACTATATTTGGTGTTTTTTTATTGAATTCTCCTCTAATTATTCCTAATAAAAACATTTTGGGTTTGAGTTCAATTTGGAGACCTATAATTTCCTGCAACCATTTTTTTTTTTTACCCAATATTTCCCACATATGAAAAAAGGTACCATGTTTTTGGTTACACTTCCAGCATCCTGGACTCATATTTGGATATATCGTTGCCAATCTTGCCGGTGCTAAATGTATGGAAAATATTTTCAATAGTGGAATTTTTTTTAAAAAATGAACCAGGTGTCAGGTGAAGTTTGTTGCACTGGCCCTGTAAATAGGTTGGTCAAGCTATCTCTGAATCTAGCTCTGATGTCTTCTGAAAAATACCAAAGCCCATGTCCCCAAATGACTTGCCTAACAGTCACGGATGAGGGACAAAGGATGAAACAAGGCATGATAATGAGCAATAATTACTAGAAACTACAAGTCCCCCAGAATCTGGGCTTCTACTTCTCTACAATACCTTGAGCTGATATTGTCAGATCTTGCCAGATATGCAAAATTAATAAGATATAAACAGTCCTACAAAATTCTATTTTGAAACTGATACAGTTAAAGACAGCTGGAAGCTGTCTTTAAGTTTGGGGCTGTGGATGTGATGAAATCCGTGTCACATGGGCATGGCAGAAATGGTTACCCATACCTTGTTCATGCTAAGGAGCTGTAAGGATAAAATGCTCAATATCGATCAGTATACTGAGATCACTTGATAAGATTAACACTGATCAAGAGTGCTACTTTCAGTCTTAAGAGTTTGAGATTACATGAAGTGACTGACTTGAAAGCCTTAAACATAAACCAACATAAAGACTCTCTATGGAACACTCAAGAGACCCTACAAAAATGAGTTAGCTGAAGGAAAACAATGGAATTCTTAACAGGGAAGTGACATTGCAAATAAACATCTTTATGGCAGAAAGCACTGAAACTCTATAATTTGAGAACAGGAACTTTAAATCCATCTTATAATTGGCAAGGAACAGGATCAAAAGGTCACAAAATGCATGAAGTAAGCCCATTTTACAGCATATAAATTGAAGTACAGTAGACAGTATCCTTACTGTATATAAAGTTTCCTTGAGATCTGACATGAGAGGTCCAGAGGATAAATAAAGCAAAATGTTAAATGCAAAGACTGAACATCAGGGTGATACGTTTACTTATTCCATGTGTAGAAAGTTAGCACCCACCCCTCTCCTAGAAGAATGAAATATTCTAGGAAATATTAAAAAGGCAGAATATTATATTCCCCTGGATGAGAAAAGGAGAAACATGTTTTAAAGACAAAGCAACTTCCTGCAGCTCCCTGCCTCCCTGCCTTCAGCTCCAGGGTGATGGGATTAAGACGTGGCCCTTAGGAAGTGATAGGATTACCCATCTCACCACATGGCACCTGGGAAGATTACATCACTCAGCAGGATTCAACCAAATTTAGCACACATACAATCTACAAAGCTAGCTATGACTCCTGACAGCATCCAATCAGGATACTCTTCCTGTACCCCAGGATGTTCAAAGCTTAGAGAGGGCATAAAACCAAGGAATTCTCAGCATCTCTTCCCTTTTCACTCAGGAGCTCCAAGGCATGTGGTCCTGTCCACCATTAAACCTTCTTTCCAAGCAACTTCCATGAATCCAGTGTCTTTTTCCCACTTGGAACTGAACCCAGAAGGATATTTCTTCCAACAATTGTCTTCCATATATAGTCACAGAAGGTACAGTTATATTCAAAAGTTTAGGGTAAGCTCCCATATGTAATACAAGCACCCCATTGTGTATACTCTACTATAAGACCTCTCTGGTTATATCTGCTAGTTACAAGACTGTTGGCTATTTGAAATTAATAAATTATCCTATTTATCTATAGTCTGTACCCAACAAGTTTCCTCAGAATTCTTTTGGAAATAAAATATTTGATGTTTCTTCAACATGATGGCCTCCAGATGTTTTGGGTTATGATTCTTGAAATTCTCTGTGGATATGCCAATATCTGGAAAAGATTATAGTGAACTATGTACAGCTCCAAACACTCAGCATTTTTTGATCTACAGTATGCTCAGAATTGTCCTTATTCCTGTCAGGAGTATCTTTACTATCACATAAGTGGAATGCCAAAAACAAGTTTCAGTAAGCATTTCAGCAACCGTCATTCTAACTCATATTTTTGTGGGAAACTGTGAAATGTCTCACAGAATTATCAAAAAGATGAGAGGGAAAGTATGACAGCAGAATGCTTTGTTTTCAGGCTGGATAGAGGGGGGTCAGTCCATGGAGGAGGGATGAATGCAGTGGTATTCAATTTTTTTTTACTACCGGTTCTGTGGGCGTGGCTTGGTGGATGTGGTGTGGCTTGGTTGTCCTGTGCAGCAAAGGTGGTATTCAGCAGGTTCTGACCAGTTCCGGAAAACTGGTACTGGAAATTTTGAGTAGTTCAGAAAACCGGCAAATACCACCTCTGACTAGAGATTTTACAGTATCCTTCCTCTGCCATGTCCACCAAGCCATGCCCACAAAATCAGTAGTAAAAAAAATTGAATCCCACCACTGCTGTGCAGGGCAACAAAAGAAGACCCAGCCAATCAGCTGGGACTCCAATCAGCTGGAACTCAAGAGGCAGCGAATAGATGGGGGCGGGGCCAACCAGAGGTGGTATTTACCGGTTCTCTGAGCTACTCAAAATTTCCACTACCAGTTCTCCAGAACTTGTCAGAACTGGCTGAATACTACTTCTGGATGAGTATTTCCATAAGTGCCATGTCTACAGCAAGCTCCAGAGAAGATGTTGCAACATTATTTTAGGACCAACAGCAATCTAGGTTTAAAAGGCTCAGCTACAAACACCCCCAGAGTATTGTGGCATGCGATGCAGCCCTGTGTGGTGTGAAAAGGCCTATGGCTCTTATCCAACATGTACTGTTTCACTTTCAGTTTGGAAGATCTAAAGACTTTTGGACCAAGGACTATCTGCAGCTCTGGAGTTACAATAATTATGTGATTTCAAGAGACAAATAAAATTAAATATACAGATTTGTTTCTAGTCCTAGCTCAGGTTGCTGGTATTAAAAGCCTTTCATGACACAATATTTGAAGGAATGCATATTTTCCGCATGTATCCTGAGATTTTCTCAATCTCACTTCAGACTTAATGGGAAGTGACTGAATAATTTCTACTTATAGTATGTTGGCCCTCAGCACACTTCCATCCAGTCTATCCTTGCATCCAGATCAGAGGAACCCACATGCCACTTAGTTCAGCTAGTGAAAATATATCTTCATATTTATTAAACACCAGCAAACATCAAACAGTTAGCTGGAGGAAAAATCAGGACAAAAGACAGGCAAAAAAAGAAAGAAAAATGAATAACATGCAAAATATAAAATAGTAGAAGGTTTCATCGCAACAGTAAACATTATCTATATAGCAAAAATGTTCCAGTAGCACTATTTTCAGAGCTACTAGAAACAATACTGTGGGCAATTAGCATGCACAGTCCTAAAATAAGTGGTTTTTAATTAATCCAAAATTAACCCTTTTCAGCTGCATAAGCTTTAGCAAAATATAGATGGTAAGTAGGACATGAGGTGGTCCGTGTTCTATTTTGCACCATGAAAGAAGCATTTGGTCAATGGAGAAGATGTACCCAGCAATGCTGAGACGTGTCAAGAAACTACCTGAGAAGAGACCCTTTCATGGTGGATTTCCATTGCCATGTACCATGGAGTTTGCCTGGCATTAATTTTACTGTATATTTAATGCTAAGCAGAGATGTTTTATTTTTCTCAGGACATTTTATTATTTTAATCAGTAAATTGATTTTTAACATCTTGCTTGTCAAAAACCTTTTACAATCAAGCCAAAACTTTTGTTGTTAAGTGAAACATTTGTTAAGTGAGTTTTGCTCCCTTTTATGACCTTTCTTGCCCCACTTATTAAGTTAGTAACATAGTTTTTAAGTAAATCTGATTTTCCCATTGCCTTTGCTTGTCAGAAGGTTGCAAAAGGTGATCACATGACCCCAGAATACTGCAACATCATAAATATGAGTCAGTTGTCAAGTATCTGAATTTTGAACATAGGGATGCGGCAATGGTTGTAAGTGTGAAAAATGGTCATAAGTCACTTTTTCAGTGCCGTTGTAACTTTGAACGGTCATTAAATTAATTGATGTAAGTCGAGGACTACCTATTTTCGGGCTACTTCTTTTACTCAGTCACGTTGTGATTGCATACTTTAATTCAGAATTTTGTTTAACTTTAGTATATATGCTGCTCATACATACCTATTCGGCTTTTGAAAGGAAGCAAAAATATAAGAAATAAATGAAATGGAATTGACATGTATGAGGCAAAAGTAAGGGGAGGATGTCATCATCCATACAACACACATCAGTGATTTAAGATCTTTAAGATCTTGATTATGGAGCTTTTCTGAATTGATTTTTTTTTATTAGCCAAGGGAAGATGTTAATCTGGAAAGAGTGTGTCTTTTTCTTAGTATGAACCAAGCACTCAATTTTTAAAGACAGAATGTTCCAGAAAACTCCAAAATGATCAGCTGTTCCTCTCTGCCAGGCCAGCCATCCCGGGGTAGTCTGGTTCAACAATTTTATGGATAAACCTTCAAGATATGAATTTTTCTGGTCACCCAAATGGAAATTTTAGTCTAATTTAACCCAATTTAATTTAACATAATCACTAAATTAAAACTATAGGTGCTATGTTGGAAATTTCTACTCTAGAATATCTGAAGCAGAGGTGGTATTCATCAGATTCTGACCAGTTCTGGAGAACCGGTAGCGGGAATTTTGAGTAGTTCGGAGAACTGGCAAATACCACCTCTGACTGGCCCCGCCCCATCTATTCTCTGCCTCCCAAGTCCCAGCTGATTGGCTGGGTCTTCTTTTGTTGCTGTGCACAGAACGGAGCTGAAAAGTAGGTTAGTGGAGTGGGGAGGGAACGGGATTTTGCAGTAACCTTCCCCTGAAGTAGGGTGGGAATGGAGATTTTACACTAATCTATCCTATCCTATCCAAGACACACCCACCAAGCCACGCCCACAGAACTGGTAGTAAAAAAAATTGAATCCCACCACTGATCTGAAGGACCTAGATTCTCTTTTTTTTCTTTTTTGTTAAAATGTACTTACTACGTAGAAAAAATCAGAATGGTGGAATGATAATGCAAATTTTCATTTGGAGATATTCCAACAATGAGCTCTAGATATTTGATTTTATTATACTGTAGTTAAGCACAATTTTTTTAAAATAACTCAAAAATTATCTCACTAGGTTGTGACTTTTAGCTATTCCTTATAAAAGTATTATCCTGCTATTATTCTTTTGATTTACTTTAATTAGCAAGCATGGCTTCCTACATTTACTGCATTGTCAGTACCATATACCTAATAAAAGGTTTGATATGTACCATATAATTTCATACATCAATTAATCATGTTCACTTGATGTTAGCTATAAGGCTAAGCTTCGTTAACCAAAAATAAAAAACAGATTTGAACAGAAAAGAATTCCCTGAAATTGAGTTATAATGATAAAAAAGACTTCCAGATTGAGATAAAAAGCTAAGACTATCCCACACTGGTCGGACAACCATGAAACTGGAATCTGAGCTTGACACCCTAGCCACTGAGAACCATGGTCAATTTGATATTATTAGGAGTATCCACAGAAGGATGGGGAAAAAATCAATATGATGGTCACATCCATATAAAAGTCCCACCCTCTTTTTACATGCTCCAACATAGAAAAAGGTGTGGAGCTTTGACCACATGGTTATGGCTACCATTTTCACTTTTTTTGATCCCTTCCCTATGGACATTCCTGGATATCAGAAAACATGCTTGCTGACACTTAGCCTCCAGAAATTCTAGTAATATTGATTACATTTATTGAATAAAATACTTGCTGTGCAATAAGGAAAAGAAAGAAGGAACTTTTTATAATTGCTTAAAACAGTACTGTACAGTAGTTAAGGATTACCTTCTGGTAAGATGGGCAATCAGTAAATTTAATAAAATAAATACCGTATTTGCCGGAGTATAAGACGACTTTTTTGCCCTGAAAAACATGCCTCCAAGTGGGGGGGTCGTCTTATACGCCGGGAGGACTCCGACTCCCACTTCGAGCTTGAGTTGCAGCCGGGAGGGAGGCTGGGGGAGCGGTGTGTGTGTGTTTTTGTGTGTGTGTGTGTGTGTGTGTGTGTGTGTGGCGGGTGTCACTCGCCACGCGCTGCGCAACCTTTCCCCTCTTCCTTCCTTAGTGGTGTGGGGAGGAGAGGATTCGAAGATCCTCACGTGCGGCGTACTTTTTTCTTTTTTTTTTTCTTTTTGCACGCAGGTTTTGCATGCGGGCGGCTGTAGGTTAAGGATGGGGAGCCCCGGGTGGGTTATCAGGTTTTACGGTGCTTCCAACATGTGCGAACGGTGGGAGAGCGGAGAAGAGAGCGAGCGAGCGCCCGCTGTGTGAAATCCTGCCGTCAAAGCAACACTGGGGGAGGCAGGGTATAAATTTACCAGGTTAATGTAGCAATGGTGATTAATGCCCAGAACATTGTTTGCGGGTATTGGGGTGTGTGTGTGTGTGTGGTGGTGGTGAGGAGAGGTTGTCCTTTGAATGCGGAAAAGTAGGTGTGACCTTGTGTAGGAAAATAAAGAGATCCTTTTTAGCGTGTTTGGCTTCTTTGCCTCCCTCGTTCGTTTTGACGTGGAGATAATGGCCTTCGGGCGGGAGGGGAAGAAAACGGTAGCTGGATCATTTCAAATTTCACTTACTCTCCTGCCTCACTTCAATATGTCTGAGCGACTCCAGATACTGGAAGACTTTTTGAATGAAAGTGTTACCTCCATTTTTTTTTTTTAAAGAGGGCCACTTGGGGAAAAAAAAAGATTCTAAGGAATTCCTTGTTTCTTGATTAAAGAGAAGGCATTGAATATACTGTTCCTTGGCAGCCTTTTCAGTGTCCGGGTTTTTGGTGTGTGTGTGTGTGTGAGAGAGAGAGAGAGAGAGAGAGAGAGAGATCAGCTGTATTGAGAAGAGAACGTTTCCTGTGTTCTCATTTTATTTACAACATATTTTACGCTTAATGGTAAGCAATGAAAAATATTTTTAAAACTCATTTCTAAACTCCATAGCTATTTGCATATTCTTGGTTCAAAATTGGATTAGCTCATTTCAAAATTGTCCAAAGCAGAAAAGTGCGTCAAAAAAAAAAAAAAAGTGCAAAAGTGGAAGGTGTGTGGAAGAGGGGGTAGTCTTATACGGCGAGTATATAACAAACTCTATATTTTGAGTGGAAATGTTGGGGGGTCGTCTTGTACGCCCAGTCGTCTTATACGCCGGCAAATACGGTAATAAATAAAGATCAAGACAATGTAGAATGATTCCTAGACCTAGTGCTTCCCATCAAGGAAACTCAGAAAGAGTACTGTGGTACAAAAACATGCATGATAGCAGCACAATTTATCAGATTTATCACACTTGCCACTCATTATGGAACATATTTCTAAAAACATCACTCTTACAGTACATCTGGATAGCATGACATTTAACTCTGTTTATAGCATCAGTTTATAAATACTGTAGTGTATTAAGCTTGATTGTTTAATTGAAGTTGATATGATTATTGATCCAGGTGTCTTAAAAAGCAAGCTATGGGGTGTTAAATTGTGGCAATGTTCTAAGGAGGCTATTCTGGAAGAGAAAATGAGCACCTGCCATGCTAGATATAATAAAGTTACTGATGCTGTGTGATAAAATCTGATTCTTGGAATCATATAATCTCCAGTTTGGTCAAGATTTTGCTCATGATCCCATAGCTAGGATAGGGAACCAAATATCTCCTATTAAACAGTAAGGCCTTTTCTTCTCTACTAAGTTAGTGATATTCAGCCCCTCCTTGTGTTGGCACAAAACAGCACCATCATGAAATTGGCGGTGTACGTTGCCAGTAATCAATTGAGATCCCATGCAAAATCATGTTGTCCTGCTTTATGCAGGGTGCCAATTGTCACAGCCAAGATGATTAGATTTTTCTTCTGGTTTTACTGCCATCCCATTTCAGCACATTCCCAGCAGTGGCATATCATCCACCGAGAGATCTGCCGCTTGAGTGGGGCAGGTTTGGCATTAGTGAGGGATTTTGGAGCTTTGCCTGAACTTCTCTAGGATGGTCTGTCTGCTCCCTGCTTTCTTCTTTTGGGCACCTTATAAGTTCAAAATAATGTGAAATAAAGAAAAACAAGGAAGATGGCTTCCAATCATAAGGCTGCCTTTACAAAATGCTTACATTCTAAACAGTTCCAAGCAGATGCTAATTTGGACAGTGTAATTAAAGACATACAGGGAATCAATAAAATAGTTTTGGAAAGGACAGAAACAGACCTTGTCAGAACTGTGCAGCTAGTTAAGTCCCATAGAACTGAAGAGTTGAAACTAACTGCAGCAACTCTTGGAAAACTGCCTGTCAGGTCAACAACAAAAGAGAGTGAAACTGATCAACCCAGTGAAACTGTCAAATCATGAAAAGCCCAGTTCAACATCTCCTTTTTGAGGGATTAGGAAAAACTTTTAAAGATAAAACTCAACCTTTTTTACTACCAGTTATGTGGGCGTGGCTTGGTGGGCATGGCATGCTTGGTGGGCGTGGCAGGGGAAGGATATTGTAAAATCTGCATTTCCTCCCCACCCCACTAATCTGCTTTCCAGCTCCGTTCTCCTGTGCAGGGCAACAAAAGCAGATTAGCTGGGACTCGGGAGGCAGACAATAGATGGGAATGGAGGCAGTCAGAGGTGGTATTCGCCGGTTCTCCAAACTACTCAAAATTTCCACTACCGGTTCTCCAGAACCTGCTGAATATCACCTCTGATTAGATCCCTTTCCCAGGTAAAATAAAGGTGACTTGTTCTCCTATCCTCCCTCTGATAGGAGGTATAGAGAGCTGATCATTCCAAAACAGTGGAAGTGATACAAGGTATGAAAGGGCTCTGGATAACAAAAGAATAAGGAGAGGGGGATGCTGGGACATAAAATGTCAAAATGGAGGCTAGCTGGTGACCTGTGAGACAACAGCATGTCCATATTTGAGGGGCTGACACAGGGAATAGGGGATCAATCTATTCTCCAAAGCACCTGAAGGTAGAACAAGAAGCAATGGATGAAAACTAAGCAAGGAGAAAATCAACCTAGAATCAAGGAGAAATTTTCTGACAGTTAGAACAATTAATCAATGGAATGAGTTGCCTTCAGAAGTTGTTGGTGCTCCAACACTGGAGATTTTAAAGAAGAGATTGGACAATCATTTGTCTAAAATGAAATAAGATTTCCTGCTTGAGCAAGGGGTTGGACTAGAAGACCTCTAAGGTCCCTTCCATTTTGGTTATTCTGTTATTATTATATTCCCCAAAAATTACCTTTGGGCACACCAATGGATCAGTTAGTCATGTCTGCAAGAGAGAGGGGGAATAGTCTTGATAATAGGCTGTGACAATATTGGTTCCTATAAAAAGGCTGCTTTTCATGACAACATAAGAATATTTAACTCATAGTTTAATGGTGAAATGTGGCTATTACTGTGATCAGGAAAGAAGACTGTCAAGCATTATACTGTAGTTGCACAATAAGTTTCAAATGGGGACAGAGCCTAAATATTTTACTGCTTACTTTAAGAATAAGCAAGCTTATGCCTTTTGGGTAAGTGAAAATTATCTAAATAAAATAATATAAATCTGATAAATCTATCTGATATGGATTAAACAAAAGTATACAATATCACCAAGATAGCAAAAGAATTGAAATGGAAATGGGCTAGTCACATAGCAAGAAGAACTGATGGCAGGTGGACTAAGACAGTCAAAGAATGGATTCCACTTGATAAAAAGCGTCCACAAAAGAGACCTAAAACAAAATGTATTGATGACATCAGCAAATATGGTGGCCCAACTGGCAAAAAAAAGCTTGGGAGTCGTGACCATATTGGTTGAAAACTTGCAGAAGAGACTTTCATCATGCACTGGATAGATAATGATGAAGAAGAGGAAGAGGGAGGAGGAGGAGGAGGCTGATTTAGTGGCGCAATCTTCAGTGGAATCTGAAAGTGTGTTCCTAAGTAATAGCCACTAATGTTTTAGAAAACAGTGGAAATGCTTTGTGAAATTTGATAAAGTTTCCAGTATTAGGAAAACCTGAGAAATTCAGCAGTTAGTTTCTTGGTTGTTCTTATTCAGATTTCAATATTCTGAGTAAAATCTTGATGATTTTCCTATTAGTAAAATGATGTGTTTTTATTGGAGACTATCATTAAATGACTTCATTTTATTGAAATTTATCTGGTTTCAGACATATATTACTCTGAATGGCCATGGAAAGACTTATTAAAAGCAATGCTTCTAGACCAGGGGTGTCAAACTCATGTCATCATGACAGTATCACGTGACTTATCGGGACTTTCCCCCCCCTTCGCTAAACCAGGCATGGGCGTGGCCAGCATGTGATGCATCCAGACCATGGGCTGGAAGTTTGACAGCCCTGATCTAGACTTACATTTGGAAAGATTTTTTTTTAAAGTGTGAGCTACTCAAACAGCATTTTCAATCAAAATATATTGTAAGTGCCAAATGATTCTTTAATATTGGTTACCCTATCTTGCTTAAAAGTATGGCTTCTTGTCTTTTGGTCTTTTGTTAAGAGCCCTGTCTGTTATTTCTGATGGCATACTTCTCCAAAAATTAGAGATCACACCAGTAATCTTAATTTCCAAGCTTTGTTGAAACTCTGAACAAACATACAGTCAGATAACAATACAGATTAATGAACAAGAAGTTTGATTTTTCTGTCAAGAGCTCCTATCTCTTTTTAATATACAGAAGAACAACCTAAACTCTACAGTAGATCCTACTCTACTATTTAAGCAAACCAGGCTCCTTTATAGATATGGATATAAAGTGCAGTCAAGTTCCAACATCTAGATCCTAAAAGTATGTATTACTGCTAATGATTGCCTTTGTAGCTACGCCATTCCATTACAACAGGGAGGCAGATCTGTCTTACTATCCTACATTGGTTTAAATTCAGTTCTATCAAGAGCAGAAACTAATTCGAATACACTATCTTTCATGAGATCTCAGTCATATCCACATCCTGATGTATGAAATTGCCATGAATCCAGTCTGGAGAAGAACTGAGTAAGCATTTCCCCCAAGCATATTTGACAGAGATTTTGAAATCCAAGATTCATTTATGAGATACATTTTGAAGATTGTTTTTTAAGTCAAATTATAGCCCCCAGAACAGAAGTGCTTGGAATTGGGGTCAACCAGTCTTTCTAATACGGACTTATTATCCAATTTCTAACTACTGCTGTTCTTCTACGGTTTCGTTCCGCTAACCACAAAGATTTATACACATGTATAGATCTGGAAATATGAACTGCTGTGCACAAGACAGAAGCTGCATAGAATTTTTATTAGTTGATATTCAAAATTCAAGTATATTTATAGCCAGTTTATTGTACTTTAGATGATAGCTACATTTTGAATTAGGTAAAAAGGTATAAAGCTGAACAATGTTCACTGTTTTATCTCTTGGTTTTTGGACTTTAATTTATACTTTTTAACTTCTCACTTCAATGGATTATAGACTGGGAAGAAGAAAGCCTAAGCGGTTTATTGAAACATGAATTTCTTTATTCTTGCTTGTGCTTTCTTACATTCCACTTATAGCTTAAAAACGCAGTACAAACATATTTGAGCTGATATGAAATTAAAGTTCAAGAGATTTTACATAACTGAAACATTCAGCATCTGCTTCTTATCCCTTTTCCTTTCTCCCCTACTTTTTCTAAGGATGAAAGGAGATGAAAACAAAATTGAAGATTATCACTGGGTTATTTGACACCCCTGGGATTTCCAAGGGGGAAAAATCAAGATGCCATAAATCTAACTGACCACTGAATGTCACTGTTTCTCCATTCTTGCAGAGGTAAAAGGGAATTTACCTGGTAGCATAAAAGAGCATTCTTAAGGTAGAAAGTTTGGAAACACTTATGTCTAGACCAAGAAAGCATTTTTTCCAGAGTCTTAAGTTTCTGAAGTTCCGTGCAACCATAACTGTGGTTACATTTAATCAATTTGACCATCAAAAAACGTTAAGTGCCAGAAAATGCACAATAATTCTTTGCTGTTTTTCTCATAGTGGGAATGCTATCGCTACACCATCATGCATTCACTGGACTGAGAAGAACTGAGTTGTTCACTAAACTATATTCTTGGATATTTATAATTCATACATAGCTGACCTTAGTAACTTCTCTTGAAATCTTGCATATTGAGAGCCTGTCTTTACTCAGGACAGCTGTATTTTCCTTATGTTTCTTTTCATAAATGAATTCTAGGTTTTAACAAGAGCTTTTTGGATTTCAGCTGTTGGATTTAGTCCCAGACTTTTGGTAAAAAGACCATGGCAAAAAAATAAAAAAATAAAAATAAAGCTCCCTCCATAAAATCAGAGCCATCTGCAAATATTTTACTTTCCATTATCACATCAAGGTAACATAGTGAAAATTGTTTTAGTGCCTAAGACTAAAACATCCCACAAGCATCTTTGGAAGAAAAAGAATTGTAATACATTGTATTAATAACAGTTGCCTTTTAAAAACTTTTAAACATAGCTGCTTCTTTCTGCTTAATAGTTTAAACAGTCCTAAAAAGACAACATAGGTTTTGGATAAAATATGCAATAATTATTTCTAGAAATAAATGCAGATTCAGAATTTACTAGAATTTGCATAGGAATCTGGAAAAGCTGATAATCTGTTTGCTTTATTCTGTTCACTGATGAACAAAGTCAAGGCTTAGCGGTTCTTATAAAAGGAAATCAGATATGGCCTTTCAGTGATAGTGTTTTTCACCTTAAACATTATGCTCTGTGCATTCTTACTAAAGGCACCATAAGCATTATGCTCTGGTCATTCTTACAAAGGGAAGAATGAAGAATCCATTTAATTATTTTAAATTTGGGGGAAGGATAATAAGAATGGAAAGAGCAATTATTGATTGGGGATGGGGGAATCCCCAGCATGTTAACCTGGAGATGAGGTTAGAATACAATTAATGTTACTTCAAATAAACTGAAGAAAAAATTGGGGGTTGAATGAAAAAACATTTAGAATGTTAAAAAATGCTAAAAAATGATTGGTCAATATCCTCACTTATATTAAGTCAGATGAAGTGTTACAGAACATATGGATTTTATTTTACATTCATTGTATACTGTATAAACAAGCAAAGTTGCTTTTAAGAATTCACCATTGATTCCCCCCCCCACCTGATTATTCTTAAAAAAAAGGTTTCTTCCAAATGAAATTAGCTCTTGAGCTGCAAAGACTGAGATAGTACTTTGTTCATGTATTCATCAAAGATATATGCTACCCAATTGCAATTTGCTACTCTAAATGTTAAAACAATTAAGACAAAGCAAGAAACAAAAAAAATCAACTATAGCAAAAGTTATTTTACAAAAGCTCACCTTGGCTGCAGCCTGGGACTTTGCTATGAAGACTTTGAAGAAAAAAAGAGAGCTAGAGAGATTGGGAGGGGCACCAGAAGGACCACGCCACATCTAAAATGGGTGATGAGAAACACTATATGAACTAGTTAATAGACATTTTGTGCTGGGCTACTTTCATGTGAAGCTGCCATTTTATGAATGAGCAAGCCATTTTATAAGAGTGCCTAAGTATATAGGAAATGACTCTTCTTTGCAATTGTCAAGAAGTTACTGGGTAAGAGGTGGACTGTTACCAAATTATATAAAGTTTAGTCTGTCTCTGATTCTATACTAGTTACTGTATATTTATAAACATAAAAACATCACAATGAAAACAGCAGTAGCATAGAAAGAGCAGTGCAAACTCAAGAGATTTGTCTGAAATGCCTTGGTAAGTAAGTAAGTTTTATCCAAGTATTGATATGAACCCAGGGGTAGAAGCCATTAGGCTCAGTGTGGAAAACATTCTAGAGTTATTTTGGAGAAGGTCTGCTAGTTCTGTCAAAAAAAGTTCCTCTTGGAAAAAATACTGGAGAAGATCACAAGATGTGGCCAGTTGATTATTTACGTCTTTCAAGAGGAACATCCAAGATAACTGACATGGACTCAGAAGCCAATAAGGCAGATATTTTTGCAGGACCAATACAATAAGTTCCCATATGGGTTTTTCAACTAAAATTCTAGCAGCCACTTTATATTAGTTTATTTCAGCTCATTTTAAGATCAACTAAACATTAAATAGATGAAACAATCCAATCAGAATGTTGTGTCAAACTATCCCTATCCAGGAGAGATCATACTGGAGAATATAGCAGATATTTAAATATATTCCATGCTATTAAGGAATTGTGCATCCCTAAGCTACATACTTGTTTTTAGTAATGTTCTATCGCCAGGACAAAGCAGACTCGAATACCGGAGTTGAAATCAGCTCTTTATTAGCAACCAGTAACTTCAACTGAAGTCGAGCCGCGGCAGCCCTTTTTATAGCGGCTGCTCGCGGCTCGCAACCAATGGCATGTGTTTAAACTTCCCGCCGCTTATGCGGCCAATTGGAACCCATTGTTCTTAACCAATCATTACGCTGAGTTAACTAACCAATAAGAATGTAGTATTAGAAGTCTATATTTGAATACACTACAAGTAATGTCTACAACTCCGTGTATACAACCATGTATACACCTATATTCTAGTCATAAAAGGTTTCTTTCTTCTTGATATGATTCAGTTTAAGCTGAATCTGTTCTACTATAACCCATTCTGAATTTAAGGCCTGCACAGTGGTGGGCTTCCACTGGTTTCACAACGGATTTGGTGAGCATGTGCTTCACGCATGTGCGTGCCAGATGTGTGCTCCACACGTGCAGCACATTACAAAACCACCATTTTACAGCTTTAAAACTTGCTTTCCACTGCAACGCCAGTGAGTAAAACAGCTGAGGCGCGGTAATCTGCTGCATCGCACCTCAGCTGAGCTTCAAAACTGCAGAAATAAAGGACAGACTAAAGCATGGATGGGTGGGCGGGGCCAACCGTTCGCCAGTGCAAAGGGTTTGCCTGAACCCGTGTGAACCCTGAGCAGCCCACCCCTGGGTCTGCATCAGTTTCACCTAATTCTGATATTATAGTGAGGGAGAGATTTGATATTATTCTTAAACTGAGAACACTCTCCTCAAATATGGAATATTGTGGATATCACAGTTATTTCAAATTGCATGTCATAGAAGACCACTACACCATCAGAAATTTGAAGTTACCTTTGTTTCTGCTATTTCATATCCTTCTTCCATTGTTTCCCACAAATACTTCCTTTCAAAGCATTGCTCTCCATGATAGTAAGTGGCATGATCTCTCTTCCCAAATTGCCACTTGACAGGCTTTACTGCCTCTATTCAACTTTTTTTTAATTGCGTGGCAGTCTGTGATTTCATTCTCAGAGAGGATGTTCTCAAGGTGTCTCTTCCAAAGGTGCCATCACAGAGAAAACACATACTGCTTGATACTGCTTTTTAAAAAGTTCAGAGCCTTTACCAAAAAATGATGCAAACCATCAGGTTCAATGAATGAAAGCTTCATGGGGCAAAAAAGAGTAGCTTCTCACAGATCCATGTATGGACTCTACTATTTTACTTTTCAGGTTGGCACTGTTATAGCAGCCTTGACCTCTCATGTTAGCTAACACTATTTCTGTATCTTCCGTCTTTTTAAAAGACACATTTGTCATTCTACCTCCTGCAGCATTATTAGTGACAATAATTTCTAGAAAATACTTTCTGACAATTATCGCTGCAGAGACATTTTTTATTAAGTTCTTTTGTTTTTACAAAATGGACTTTTAAAGCAATTTGATTCATTTGGAAGGTATCAGGTGTGCAGTCCAGAATAACTGAGTACTATCTTGCTGACTTCAGATTAGGCACAGGTTTTGATGGGCTGTTTTTGGTAGCAACTGCATAATCTTTGAATTTGAATTGTTTTTCCAAAGCAGTGATATGTATAGATTTCTTTTCCTACATCAAACTCAGCCATCAGCTTCACCCTTTTAATGGAAATGTCCATTTGGCACCCATGGCTAATCCAAAATGCTGAGATTTGGGTAGGAGCCATTCTCAAAACAGCGTTAAACTTTTAAAGGACATCTTATTTTCTCTCATGGGATTTAACTTTAGTCTCCTCCCCTGCTCTTCCTACCTATAGAATGGTGTCTGGATATTTACTGCCCTTCCCATAACATATCAGAATTCTACCCAGATTTTTATTCCTGTAGAAATCAATATTGCCATAACAGTAAATTTCATCAATTGCAACAAAAGCAGCATGCAACATTTTGGATTATAGCTAGATAAGTCATGGCTTTCTTGGCTGACATCATTGTCATCTTATGCTAGAAAAAAAATGTGGATGGGCACTTCAATATGCATTGTTTTGGGGGAATATGGAGTGTTTTATTTGCTGTGACCCAGGCAGGACAAGGACATTCTTCAAGCTATTACTCAAACAGGTTTATGTCTTGGTTCATTTAGGTGTAGTTAAATTCACTAGTGGTTCCCAGCACACTCTTTTTCAGATCTACACTTTTCTTCAGGCATTTGGACCATATCTGTCTGAGATTCGCTGCACTGCCAAGTTACCTGCAACCTCACTAAGTAGAAGATCAAGCATCTCACCCTTCACATCCTCAGTGGAACGGGAAATCTTTCTGGAAACATGTGTGCCTTGTATATTTCAAAAACTGTTTTCTGATTAGGTAGAAATACTGGCTTCCCAATCAAGAAAGTTTTTTCTTCTTTCAGTCGAGATTGCTGTTTTGTGTCAGCTCTAATGCTCTCACTACTCAACTGAAGGGAACAAATAAGCAGGCTGGCAGTATGATCCCAGTGAGAGAAGATACTCATTTTTAAAGGGGCCTAATGGTCTCCTACTAGTGTCTCCTGTGCCTTACAGTAGTTGACTGCTTGTTCTTTTCAACAGGACTTACGGAAGCACGCAAACTGGAAGCTCCCCAAGGAATTACCTGCTAATCAATCCTCATTCCTGCCGTGATAGAGATATACATAAAAAGTTTCTCTTCCATTCTTTATCTGAATTTCTTGTTATTATTTCCTTTTACTTCCATTCATGTTTGCCTGTTAGGTCTCATATTTCCTTCCCCTTCCTTCTTTCATCACAGAACTCCACCATTTCTGTCCATCTAGAGCAGAGAGAATACAGCATGTGCCAGAAGCAGGCATTCTGAGACTAAAAAAAACAAGTAAGTGTGAATGAATAGATAGACAGATATATGCAAAGATGACATTACAGACATTGCAGACAAATATGAATATTATTGATGTGGAAAGATACCAGCCTACCCATCTTAATCCGTGACTGAGCTGAGATTTCAGCTCAGAAAGGGAACATCCAGTTTAAATCTCATACAACAACTGCTTTTGTGCGTTCAGTCATAATCCTGTTCTGTTCTGTCAAATCCACAAAAGCTTATTTGGAAAGGTGGTCATAATTTTTTTTTCTACATTTGCTATTTTGATTCCCTGTCTATGGTTTTTCTTTCTCATTAGTCCAGATAAGGCGGGGACCCAAATGTTTCTGTCTCAGTTGATAGACATATCTTCTGTAAATGAGAGTTTTTTTCACAAAGACAACTGGTTGCCTGTGTATATACTGGACACAAAGAAGAGACAAGCAGGTTTGTGCTAATCTAGCATATAAAGGTTTGGTTTGCCCGCAAGCCTTCCACGTAGTGTCATCTAAAAGAAGAAGAGGATGATGATATGATGATAATGATAATAATGACCATATAGGAAGCTGCTGCTTTGTCTTGTATTAGAGATGGTTTATTGGGCCATGATTTTTCTGTTCTAAGATTTACAGCTACAGGTGGAACAGATCATCTTTTGGGCTTGCTTTTTTTTTGCAGTTCCTCTTGGCTCTGTTGAGAGGATTGATGTAAACCACAAAGTGAACAGAATGCCTCTCTTGAATTATCACTTGATTTCTTGTCAAGTGAAAAGATGCCAAGGGAGCTGCCATAGAACCTATTGTACAGCCAATCACTGACCGCTTCTCCAGGAACAGGCCTCCCACACCCAACAGGGGCAGAAGCAAGACAGCTCTCATCCCCACCATGTGTTTTGTTTTTTCATCCTGTTTCCCATTTCCCCCTTCGGCGTGCCGTTCCTGTCAATGAACTTGTCAGCAGCTCTTCTCCTCTCAGCGGGAAGGGGAGACAGAGAGGTAGCCAGGAAGACCAATTATATTTCAGCCATTTCTAGCACAAATTTGTGGCTTAGGAAACACAGAGGCTAACAAACAGGAGCTGGCTGTCTCCTCCAGCACGAGCTGGGTGCATTATTCCTGGGCCTTTCTTTCTTTCTCTGTCTGACCAAGGGTAATTCTCTAGGTTTCCTGGATGTATGACGTCTGGCTGTCAGCACCGTTTACTCTGCCACCATTGCCCTTAGCTAATAGTCCTCCTTCTTTTGTCTTGCTGCTGATTTATTGCACGCCCCCTTCCTCCCAGTTCTCCTTTTCTGTGCTGATTATTAGAAGCGAGGAGTTGTTGTTATTGTTCTCTTGCTCTTGAAACATTTTGATAGTCTCCTTTTGGAGCTGGGATCCACATGTTTGTGGCCTTCAACTGGAATGAATTATTAACAAGGAATGGGCCTAGCTTGTTTTGAATGCACCAGGTTCCCATCCAGGAGCAGCTGTCGCTTCTCTTTAGTATGCTGATAGATCCATCAAAGGAAAAGATGGCATACTTATGAGACAAGTCTTGATGAGTTTCCAGCACTATCTCCAATATATTTGCTCTGATATGTTTGGGTTTAGTTAGTGATAGATGAGGAGCTGGTTTTGAGAAGGTGATTTGCCTCAGTTCGAGGGTGGGGGGCAGGCCACACCCAACATTTATATCCTCCATGGCGTTCAGGTTAATCTATACACTTTCATCTGCATAACAATCTTAGGAAATACTTTAGGCAGAACAATGTTGAGACACTTGGAGTTAACCAAATTGCTTTATGACTTAAATCTATTTTTTCCAGGCTTGGTCCAGATTAACATCACTGCCCTTTACAAAGCTCTGTTGAGTTCTGTACACAGAAAGGAAAGTATTTTCTGCCGACCTCCAATATTATTGTTTCTCTAATTCCCTACATCTCTCACTCTGTACAAGGTTTCTTCAGCTAGGACTTGGCAATAAATTACCAATTTCTTGACACTTCCCATTTTAAATCAGCTCTTTGGCTTGAGCAAGCAGAGAACCCACGGGGACAACTTGACTAGATCAGAATCTTCGTGGCAGAGAAAGTCATACCAATCATTGAATATCTATGATGTAAATTTTGTTTGTGGCCATGTGATTTAAAGTTGGTTGCCTTTCTTCTGGTTTACCAAATGAACAGATACTTGTTATAGCAGCTGATGGGCTTGAAGCCACAGGGTATGTTTGCTTAATTTCTAAACTTCTGGCCCCCACTTCATCTCTCCCACTTCCTGAATTCTTAAAGGAGAATTGCCAATGTCCAGCAGTAGTGGAAAAACCAAAATCTCTGAAATTTTAAAATCTATAATGTTGAGTACCTGCCTAATCATAGATATGATAGTAGGGTGGGGAGAGAATGGGATTTTGCAGTATCCTTCCCTTGCCACGCCCACCAAGCCACACCACACCTACCAAGCCATGCCCACAGAATTGGTAGTAAAAAAAATTGAATCCCACCATATGTATGTATGTATGTATGTATGTATGTATGTATGTATGTATGTACATATATATGTATGTATGCATGTATTCTACCTTTATTGTTTTTACAAATAACTCAAGGTGGTAAACATTTCCAACATACCTTCCTCCGCCTATTTTCCCCACAACAACAACCCTGTGATCAGGTTGAGCTGAGAGAGTGTGAGAGAGAGCCCAAAGTCACCCAGCTGGCTTTCCTGGTTAAGTTGGAACTTGGACTCACAGCCTCCTGATTTCTAGCTGGGTACATAGCCACTAGACCAAATTAACTCTATTTCCTATTTATGAATTCTTTAGAATTCATAATTCTCAGGTTGAAGGGAATCTGGACAGCCCTCTCCTTCCTTGAAGATTGGTGGATAAAGTCAGGGCTGCTACCGGTTCAGGTGAACCCTTAGTTCCGGCGATCAGTTGACCCCGCCCACTCACCCCTGCCCTAGTCTGTCCTATATTTTCATGTTTTGCAGCTCAACTGATTTGTGTGGCAAAGCGGATTGCTGCATCTCAGCTGTTTTACTCACTGGGGCTGCAGTAGAAGGTATGTTTTAGAGCTGAAAAATGGGTGGTTTTCAAACGCTGTGCGCTTACCGAACCGGTTATGACAGTGATCCCCAACCTTTTTTATGCCGCGGCCCGGTACCGGCATCAGCTGGGCGCCGCGGCCTGGTACCGGCATCAGCTGGGCACCGCCATCTTTTTTTGATGAAAAAGTGCTTCCGGTGAGCTTTCTACCCAGAAAAGCTCACCGGAAGCACTTTTTCATCAAAAAAAGATGGCGGCGCCCAGCAAACCAGCGGCCCGGTAGGACTTGTTCCACGGACCGGTACTGGTCTGCGGACTGGTGGTTGGGGACCCCTGGGTTATGATACCAGTTGAATCACACCACTGGATAAAGTCATTGTTCAACTTTGAAGGTCTGAAAGGGCTGAAGCCCACATACTTCCTGGTCTTTTTCACAAAGAGAACAAGTAAGGACAGAAGGCAGTTACAGCCCCTGTTCAGTTAAAAGCCAGAAAATGTAGATGTCATAAGTGTCTACAAAGATATATGCATGTATCTGTTACTGTATATTCCACATGATAGTTGTGTTTGAAGCCCCTATTGATTTTAAACATACATGGTGTCTCTCTCATACAAACACAGAACACAAACACAGGCCTTTGATTGCAGTCCTTTTGCAGATTTACATCCCCTGCAGACATCTTAGTCTTAGTGCTGCCCAAGTCTTTTCTAGGAAAGAACACAACCCTTGAAATTAATTTCTCAATTTGCATTGTGATTACTGCTTCCCATCACTTCAATGCTACTTTCTCTATCAACTGAACAATCCTGCCTGTGTTTTTTGATTTCTGGTTTTTGATTTTGATTTCTGGTGTCACCTTCTTCAGAATGGCTGGACATTAAGGCATATTTTGCTGATTATGAAAATTTAGATTTATGAATCTTTATTTAGGATTCAGTTCAGTAATTTTAATAAATGAAATTGGTCTGTTTGGTGACATCACTTCACAATTTCCCATCAGTGTAATGAACATGTTTCTTAGGCAAACAGGCAGAACTAATTAAATATGACAGTTGTAAAGATATGTACCTGTTTTGACCTGTCAGGATTTAAAGTCTATTGGAGTTCTTTTTTGGTTATGTGAATTAGGTGATCCCAAAATTGCAGTGACAAGGTTTATAATTATATCTCAGGACCAAGTGCTCAGAAAAGAACAAAATCTGAGGAAATTAAATTTTCCAGTAATAGTAGCCTACTTCTGCAGTTAAGTCAAAGGAACTAACCTTTATCCTAACTCCTGGACTGCAAGATTTTTCAAGCCACAAATTAATGGAAGATCTGTTCAGTTCACTCAGTTTAACCCTCAGAGATTGGTAGACTTCCCTCCTCAAAGTTCTCCACAATGTCTCTTGTTGGCCTGAAGAACTCCAGGAAGTAAAGTTCAGATATCTGGAATGCAGTCAGGTGGTAAAAAAACCTCTCTGCTATCCAGAAATGTTGTCTTAGGGTGGGAAGGACTGCTAGGATCTCTCCCCAGCCGTGTGTGTGTGTGTGTGTGTGTGTGTGTGTGTGTGTGTGTGTGTCTGAGTTAAGTGTTGAATCCTGGTGACTGCCTGACAAGATATTTCCGGAAGTTGTTTGCCATTGCCTCCTTCCTAGGACTGGGAAAGAATGACTAGCCCAAGGTCACCCAGGTGACCAGATTTATCCCTAAGGGAGGACTAGAACCCAGGAATAAAGCAGGAGTAGAATCACTACAACAAACCGTCTGCCGGTTTGTCTTAGATAAAGAGTATGTTGAATTGAGCAGGTCAACCTCTAGAACTGTTAACAAAGATTTTTATCTGCCACTGGTGATAAAATCTCACATCCAAAATATTTTTGCCTGACGGCAGATAAATTCACACACCGCAGGTTCTGCAAACTTTTTATTAATCAACAAGTCACTTCTATGAATATTGCAGAGATAAATCTTGTAGAATGCATTCAAAGGTAACCTTGTTGGGATTGAGACTGCTGAAATACACTAAGTATGCAGGAAAAAGCATAAGACAGCCAAAATAACTCACTGGAGAACAAAAACTTTTTGGCAGGTAAAAAAAGGAACAAGAGCCAAAACAAGATAGCACGTGGGACGCATAAAATCCAAAGTTCCAAACGCGTGGGCATTGATGGATTTCCTAATGAATGAAGTGTCACAAGGAGTGATGTGCCACATCCCAATTCTAATTCAATATCTAGACCAGAGATCTGCATGAGAAACAAGCCCCAGCCTGGATAAGACCTGCTGTTGTTCCTTAATTTGGGGAAGGCAAACGAAACATAAGCTATCAACAGGCAGCTATCTGCAAAAGCCTTTAAAGGCACAAGAGAATCTTTGCTGAGAGGGAACAGGGGGCATCTCCTTTTGACCATATTTTCCTGGCGAAGTCGTGGGTGTTCATACGTAAGCCTGCCTTTCCTTTTTCTACCCACCCAGCTGTGGGCTCAATTTACTGTTGTGTTGGGGATGACCTTCATTCAACAGTTTCCATCTACAGTCAGGCATCAAATTTATGAAATGGATCCGTTCAGCCTCCACACTTGTAGCCACTGTTGCTTTTTTAAATGTGTGTGAGAAAGGTGGAGTTCCTGCATTAGTCCAGTTTGTCTGCCATTAAAGCCTCCCTTCTCCACACACACCCTCCCCTCTTTTTTTGCAGGTGTATGAATTTCAGCCCAAGGCAAAAAAAAAAAAAAAAAAACTACCCTCCATGCTTTCCCTTAAGAACTCATGGCGTTTCAGGAGTCCAGATGGTTCCAATTTGAGGCCTACATTTAGTGATGTAGCTGGATTGGGTTTCTTCCCTGAAACCAACAAAACCTGTGTTAGCATTTTGCTTGGATTAAAATATTTGTCCCTTTTTTTGTAGGGCAAAAAGAGACTCCCGAAGCCACTGAAGGAAGGAAATCATTACAGAGATCTACAGAAGTAGGTCATGTGCTACAGCTGCTCATAGTTTGAGAGGAAGAAACATGGGACCTCAAACATGGAACATGACTCCTGCAGAATGCTTGGGAGCAACCCAAGAAAAACATCCTCAGAGGCTTATTTAATAAGCATTATCTATAATCGTCTCAATGTGTGCTCATGTTTCCTTAGCATTTTTGCACCTACATCCCAGAGCTAACAAGATTCTGGAATGGAACACAAACTAAGGTACTGAGAAGGACTTCATCATAGCAAATCTGCTTTGGAACTGATTTTATTAATGATGCTATTTCAATACTCTTTCTGCAAAAGTCTTCAAAGCAGGATTTGTAACAGCTGGTGATAAACTCCCAAACCTGTATAAAACATAATGGAAGGAGAGGGGAGCCTATTATTCCTTTATTTGATAGTGGGAAATCAATTTACCAAGATCACATATAAGTGCAACCTTATATATACAAGCCCTACTCACATCAGAAGCACATATGCATATCGACTTCATTAACAATCATACAGCATTTGTTATCTTTAAAACACTTCTGTTTTCACAGCTTGCAAAATGCCTGAAGTGAATTGTTAAATTAACTGAACATTTTAATAAGATCCAAAGTGTCACTTATTGAAGGTTTGTTTCATTTGTTTTGTTGTTGTTTTTTTAAACAGATAATGAATTAATGTTTCATAAGACTTATAAAACTGGAATCAATTGTGTTTAAGAATACGAAGGCAAAATTGGTTGGATCCAAAATGCATGAATTTTAGAGTTTCTCGGCTCATCTTTTTCAAGGACAAAAGCATCATAAACAATGAAAAATAACTTATTTGGTCATTTTCCACAGATCTTAAATCAATTGCTATGGATAGTTATCAGTGGGGTGAAGAGTTTCATCAGCCAGTCCATCACATCCTGGGTCTAGTCAACTAAAACATGGCACAACTCCTATGGGATTTAGGGCCTCCCAGATTTGGAGAAGTTCCACCTTTGACTATGAATGGGATAACACTCCCCCCGAGTTTTTGCGCACATCTGGAGGATTCTCTTGGACTCACGGTTCCTTCTAAAGGAGCAAGTTGGAACCGTAGCTAAGAGAGTCTTTGTACAAATCTATCTTTTGAGTTGTTTGTGCCCATTCCTGCATTAAGTCTTAATCACTTCCTGTTTGGACTTTTACAATGTGTTAAGAGTTTGTAGCATAAATTCAAGTCCAGAAAACACACAGATGACTGATTCATCAGGATCATTAACTTCTTTATAAACATAATAATATCAGTAAAGTTTACAATACCACTTGTAGATTATTTCAACGTAACATAAGCAAAAACACAAGCAGCAGCAGCAGCTCAGAGCAGATATCAGTTACACTTTAGTTCAGCAGGCAAGCAAGACTAGTTTCAGTTTAGAGGTGAGAGCAGAGACTAGAGCCAAACCCAGGCTACTTCTAGTTTCACTTTCCAATTCAGCTCCCATTGGCTGGTCTGTTGCCATGCCTATTCATTGACTGACTTTGACACTAAGCTCTTTTCCAGTTCCTGAATATACTCTGACAAAATGGACTCTACATAGAGCTACCTTGAAGAGCATTTGAAATCTGTATCTGGTCCAGAATGCAGCAGGGTATACAATTTTAGGAGTATCATGGTATGATAATCTAATGATACTGTTTCATATGCTGTATATGAGGAGTTCCAGGTGCAATTCAAGATGCTGTTTATCATTTTTAGAGTTGGTCCTAGGAATTGTGGTTTCTCTGTTGTGGCACAAGTCTTATGGAATAGTCTTTTCCCTGATATTTAAACAGTTCTGATCTTGCTGACCTTCTAGAAGGCCTTGAAGATCTGGCTTTTCCCTCAAGCATTGGGGCCTGGTGCTGTGGTTAGCCGGCAGCAGGTGCGGACGGCTGGAGAGAGCGAGGACTCAGATGAGGGGCCAGGACCATTAGCAAGTGGACTGCTGCCTTCAGAGATTGTGGGGGCTGGCAGCAGTGATGAGGAGGTTCCTGAGGAGCCTGTGCCAAGTGCGTGTGTGCACAGGATTGCTTGTAGGAAAAAGCAGTTACAACAGCACGGGCGACTCGGGAGACAGGCTGCAAAGTAATGGTCCCTCCTTCAAGAAGATAAAAGCCAGCTGTGAAATGAACGTACTTTGCAGAAGGCAAAGACGTTTTGAAACTCCAGCCTCGTGGACATTACTGTATCCTGAGTTTGTATTTGAAGATTTTTGTATTGCAAATTATTTCTTGTCTGTTATCTTTTGGCAAGTCTTGCACAGTTTGGCAAGGCTTGTGCTTATCATAGCTAAGGGCATGGGTCAGAACACCTGGGTGTTAGTTGAGTCTAGTATGCATTTGATAATTTATTATGGTAGAATTTTACTTGGAACTTTGGTTGTGTTGTTTTGCATTATTTTTATTCTATATCATTTTATCTTATCTTTTTTTTGCACTGCCAGACAGTAAGATGAGATGGTTGGTCTCATAAACACTTAAAAAAAAATTTTTTTAATAAAATAAATACACTACTGTCTTAACAGGAAATTATTAAGTATCACAGTGCTTCGTCTGCCCCAATGTGGCTCTTGGATTTCTTTCATTCATGAAGTTCCAAGTGTCTTCTGTCCTATTCTGTGAAGTTTTGTTCAGGTGGCTATGGATTGTCTTTTACAGTCCGATACTGGTAGTGAACTCCATTGACTGAAGGTTTCCTAATGATTTAATTTTTCTGGGTTACATGCTTATACTTGATCACTGAACATCTATTAAAGACCGAAAGGTAAATGTGCAGCAAACGAACATCAGGATCACTAAAATGGTTGAGCAAATGTCAAATAACAGTGTTAATGATCCTACTGTATAGACAACTTCACACTCTTTTCTTGAGTGCTCAGAATTAAATCTTATAATGGTGCATGGAACAATTTATGAATAATGCTCATCCAAATTATTTTGATTCTTGACTCAACCTGTCTTCCACATGAAAATGATCTGTTTCTTTAGTATAACATAGTGGGATAGGTGTGCCAGAGGAGAAAGTGTTGGAACATAAAAAACGTTCCTACCCCTCGCAAATATTTACAACTCTTTTATTTGTCTTTTTCACAGGAACTCACCTTGTTCATTTATCATCCAGTCATTATTTATCATTTATGTATTAAATATTATAATTAATATATTAATGTCAGTTCCTCAATATGACTTTATTAATAAAATTAATATGTGCTACTGGAAATCATATGATGAAGATTGCTTTATCCCTTAATGGACATATAGGTATTCAGCATATTTCGACTATCTATGTTACATTGGCCCTCATGTGAATGTATGTCTTGCACATGTGGACAGCAGGCCCCACTCATTTCAGATTATTTATCTGCTCTGAACTGGTTATGATGACAGGAACCCTTGGTTTTGTTTTCTGGACCAGATTTGACTGCATTTTTTATTCATGATTCTGGTGTTTGTTCTTAGTTCAGGTTGATCTAACTATACTTCTCGGGCAGCCATGTAAAATCATGGACCTGACACTTATGCCAAATGATATGCACAAATGAACCTATGAAATAGATTCTTGGCCTTATAAACTAAAGTCACATAGACAAAGGTAAATCTCTACAAAAACAATATCTATTGAAAAAACAACACCTATTCCTAGTGCAATGCTTATGAATGTAAAACTCTTGAGCAATAAGAGAGCAATTTGAGATCCCAGTTAGATATTTTGGAATGGAGTACTGAATAAATAAGAGAATACAAAATTCAAATACAGTACAGCTAAGTTTATTTGAAAATCTTGGAGGAGGAGCCAATATTTACATAACCAGATGGCCAGAATAAACAGAAATATTTACACTATTTAGGTAACTTTTATGTGTCACTTGTGAGCATAAAGCAAATTCTGATAATTGTTTTGGCACACTAATAGGATGGTCAAATGGGATTTTTCCATTCTATCCATTTATTATTTTGTGAAAAACAAGAAGAATGAGGTCAGGGCATAGTGTTATGTTATAGATGGTTTAGGACAATCTTCCAACAAAGCACCTTTGTGATTTCTTCATAATCTATAACAAAAAATTGCAATGGCAATGTTATAAAGTGGTTTGGAATCCATCGGTGATACAACTGAAGCAGAGTTGGTATTCAGCAGGTTCTGACCAGTTCTGGAGAACCGGTAGTGGAAATTTTGAGTAGTTCAGAGAACTGGCAAATAACACCTCTGACTGGAAATTTTACAGTATCCTTCCCCTGCCATGCCACCAAGCCACGCCCACAGAACCGGTAGTAAAAAAAATTTTAAGCCCACTACTGAACTGAAGGTCAGAATTATTGAGTTCAGCTCTTTGATGTTAGTTTCTGCACATAGTACATTGTCATCAGTCAAAAATATATATCCAGGATAGCATTCCTGCTATTTCAGCACTTTCTTATTGCTAAACCCAATCTATAGTAAAAATTCTTGGTTTTTGCTTTAAATCACGGTTTCTCAAACTTGGCAACTTTTAAGAAATCTGGATTTCTGGCTGGGAAATTCTGGGAATTGAAGTCCATATCTCTCAAAGTTACCAAGTTTGAAAAATCCTGATTCAAATGATCTGGCCAGATGGCTGAGAAACAACTTCCCAGTTGATTCAATTAAGAGATCATTTCTTACAAATATGTTGCCTAGCCTTTTCTTTCCACCATATATACCAATTCAAGACCTTTTCTTGTGCTTAGGTCCTGTTTGTATAAGAGAGGGAGAACAGTTCAGTTTTCTCTCAAATATAATTTTATTAAGAATTTTAATTATAATACTAAAAATTAATACAAACTAAACTTAGAGCAAGAGAAAAGAAATGAAGGAAGGAAGGAAAAGAAAGAAGAAAAATATGTAAAGAAGTGACTTACACTCTTCATCGCTACAAGTATACACAAATTTAATAACTTTGCTTCTGTAAGATTAGGCAGGTATCTCTTCACCCAATATCCCATTTGGAAAGTGCTCAGTTTTTGAGCTGACTCTCCATTTCAGCTGATGCTAAAGAAAGGGACTGGCTCAGTGAAACCACAGTATAATTAATAGGATCAACACAATCATGACTATGCCTGTGGAAGTATCATCATATGTGTCAGTTTAGTGCTGTGCATAAAAGTTCCATGTTCTCCCACTAATTTGCATTTAATTTGTTTTATAAGAATTTGCTTTAGAAATTTTCAAAGAAATTCTCATGGGTGGCATGTGGTTTTCCTGCATTTATTTAATTATGAAGTGGCCAAGGGGTGTATGTAAATAACATGTCTTTTATTGTATAATAATCTCTGCTGTCCACAGTTTTCCTGGTCTCCATGTGTATTTTATATTCCAAGGGAAAGCATCAGACGGGGAATCCTATTGGGGTTTCTTTCTTTCTTTTTTAGTTGTATAAAATACAGGCACCTAGGGAAAACTCAGTATGAGGGATGGATATATAGCAAGCAACCAGAAGCACCTTGCTCTGTCATATTCAGCAATAAAGAAAGTCAAAATAAGTTCTTGATTATTCTGATAGCAAAAGAGAACGAAAAAAAAAATGAAATCTCTTCCACAGGGAATTCAACTTTTGAGAAATTGCAAGGCAGATTTCTGCAGAACATTATGTCAACATATAGAGAGCCAGGATGGAGCTCTTAGAAAATAAATTAAGTTTCTCCTACCACTGTCACATACTGTGGCTGAGAAATGTGTAAATTTCAAACTTATTTCAATCTCTGACGAGATTAGCTATCAACGTGCCTACCGTCCCTGTCCTATTGTTTCTTTTATATATATATTTTATTTTTCTTATATGTATCCATGTATTCATAACTATGTTTTTACTTATACCTATTATCTTGTAAGCAATTGACAAATAAAAATAAATAAATCATTTTTGAGAACATTTAAAGCAGAGCATTGTTTCTAAATCCATGTCAAAATGAATTTCCAGTTCCATCAATTGGAAGTTACATTTTAAGCTGAATTAACCAAAAGCTTGACTGGTACATTTTCAGTTATTAGGCTTAGAGTTAGAAACTACATGATACCCAGATATCTGTATGTTTCCATGGGTCTCAAAAATATGTTAAAATATTCTGCATTCTAGAAAGCAAACAACAGACAGGGGAAATATGTCTTAAACTTTTCAGCTCCAAATTGTCACTCATTTCTTTTGTTCTTCTCAGAAACGAGATACTGATTTTTAGAGACTGCTAAGTGTGGTTGTGAATGCTGTTAAGATGCTGGAAAAAGAAAGATTCTGTTTTAAATAAAGACAATTTACATCTACAGCATAATCATTGGATATTATTTCTCTACAGAGGGTTACATATTTCTGGAGCTGGCAGCGTTCTTTGATCTTGCACACAGTGGGTCCAAGCACCAGAGGGAGGTTCGAAAGATAACTTGCAGGACATTTTTAAGACTTTACCAATTTCATCAGCATTCTTGTATGTGATTTCACAAACTTTCAGTCACATCTCATAGTGATTCACCAAATATTGGAGATCTAATGTGAGAGCAGAGGGGTACTTTATTTAGCGCTAGAAAATAATCTTTCTGTAGTCCATGAGGTACTGTAATGCTCTTGTTAACTATGTTGCAAGATATAACAATGGGTATTTATTTATTAATGTTTATGATCAAGTAGTAAAAAAAAAAAAAAGCAGGTATGCAAGGACCCGTTCCTAGGTGGTTTTTCTCCCTAGAGTTTCTTCATAGCCAATGTGCTGTGTTGAAAAGTTCCCTGAAATAATTAAAATGGTATCTGAGAGCAAAAATTACACTTAACATGTTGTGTAATTTAAAGTCCTATCCACATAACCATGAAAGTATAATAAAGGAGCCTTGTTTCTTCCTGGCCCTCCCTTTCAAGTTAAATGTATTCATAAGATTAAAAAAAAAAGGAGGACAAAAAATAATTTAATTTGATGTGTAGGGATATCTTTTGTTTTGAAGCATGTGGTTCTCATTGGAAATGATGGAGAAGTTAAGAGCTTTAGGTGCAGGGAGCTACTGCTAATTAGGAGGGGTCAAAAAGGTTACTGATGGTGTATTTTTACATCAGCTGAAAGTCTGGTCCAGACTACAGAGTCAACACAGTTCTGTCATTTGTCTGTTACATACAGTAGCGAATTCCTTGTCATTCTTCCTCACCGTACTTATTTCATTGAGTTTAATAGGAACTGGCTCAGCTCCACTGTAGCACAAGAAAGATGTCAGATTATTCATATTTGTCTGACAAAACGCAATTGAATGCTTAAAGATGCCATACAGAGCTGTAAACATGAGTGACGTTCCTATGAAGACAGAATTCAAGATATATGATATACTGAAGTCAGATTACAATGTGGGGTCATCAAGGACAGCATAGAATATGAGGAATCCGTAATTCTGCAGAAAGCGTTAAAATAATGAAATAGAGGTTCCCTGACTGCAGCTAGACATACTTTGCCATGGGTTCGCTAGCATTAAACAAGCCATGATTTTTGAAGCTCATCATTCCCAACCCAAACTATGTTACAACAACGATAATATTGGTATATATTAACAAGCGGTACAGTAAGGAATATAAGTAAATGAATCTTAATTTAGTGATGAGTACAGTTAAGGCCCTCTGATTTCAATGAGTTCAGCTCTAAAACTGACTAAATCTGGATCCAATCTAACAGGCGGACTCTAGAGAACTGTTGGCAGAAGGAAATGGGGGAAGGTGATTTCCCTGTTCTTTTTCTTGCCTGGTAGCATTTCAAGCCCACAAAAACTATTGTCTGAGCCTCAGGGAATCTTGATAAATGGTCATGGAAGCACTATGATTGCAAAAAACAGAATCTATTATTGCTCATTGAAAGAAGGAAAATTAAGATTTACATAGTCTACGACTTCTGGGGTATAATATGAAGGAGCATAGGAAATTTAATTAAAATTAATTCTTTTCTTCAATATCAGTATCTTAATTTTAGTTTCATATAAATTGTTATAATCTACTTTTAAACTGTAGATTGAAAGCAGATCATATGTTGATAGATCATGAACTGATCAATGCTAGAGTTATTTACACAATTCTTTTTTTCTAGATGGCTTGATCATTCTCCTGCTCCAATTGAAATGTAGTTTCATAATGTTTGAAGTGACAAAGAGCACATGAAGATTTTTGGAAAATCTCTGTTCTGAGTAGGCCAAAAAAAATATTAATGCCAGTTTCCCCAAAACAAATACTGTACAGGTAATCCTCAGTTTACAACAATTCATTCAGTGACCTTCAAAGTTACAATGGCATTGGAGAAAAAAAAAGACATGACCATTTTTCACAATTACAACTTTTGCAGCATCCCCATGATAATGTAATCAAAATTCAGCTGCTTGGCAACTGGTTCATGTTTATGACTGTTGCTGTGTCCCAAGGTCATGTGATCATTTTTTTGTGATCTTCTGACAAGTAAAGTCAATGGGAAAGCTAGATTCACTTAACAAACGGGCTACTAACTTATTAACTGATGAATCTACATACAGACAGGAGTTTATACAACTTGCCTCATGGTGTAACTGGAACAATCTGGAACTGAACACACTCAAAACCATAGAAATGGTGGTAGACTTTAGAAGAAACCCTCCCATACTACCACCTCTTACAATACTAGACAGCCCAGTATCAACAGTAGAGACTTTCAAATTTCTAGGTTCTACTATATCACATGACCTAAAATGGACACCTAACATCAAAAACGTCATCAAAAAAGCACAACAAAGAATGTTCTTTCTGCGCCAACTCAGAAAGCTCAAACTGCCCAAGGAGCTGCTGATACAGTTCTGCAGAGGAATTATTGAGTCTGTCATCTGCACCTCTATAACTGTCTGGTTTGGTTCTGCAACCCAACAGGACAGACACAGATTTCAGAGGATAATTAGGACTGCAGAAAAACAATTACTACCCACCTGCCTTCAATCGAGGACCTGTATACTGCACGAGTCAAAAAGAGGGCTGTGAAAATATTTACAGACCCTTCACATCCCGGACATAATCTGTTTCAACTCCTTTCCTCAAAATGACACTATAGAGCACTGCACATCAGAACAACTAGACACAAGAACAGTTTTTCCCCAAAAGCCATCACTCTGCTAAACAAATAATTCCCTCAATACTGTTCAACTATTTACAAAGTGTACACTACTATTACTGTTAATCTTCTCATCACTTCTTATCACCCATCCCCTCCCACTTGTGATTGTAGGACTGTAATTTTGTCACTTGTATGCTTATGATTTATATTGACTGTTTCCTAGTATGATTTGATTGTTAATTGTACCCTATGACTATCATTAAGTGTTGTACGTTATGATTCTTGATTCTTAATGAATGTATCTTTTCTTTATGTATACTGAGAGTATTTACACCAAGACAAATTCCTTGTGCATCCAATCATACTTGGCCAATAAAGTATTCTATTCTATTCTATTCTATTCTATTCTATTCTATTCTATTCTATTCTATTCTATTCTATTCTATTCTGTTCTGTTCTGTTCTGTTCTGTTCTGTTCTGTTCTGTTCTGTTCTATTCTATTCACTGCAGTGATTCACTTAACAACTGAGACAAAAAGGTTGTAAAATGGGGCAAAACTTACTTAACAAATGTCTCACTTAACAACAGAAATGGACTCAACTGTGGTCATAAGTTGAGGGTTACCTGTACTGTTTTCAATAAGGAATGCCCTTATCTGGAACACGGAGGCCCAGTTTGGTATAATACTTAAAGCATCAGCCTAGAAACCTTATCATGTAAACCAGACAGGAAATATGAGTAGAGGAGCTAATTTTACTTTGCGGTAAAAATACATTAACGGAATCTTGAAAGTCTGAAAGCATAATTCTCTCACCATCTCCTTTACCCTCAAAAAATTAGAAAGGGTCTCTTCTGAGCAGTTTGCCTTCCCCTCACACTATCCAACTGAAGACCTAAAGGTGCTTTTGCAAGAGGCAACTGGACTAGTCTTGCCTCTTGAAAAAGCACCTTTGGGACAACTATGATCTGGATGACTGAGAATCTCCATATAAATAAGAGATAGCATAGTCTTTAGTTGGATGTCTATGTTGGCATCCAACTGAAGACTATGCTACCTCTTGTTTATCTATTCCCTAAGCAGCATCTCTGGACCCAATTTCTCATTCCCACATACTATCACACCAACAGATCATGAGTTGTAATCCTACCTTAGTCACAAAGCAAATTAGGTGACCAGTCATTCTCTTTCAATCCTAGAAAGCAAAAATCTTGCCAAGAAAACTGCAGGGACTAGTCCAGGCAATCACCAAAAGTCAACACTGATTTAAAAGCACACACACTTACAAATATCTGAACATAATTATGAACAATAAAACACTATGATTTATAAAAGACCGTTGTCCTCTACCATCAACCAATAATACCTCAGATTTTGCTATATCTTCTTTGTGCTTTGTGACCCACACATCAATTTTGCCTTTTCTTTTTTTTTGAGAACTGATGTCAGAGAGACTAGAAGCTCTGCCTAAATATATATTCTACACAGCTCACCTTCCAAAAAGACATGAGCCCCGCATGGGTATGTCTATGTTTGCTCCTCACACCACATTCTAGCAAGCAGAAAAGCCAGTTACAGCAAGTTAAGAATGGGATAATGAGCAACAACTGGAATTCTGTCAATGCCTAAATTATGTTAGGGACTATGGGATGGAAAAGAGATTAATCTTGCCCAAATTGGAAATATTAGCCATGCTAACCCCAGAATAAGAATCTCTTAAACCATATTATTCTCTGTACTGGATTCCTACAGAGAAACTTGTTTGGTTAAACTGTAAAGGCTTTCAGAAAAATGTTTTTTTTTCTCCTCTTACATCATATGGCAGCTCATGCTACAGGCACACCTAGTTGACAAGATATGCATTATTTTGAAAGAAATGGACAGTACCTTTCATGACTAGAATAATAAAGGGGATTAATGACTTAATACAAAGTCTTCCTGTAATGCAGTACCTTCCCATCATTTCTCGTGACCACTTCAGCTGTGAAGTCTAGGAACTGGAGCCGCAACTCATCTGGAACTGCTAGACAGCTCCAAAATATAGAACTTTTGATGGGCAAGGATTTGAGAACAATCACTTATAATTCAAGCTGTGTGTGTGTTTTTTTTAAAAAAAAGATCTTTTGTGCATTGCACCGATTAATTACTTCTCCCCCCTCTCCAGTGAATTTAGCTCCAAATCATCATCTCTGCAGCTATTTTAATGTGATCACATTTGGAATTCTAAAGCAATATGAAATCTGCATTGTTTTGTTTTGGGGGAGAAAGGCAGACCTGCCTTCTCCTAAAGATATCATCTTGTGAATGAATTAAAAGCCAATCACTTGTATAAAACTAGGGAGATGAGCAGGCATTATTGTCACTGTGATGATAAAAGACAACTTTAGTGAGACAAATAATTTTTTATGTAAGTCAGGGGATCTTTTTAACCAAACTATCTTGCTGTCCATCTCATTTTGATTTTCTACACACTCAGGCAGCAGACTCATGAAAGTCTAAAATGAGAAATCTGAAAAAAGATAAATGTTCCCCCCTCCCTCCACAACACATTCACTTTGCATGTCAATGACGTTGATTGCAAAGGGCAAAATTAATAACATTTTTCAGTGCTAAATGGACACTTGTTTTTCTTGCTTATCTTGAATATGGTGTATCAAGTTATACATAACATGTTTTGGTACTTTTCCACATCTTATAGGGAAATATTGATTCTGTGCTGCAGCTGGATAGATTATGATTTGATATGGGAGAAAAATCTGAAATGCTCCAAAGATTCTCATGAGCAGTTTAGGTTTTGCTGCAAGGATGCTGGGACATCTTTTCTATTTTTCTTTGAATATAAGTTTTAAGGTTCACTAGATGTTATTTTCCCCATTCAATTAGAATTTTGACATTTTCGTCACTGTTTCTTTGCGACATATTGTTGAGGATGTCACATTTTTGAGGTTTTATTAAGGAGTGAAACCAGATAAAACAAACTTGATACTTCTTAATGGAATGGGATCATATGATAAGACACTGTATAAACTTGGGCTAAGTTATAACAGGGAAGATTTTTTTTTTTCTATCAAGGCATGGTTGTGATACAGGAAGCGTTAACCAAGGACTGTAGCAAACAGAACCAGAGATGGACAGGGATGGAGAATATATCTCTTGTAGCTCTTATTTGGTACTGCCACATAGTGGTCACTTCTCCAACGCCCACCCACCCTGCATTGTTCCACTTTGTTTCTCACATATCTGTATATCTACAAGTGAAATGGCAAAAATCCTCTTCCCTGAGATGATTCAGTCCAAGAAAAAGAAACATATATACAAAGGGTTGATTTTGAAAGATCAGGCAGCTAAGTTCATGTCAAGGACTGGTTTTGAAAACATTACACTTATGTATTGTTTTCTTAGCTCAATCTGAACTGAAGGAATGGCTTGCACCTTAATAAATATCCTGTGTAAGATCTCAAAGTGGTTGCAGATGGTATACAAAACCATAGCAGTCTGCAAACTAGAGAGATCCTTACAAATTAGAGGAATGAAAAGAAAATATTTCAGTTGCTTCATTTCCTAAGTTCTGAACACATCCATTCCTAAACTTTGTCTCTGGTCTGTGATGTATTAGTAGCTTGTACACACACAGTCAATAAAGTATGAAGGTATCCACATTCCAGTTTCTTTATATTATTTTAATAATATAGCAAAATTTATAAATGGCAGGTCAAAACAGGTAAAAAGAGATATGGGAAACATTCTCTCTCTCTCTCTCTCTCTCTCTCTCTCTCTCTCTCTCTCTCTCTCTCTCTCATAACAAGTTGTTCACAGTAAGGAGCTCAAAAAGTAAAAAATGAAAGACACGGAATAAGTTAATGGAATAAGGAACTTGTTCAAATCCATTTCCACTACTACTCTTTTAACCCGGGTCTGGGTGGCATAATTACTATTAGGAAAACAAAGTAACCTAACCTGAACTTTATTTTACAGACAGAAGGAATCTGTATGCTTTGTGAGCAGCGTAGAATAAAACTGAACTTGACACTACTGTATGGCAAATGAGAGAGAAGTTGAACTTTGCCATACAGCAAAGTTGCACATTGGGAGTAAACAAAATTCAGGAAATATTTTACCTGTCAGACTAGATGTTGGGCAATGAGAACATCCACAAAATTTTGCAGTGCAAAGTGATTCAGAGGGCTAACCAGCCAGGAGGTCTTTCAGGTTATTTCAACTTCTTTCCTTATTTTATTCATTTCCCCATGTCCATTCTGGGAAAATGAATTCTGTAACATTCTGTTGCAATCTGTCCCCATTAGGCTATTTGGAAAACAGTTCTTCAACTCTAAAGTATTTTAAATTGGCTATTTTAAGATGTTTTAACTTCAAGTACTAGAATTCAGTTGAACTGAAGTCCAGACATTCTAAAGTTGCCAAGTTTGAAAAACACAGTTCTATTCTGGTTATTTGTTACTTTGGCAAGCTTAAGATCCTTCCAAAGATGCAAATAATTCACTCTTTTTTTTTCAATAGGCCTGTTTTGCTGCATACCCTCATCATCTGAATTTGCTAAAGTATCTTTGATTAGGACACTGTACATAGACAGGAAGTAGAAACACATTCAGGATGGACTTGAAATAGCAGTTAATCTGCACATGACTCTAAACAGATTCGTAATTGTATTCTTATTTTAGAACATCAGCCAGCAATTGCTACCTTCCCATCTTCCCATAGCCATGAGGCATTCTGTTATGCTGATTAAAATTTTGCAGTCTTAATTAAAAGTGCTTGGCAGAAATTCCTATTGATTTCTGTGCCTTTACCCATCCCACCAACTGTTATCATGAAGTGCTTTGTACCAGGGGTGGGATGCTATCGGTTCTGCCCGGTTCTAAAGAACCGGTAGCTCTGAAGAGCAGCAGACACTGAACGGGTTCTGTGTTTGTTGCTGTTTGGCCCATCTGCCCACCCGGGCTCTTACCTGTCCTTTATTTCCTGCTTTTTCAACCTCAATTGCTTTGCGTGGCACAGCTGAGGTTGAAAAAGCAGGAAAAAAGAGGCTTTTCAAACACTGCATACCTGCGTGCAACGCTTTTCAGTTGTCCAGGTGGCCCAGCTTAAGGTTTTTCTACACGCGCATGCAGCATGTAAAATCATTTTATGACTAAATTTGAAATGTAATCACCAAACCGGTACTAACACCGGTTGAATTCCACCCTTGCTTTTTACCTCAGTTGAGGCCAACCATAACTTCAATAATACACTGCAAAGAGTCCTCAATTCCTTTTCTCATATAAAGATACCTCATTTTACTGCTAAATTTAGCAGCTCAGTTACAGGTTAATCAAATAAGATTATTAAATCTGAGCAGCTCAGATTTTCCATGGAAGTTCATTCAATTCTTTGTTATGTTTTGACCTACTGGGTTCATATGAAATTTTACCTGAATCTGTAGCAGAAGAGTCACATAATATTCCTAGATCAGCAATGCCTGGCTTAGAAATGTCATATTACTCTGTTCAAACAGCCTCCTCTTCTAGGACCAAGTCTTATGACACAATAGAGGAGTGAATTTAGGTAATTTAGCAAAATAGCGTTTGCAAATTTGAACTAGAAACTGGCTGTCCATGGTGCTGATTGATCGTGTCCTGATGTTACCTAGGAATCTCCTCTTCATCTACCTTCAGATGTCTTTATACTTTAAAAATATCTTCTTTTAAATTCCATTTATATTAATGAAATAATTATATTATTAACTCAAAGATGTAGGTCACTGCCCATGTGGAATTTTTAAAGATACAAAACAAAGACAGAAGGCAGCGGCAGCCCCTTTGAAGACCGAGAGAAAGGAAGAAGGCTGGACCAGGATCTATCGGCTGCTGTGTAAATCTGTCATTCAGCTGCATAGCCTGAAGGACACCTGGCTCATATTATAGCTGGAAAATTCAGAGCAAAACTTTGATTTTAAAATATACGTGTCCTCCTAGAATATACCCTATTATCCAAATTAGGATAATACTTTTATTGTAGCTGCTCCGGATTTTCCCAGCACAGCCTGTGCAAAATTTTGATTTTTTTCTTCATATCAGTTCATCAGACTGTATGTTCCAAAGATACCAAAAGCTTGCACTCTTTTGTGAACTTGGAGTTGGCTAATAAAAAAAATCCTGGTATAGATTTGTGATCCTTTTTTCTTACAGCCAGCAAAACTACTTTTCTTTTTTTATTTCACTGTATTATGTATTCTTGAGCTGTCCCAGTTACCGTTATCTTCACAGCCTACTATAATCCAAAATTTATGATGGTAGTTTTCTATGCAGATTTCCTGTGTACTCCTGCCATCAATTATACATGGATGTAAATCTCATTGTCTCAATAGAATCTGTTCCTAAGGGAGAACTTCAGCCTTCATAACATAATAACACAATGTAAGATGTGATGTGAGATGTGATATATCATATAAACCATGGACACATATTTTTAAAATTATTGTCCTAAAATGTACTGATAATACAGCTTCAAGAGGGAATTTTATCTAAAACATTTTATTATTACTTACCTTACCTCTTTTCCTCTGGCTTCCATTTTTAGGAACTCACAGGCATATTTTAAAGCAGATCTATCAAAATTCATAGAATCAGTTAATTGTGAATCTATTCTAAATATGACTAAAATTTGGAGTCAGTTCATTAATAAAAATATCAATTAAGATTTGAATTATCTATCTTTCTCTCTGTGCCTCAACTAGACAAAATGCACATCCTCACATGCACCAATTTGTTTCCATTTTAAAAATATGATTTATTTACTATCAATATATCTTCATTCTTTCTTAAGAAAGAAAGAATTGTGCTGAAATAAAGACTAATTGTAATGAAATACAGGACTGGTGATGAGATAAGATGTCACCAGGCTTTTTAACATCACAACCATCATCATCATCATAATTTAAAGTTAAGTCTACCACAGGTTGATTTGATTAAGGTAAACAAGAGAAAAATGATTTTGGACATGTTCTATTGTAAGATATGGGAGAGGTTAATTGTTTGAGTTATCAAAGCCTAGTGAAAAACTATGAGATATAAACTTCCAAAGTGCAATATAGGCTCATTTTTAAGTGCTTATCCCTAATTAGGCTTAATTCCTGAAAAATAGAATTGCAGCATAAACTTATAAACAACTTACATGCTTTTTCAGAAGTGAACTTCAGATAGGTATCTGTGTAAAGGGTGAAGATAAAAGAGATGATGATACATGCCTCACAAGATGATCATGTGAATGACACAACTTTCATACTTGTATTAGATAACAGGATTCAAAGTATGTATTGGTGACACTTTCATTAAGATTCTATTGCATATTTGCAATAATTGTGACACCATTGGGGCTTCTAAAGATACCATTGGGTTCCCAAAAATTGCAGAGTTGAAATTCTAAAAGTCATTTGGATAGATACAATAAATCACCTGCTGCACATGCTGAAGGAAATCCTATTTTGATAACACTCGGTGTTTGCTATTATTATTTTAATTAATATAAATTTTCTTCATCTTTTTAAAGACTTTTTTTCAGATGCATTTTTTAATTTTGTGATTTTTCTTTCTTTGTTATGCTTTCTACATCAATAGAGCTAACCCAATGCAGGATTATATTTATTTAAATATATTGTAGAATAGAATGACCTTAACCCGTCTTGTTTTATTTGTTTATTAAAATTATATTCCACATTTCACAAAGGAGTTCTGGGTGGGATACATGCTGCTTGCTCCTTCTATTTCCCCAATAATAACAATCCAAACTTAAGCATTATACCACGGTGGTTGTCTTTGGCAGTATTTCCCAAGCATATTCATATCAATTGATTCCAAAGAAGTTATTCATAGGATTGAAGTCTGTCTTTCCAGAAGAGGCTATATCCCTGTATCAGAGGTGGTATTCAGCAGGTTCTGACCAGTTCTGGAGAACCGGTAACGGAAATTTTGGATAGTCCAGAGAACCGGCAAATACCACCTCTGACTGGAGATTTTACAGAATCCTTTCCCGCCACGTCCACCAAGCCACGCCCACAGAACCGGTAGTAAAAAAAATTGAATCCCACCACTGCCCTGTATACATCTAAGGTAGAGGGGATTCACATATCACACTGTCCTGGTTTTTTTAAAGTGTATTTTTGCGCAAGCCACAATTGGCCCTTCCTCATTTCAGCCATAAATTGTTGTTTACAAGCTCAAATGGCTCAGAAATAACCTCGGTACATCATGGCTTAGACAGAATACCGACCTAAGTGACTTAACTGTAAAAGAAGCGGCAGTTTCCATTTCTTTCAGTGCATTGTAGTTTCATGGGGAATATTGGTAGGATGAGAATGTTTAATTAAAACCATGAGGATTTCGCTTGAAGGTAATTGTGTTTTGATATTCCCAGATGTGCCTGAAATCACTCAGATTGTTAACCAAGTTTCAGTGTTTTAAATGAGGTTTTGTTAAATTGAATGCTGAGGCTGCACTTTCCTATCCAGCTCAGATATAGGTGGCTTTAAATAAGTGAAAGTAAATTTTTACCGATTTTGATAAATGCAAAATGATTCTTGAAGCTTGAGGACAGTTATTATTAGATATAGAATTCTAATTTGCCTTGTCACTAAAGACTCAGACTGCATACAGAGATAAAAAGGGAAAGACTAATAAAATAAAAATAAAAAAAAAATAAAAAAATAAAAGAGGAAAGACTTCAAAAATCAAAAATCCTAACCCACCGAATCACAGTTATGGAATCACAGTTATGGTTTAAAAAGCCTTATTTTTCTCTGGCTACTAAATGTTTTAAGTAATGTTCAAAGACATTCAGGTCTGGGTTGGATGGATTTTCAGAGAGGTTATAATATAATAACTAAATATAGTTGAGCCAGTGTTTTTTTTATACATTATCTTTTCTGACAGGAAAGGGCTTGGCTTCAAAAGTTCTTTTGGGGAATAAGGCTAGTAAAGAATTGCATCATTTCCTGTATACTTATTGTTGCCACTACTCAATTTTCAGGCTTTAAACTTGGAAAGGAAGACTTCCCAAATCCCTAGGTTTTATACAGAGGAAAAGACCAATTATCAGTTGAATTTCCTAGGAGCTGGTTTATATACTGCACTAATGTAGTTTGTTTACCTGGGGTTTAGTAAATAAACCAGAATTGGCTGAATTCACACAACTTGCTAAACCACGCAAACCAGATTAGGTTTTCATGCAAAGTATATATCCAGTATGTCACCTCCTATTTCTTCCCATGTTTGCCCTTCGATAAAATATGAACATGAACAAGCATTCTGGCAGATAGGAGACAAATCCTTGGCTCATCAAAGAGATCAATTCTCCCTACGCAGAAATGAAGCAAGTTTACTGTCTAAATAATCCAAACCACATGGCCTTAAAGAAAATCTCCCAAACATATGCAGATGAATAAGGCATTCATGATCAGATGACAAAGAGCAGGGAGAACATGCGGGCAAAATTTAAGGTGAGACTTAACATAAAGAACAGAATTCCCAAAGAGGCAACATTTCAATACCCGTAGTAGATGGTAGAGCAACCCATGGGGTCTTAGGTGGAGATAAGAGATATAAATAAGATGGAAAAGATTTACAAGTTATCAGCTCACTCAAGGATATTGTATAAGAAATTGGGCAAATGTAGGAGTATTTATAGTCTCTTTCCTATAAAAACAAGAGAAAAGAGGAAAGAGCTGAAATTCATCCAAGAGAAAGCTGACTCATGCAAGCCTAGATAAACCAAAACATTTTCAGATGGTGGCATAAGTCATCCAGCCTTTAGGATGTATATATTTCCCTGGTCACATTGTTCCATCAGGTGATATTTTATTAGTACTTGTCTTGCTCTTTCTAACTCATATTGTGATATTCCATGTGCTGCAAACAAACTGTTTTTGAAACTATGGGTGAGGAGGCATCCAGGAGAGAGATATGGAGCTAATGTACCAAAGTAGGTCAGTATCACTACATCTTGTGTCAGAATTCAACTTGCCTCACACTTTGAGGTGCTTTCTTGCTTTGCTCTTATTACAAGATAGATCTCTAACACTTCGTTTTCCATATAAAGAGGCAAATGCTTTTGGAGGGTGGTGTGTTTGCACTAACCATTATTGGGCGGTTTTGAAGTTTATTTGAACAGTCCTATTGGTGGCAGTATTTCAGACATCTGTATCTGCCTATTTCAGCTTTAAGTTTTATTGCCATTGATCAAAGAAGTTGCAGAGCTTGATGTTGATGGGCGATGCAGTGCCAGAGCTCTGATTTTGAAACAGCTCAGCTGGTTGTATTTGCAGTGAAAAGAGCTCTTCTGCCATGCCTAGATGAACCATGGAACCAGACAAGGGACTGGGTCAAGTGACCTACTGTAGACTAAACAGAGATAAATAATTCAGATTCTCATTATAACTAGAGGGTGCCATTCTCAAACAGAGTTGAGTGCCTGCTCTTATAGGAACTGGTATACGAGGCTATGTCTGAAAGCCCAATTATGTAATTGGGCATTGATATTAACCTGAAATCAAAGGCAAGAATTATGCATTTTCTTTGGCAATAGCTGAATTCATACCATATTGTTTGGTCCTCCTGGGCATTTTAATAATCGTGTAATAGAAATGTTGGACTGCCTGAAATGCTCTTTGTATTACTCTCTGAAAAGGTCTTAACAGAATGTCTTTAGCAGACAGGTTTGGAAGAACATATCATAGGAGGAAAAAAGAAAAGCACATTTTCTTTCTTTCAATTGTAGTAATATGGGAGTGTTTCATTAGCTTAGCTGGCAATGATGTGACATTATGTTTAAAAAGCAATACAATTAATAACAACGAGAAGGCTGGGATTTGCTCACATACATAGCTGAAGGAGCTGAGCAAGATGCCAGACCAATTAAGGAGCTGCAAAGCATTGCTGTTTTTTTGAAATACTCTTCTTCATTTGTTCACTGAATAGAGATACACTCCCACTTTAGCCCAGCTATTGCTTAGATGCCAATAGATTATTTGTCTCTGGTTATTTGATTATTTGTCTTTGCACAGCTGTGGATACAAGCTATCCCTGTAAAAATGTTTAGAGTTAAGGTGCCATGTTACCCACAGTTATGTTTTGTTTAATCACACTGAAAGTGTTGAGGTCCATACATATTGAAGCTCCTGGGTTTACTGTAATACTCCCATAAAACTGTGATGCAATTTTTCCATTTGCTCAAGGGATTTTGAACTGGCAGTGCCTGGAGAAAGTTGGTTTTCCTTTTTCTAAGGCGTGCTTTTTCTTCCTAACCTCTGTCACTCAGTTATGCTGCTTCAATTATATTATGAATGTGTGTGTATAGGAGGGGGGAGAGAGAGACACACACACAGAGAGGACAGACAGTGATAGAGAGCAAGAGATGGATAGCAAACCAATTACAAAGGAATAATTTTGTTTTTCTGGCTTACATTTAGTTTTTTAACCATTTTACTTGCATTTTGGCCTCACTATCTTGCCTTTCTGCAAAAGGGGAATTTAGTGATAGGCTGCAACCATTACACCATACTGCTAGTTTGTAAATGAGATGCAAACTAAAACAAATTTCCAGTTGTATTCAGTGTTTTAAATGTATGTATAGCGCTATTATTCTCTCTCTCTCTCTGTGTGTGTACTGTACATATATATGTATACATACACACTATTAAAATTATTGTGTCTGTAATGTTTAACAGGGCAAAACAGCACATCATAGGGCCAAACTTTATCAACCAAGGTATGGATTAATGGATTAATTTACACAATGCCAGAACCCATTGCTCTAGTGGGAATGAAATGTTTGAAAATTCTTGCCCTTTCAGCGCTTTTCAGCACCACTGCCATGCTGCCAAGGTATGCAAGCAAAATCATTTTTAGTACTCTCTGATAACTTCCCAGAAGTCAGTGTGGGTACCTGGGAAGCTTACAGTCAATGGGGATCACATAAGCATGATTGATGGCGGCAAGATTAGATAAGGAAATGTATCTGAAAAAATGATCCAAAGTTATGGATAGGTGTGTGCGTGTATGTGTGTGTATGCACGCATATTCTTTCAGTGTTTTTTTTTAAATTAACCAGTTATTTCATGGTGTAAGTATTTGGGAAATATTTCACTGAACTAATTGGAGTGGGGATGACTTTCCCTACTAGCAAATTTCTTCTGTCCTAAGATGCAAATGACCAGCTATCGGCAAGGAATATAAATCCGTCAGAACTGGGGAAGCTTCTTGGATGAGAAGTGAAATGTCTGCAAAGAAAAAACAAACAAACCAAAAGTCCAGTTGCTTCCTGAAAAAGCACCTTTGGCATGACAACCGTGACCTGGATGACTGAGAATCTCTATAGACTTCTATCCTAGAGTTTTCTCTCCACCTTAAAAAGAAAAATGTATTCGAGACTACTTTTATTCAAGTGAAATCTTCAAGTGGGAAATGTTAAGACTCTCACCTAAGCATAACTCTGGGAAAACAGGGGAGGTGGGGGAGAGGGAGGGAAGGTAGAGCAACCACATTATTGTAAAAAAAAAAAAAAAGTGAAAATGCAGAAAAAGTAACGTGAAAACTTTTAAGAAATCCTCTTTGTAAAAATATTTCACCTAAGTATCTAGATATACAAAAGAGTGTATTTGATAAAGAAGAAAACTAGGAAAAAAGAGGCAAAGATATATCCAAAAGTATATGCCTAAGAAATATAAAATAATTTAACCAAATCTTACCTGCTTTAATAAGACCTTAAATTTCAGTGAATTTGTGTAGTGTTATGTAGTGGACTTTAAAGAGAACAATCTGACAGAAAATATTTTGGTTTCTTGCTTGGATGATTTTTGGAACGTTCAAAATCTCTGGTTTGGCTTTGGGGTAACCCAAGTTCCCCATGGATTTTAAAGGGACTTCCTTTCAGTAATCCCATTGCAAATAACTTAGCTGGAGTGATAGCTGGAAATCCGTTTTGTTGAAAAAGAGTTGCTCCAGTTATGAAGGCCACCTTCATGGCCACTTGTACTTCCAGAGAGAATATCTTCTTGAAGAAAGTCCACTTGGTCCTTCAGAGGAATAGCAATCTGTCCCAAAGCAGGCTCAAACCTGTTCAACTACACAAATGAGTTCCCTTCTAAATATTACTCCTGCTTTCACCTGTACTCAGATTCACTGAATTATCCAGAGCTGGATAATCCATTATCTTCAATGTTTACATTTTTACGGATTATTTTTGTATGACCATCATGTAAATGGAGTGGTGCAGTGTACAGTGTGTGAAAAGGAACCAAACTGCTAAGTATTTGGACAAAGAGAAAAAGAAAATTATTCTACTTAGGGCATTTATTTTACAGTTCCCTCTCCTGGCTGATAGAAGAAGCAAGCAAGGTTCTTGGAAGCGGGAGGATTAATCCCCAATCCGAGTACTGTTCATAAGTGATTTATTGCAATGGTGTAGATAATAAATTCCTAATCCTAGATTTTCCAGGTTAGTCCTGACAGGGGCTGCCACTTGGTTAATGTTCCACTAGAACAGACCCTTCTGCTGCCGGTCTTGTTATTTCCCAAGCTTTGCGAGAACAGCCCTTCCATGAGCAGCCAAAGCTGCTGTTTAGTCACTGCCTGTATGCAAAGGCACACCTTCCTTCACACAATTAAATAACCCCCAACTCACTGCTCGGAGATTGCAGCCCTGCCAATGTTATGGGAGCAGTCCCCCTCCCCTGCTAAGTGTTATTGACAAATCCATCAAAGGCAGTGATGCATTGGTTTCCACCTTCCCTGGAAGGACACTAGGGCAACAGTGACATGCTGTCACCGTGGTAACTGCTGCTGAAGTGAACCGCCTGTTGGGATAGATGACCTCGGTTGGCAGCATGCCTGGAGATGTAGCAGCCACATGGCAGCCATGCTCCCAAGACCCCAAGGAGCAGCCCAGAGCCCTTGAATTGATTCATTAGGGCCTTAAAGGGTATTGATCCTTCCAATTTGCACACATTTATTATATTGATAGGGGGCTGATTAACATTTTGTGCCAGACCAGTTCGATATGCGCTTGTAACAGCTTTTAATGATTAATTGACTTTTATGATTCCATCTCAGGGCTGTCACAGAGCTGTGAACTGTGGGCCAGCTGGTTCCCAAGCTGCTTCTGAAATGGTGTAGGGCAGTGATTGAATACCTAGGAAATTAGGGTCCTCGGTGTCTCATTTTATGACAGATAAATGCTATGACATTTAATGTAGACCTTAATTTAGAATAGAACGAAGCTGATCGTTCTGCAATTTAATCATAAACAGGTAAATATCAGAACTTGTTTAGCATTTTACAAGTTAAGTAGACAGATGACAGCAACAAAGCATAGGATAGGGAAGCTGAAACAGCAGAGGTGAAAGAAGCTAAAAAAAGGACCATCATGACTCTCATTTTAATCCTGGCGGTCATGAGCAAGTCGATAATGAAAAAAGCTACTTTAGAGGTCAAGTTTCTAGAAGGAACTCTCTTCTGTACTTTGCTGTGTTAGTTGCACAGCGAGGGACTATCAGGAATGGAGAGATGTGCCATTCACAACCACATGTCATCAATCTGTTATCTTCAACCCAACCAAAAATTCTTACTGTATGGGGAACGAGGGGAAGAGAATACATTTGCAAATGAAAGTAACATTTTGTTAGGTGCCATTTAATATGCTTGGGTGCCACATATCTAATTATGCTCAGGGATGTTGGAGGAATTAAATCTTTATGAATACTGATACAGAGGGACCAGATCCATGCATCCCAAATGATGTCTGGAACAGAACCCTATAGTTTGCAGACTTTCTAAATGTTCCAATGCACTCCTGGCTCATCATACATTATCAAAATGCATTTAGAATTATCTCCTGACAGAAATAAGTTAAGAATATTTAAATTAAATGTGAATTTTCATGAGGATTTTTCAGAGTTGCAGAGTTGTCATCACCAGCTGAAATATTCAGTGGAATAATTCTACAGAAATTTAAAAGAACGAAGGGGGTGGAGGAAAGGGGGAAAATAAGGATTAAGGAAATCAAGTATAGTTGCTTTAGAATACCTCCATCGCACAGAAATGGTTTTAACAAGGAAGATTTGAAGGAAGCATATGGGTGGAGATACGCTTTACCGTGCAATTCCACATGCCAACTCAAGAATTAGTTCATTGGGTTCAGTAGGATTACTTCTCCCTAAAAGGGCATATACAATTGCCATTGCATGAACCTATATTTAGAAAACTTCTTTGAATCAATGATTCCTCTTATTGTGCACCGTCTTTTCCATCCTTTTTTTTCATTATAACAAAATGTTGGGTGAGGAAAGCAAGAAAAATCTTTCTTTAGGTTTTCATTCTGCGCAGTACATATGCCATGCTGTATATAACTTGATATGTTCTCCCTTTCACCCCTCTCTCTCTCTGAGAGAGAGAGAGAGAGAGAGAGAGAGAGAGAGAGAGAGAATAGTAAGGTATAGATATTCACTGTACAGAATGAAAGCCTAAAATAAGATTTTTCTTAATTTCTATTTTCTTGCTCTCTTCCACTAACTCTCTCAATAGATAAATAGACATATCGTATTTTTCAGTGTATAAGATGCACTTCCCCACCAGTGGTGGTATTCAGCAGGATCTAACCACTTCTGGAGAACCGGTAGCAAAAATTTTGAATAGTTCGGAGAACCAGTAAATCCCACCTCTGATTGGAGATTTTACAGTATCCTTCCCCTGCCACGCCCACTAAGCCATGTCCACAGAACCGGTAGTAAAAAAAAATTGAATCCCACCACTGTTCCCCACCCAAAAAAGTGGGTGGAAATGTCTGTGCATCTTATACAGCAAATGTTGCTGAAGTTCCACCCACCTGCCAGCCCCACCCTTTGGCCTCTGCCTCCCATCAATTTTCCTCCTTGCAGCAAACAGCAAACAGCCTGGTCAGCTTCAGCACAGCCTGATTTAGCACAAGCAGCTGGTTGTCGGTTGGATCGGCCTCCTGATGATCAGTTGTTTTAGGCTGCAGGGTTCGCCATCGTCTATTGGCGCCTTGGCGTGCCCCATTATATATACACATACATATACATATACATATACATCCTGCAGAATCAGGAAAAACTATTTATGGATGGATAGAATTTCTCTATGCATTAAAGTATTTTATTCAACCCAGGAGCATTTGAAAGAATGTTTTAAGCAATGGAAAATTACACTGCAACCAACAGTCTATGCAGAAAAACCAAATACATGCCTGGATAGTAGGGCAAACTGCCAAATTAAATTTTGCCTCTATCAAAAGAACAGTATTTAGAGCTGGTGATGGTAACAATTTTTTTTGTTGCCATTGAAGTGATTGTCTGGGTGAACTGCCATCCTGGCTAACATTTCTTTTTTCACGTATTTCTGCAATTTATTTATATCCAATACTCTACACAAGTAAAATATGCAAGTAAAATAGGAAGAATGAAAAGACCCTGTTTCCCAGCCCCCTATATTGACAGTCATCTGTAGTATCTTTAGGAACTCTGTGCCAAATCATGATATGTCATAGGTAGGTGTAGCAGTGTATCTTCTGCCCCTCCAGTGTTTTCTAGGGATACCATATTTGAACTACAAAAATCTAGATGGTCAACCTCTAGATGGCAGCAAACAGCTAGATTTTTCTGCATCTTTTCCCTATCATCTGGTTCTATGAATTTTTGTACTCCAGATGTGGTAGCATCCTTGCCCTTCCTCTTTGCCCATTGCCAGCTTTACAAATCAGATTCATACTGTAGAAACAGCAGGGCTGCTGCAATGACTTCAATGTCATTTCTCTTTGGCAATCTTCTCATCTCCACCATTCTCTTATTATTAGATTATTTTTTATTTGCTCCTCCTGTGGGGACTTAAGATTTAATTGGAAAGTGAAGTTGGGTGGGAAAGAATAAGGAAAGCCACTGAAATTTACAAGGGATCTTTGGGTTGTTTAGAAATTTTATATTTTTATGTTCTAAACCAGCCTTTTAATGTGGTGAGAGGCATGTGGCGTAGTGTTTGTGTGCAGCTGAGAAAGGGATATCGGTTCGCAGAAGAGATAGAGTTCTGTGGCATTGTTTTCTTCTTTCCCTTATCTTTTAAATGGAAGGTTCATTGAAACGTTTTTATATTATTCTTTTAAGCATTGTTTTAGCATATATTTTTATGGTTTTTAATTGTAAATTTCCTCAGGATGTTTCACTATATAAAACAGGGGTCCCCAACCACTGGTCCGCGGACCGGTACCGGTCCGTGGAACAAATCCTACCGGGCCGCTGGTTTGCTGGGCGCCGCCATCTTGTTTTGATGAAAAAAACAAACTTTTTCATCAAAACAAGATGGCGGCGCCCAGCTGATGCCGGTACCGGGCCGCAGCATAAAAAAGCTTGGGGACCACTGATATAAAACACAGTGTATACGGTGTTCCATAATAAATATTCTCATATTTTAATTTTTTTAAAGGAAGGATAAAAAAAAAAGATCTTGGAATTGATTTCTCACTGAGAAGACAAATCCTGTGGTTTGATTAAATTTGGCCTGTGAATTAATTTAATTATTACTTTTAATTAATCTAGCTTATGTTCAAGGGAAAACATCAGGGTTGTTGGAATATAATAGTGCTGTTTTAAAGTGTAGAAGTTTACATAACTTTATGTAAAGGTAACAATGTGGAAATCTGTTTCTTTTATCTTTTCTATTCTATTCTTGATAGGGAAGACTGCACTTATCCTGCAGTCAGTAAACTGTATAAATATTATAGTTGAGAAGCTGTGGGAACAGTACGTTGGCTTTTAAGGCCCTGTCTTGATAGTAAGTAGATATGATACAAAGGTGTGATCGTAGCTGAAGTAAAATTTAGCTTTAGTTCAGTTTAGGGCATACTGGTTAAAATGTGCTCAGATTGATGGTCTCCTTGTAAGGATTGACACATATGGTATGACTATAACTACAACTCCCTAAAATGCATTATATGTAAACTTCATCGACTAAAGCCTTAGTGGACAATGGCAGTCAATATATATCTGGTGATAATTTCAGCAAATGAAAGATTAGAACTCAGCATAGAACAGAAGAAAATTGTCAAGAGTATGAATTAATTAATGACAGGAAAGAAAGAAAACTAATTTTGCGATATCTGTGAATCTAGCAATATAACAAATCCAAATCAAAACATGGTCTGATCTGATAGAATAAATTTGAAGGCATGTTTGTAGGGAAGTGACAAAGTAAGTTTAATTACAATTGTAAAGGCTAATCATTCAGGAAATATGAATTACAGTTGGTCCTCAAGACAACAATTGGGACTGCAATGTCCATTGCTAAGTGAGATAGTTGTCCTTGAGCCATGCCTCATTTTACAATCCCTCTTTTTGCTGCAGTGGTTATGCAAACCACCTTACTCAATAAGTGAATCACATGGTTATTAAGTAAATCCAGCTTCCTCCATTGACTTTGTCGGAAACCAGCTGAGAAAGTCGCAAATGGCAATCACATGACCTTGGGATGCTGTAAATATCTGCTGATTGCCAAGCACCCACATTTTAATCATGTGGCCAAGGAGATGCTGCCAAGGTTGTAACTGTGAGGACTTGGATATAAGTCACTTTTTTTCAGTGCTGCCATAACTTTGAATAGTTACTAAATGAATGGTTATGAGTTGAGGATTGTCTGTAGTGTCATCTTGGTTTTTATGAGTATGTATAAAAATAGGATTCCATAGGCTAATAGTCACATGTTACCCTTCAGTGAATGAGAAACACGGGGCAACATGCTGAAGGAATACAACCAATACAATCCAAGGGAAGTATTATTCTGCCAGGCAATATTAACGAATTAGTGGGCTGTATACTGCAAAAGTGATTGGGCTATTCAGAAATCCTAAAATGCATGAGAATGGCAACTGCACCTAGCACAGGAGCCTGCAACCTTAAACACTCAAAGAGCCATTTGGGCCTGTTTCCCAGAGAAAACACCGGGAGCCACAAACCTAGGTGGGCATAGCTAACTGAATGTCACTCCCACACAGTCATATGACATCCCCGCGCCATGCCTACCCAGCTTTTGTGGCTCCCGGTGTTTTCTGTGGGAAATGGATCTCTCCCTCTCTCTCTCTCCCCCTCCCTCCCATTTGTTTTTTGTGTTTTACCTTCTCAGGCCAGGCGAGGAATGACTGGGAGTTGAGGGTGAGGGGTGGGGCCAGCCAGTGGTGGGATCACCCAAGAGACACACACAGCAAAGAGCCGCATGTGGCTCTAGAGCCGCAGGTTGCTGACACCTGACCTAGCACCTTAGGAAAATGTTTGTTTGTGTTTAAGCATAAATACCTATAGCATAGGGATAAATGTAAGTATAAAGCATGATTTATTCAATTGTTTATGACAAAATCTTGAGAGAATTAGTGAAGAATACAAAAGTAATTGGAACAATGTTTTCTGTAATATCAAGAGTGACTTTGGGAAAAAGATATGGAAAGTTGAAAGTAGAACTGCATGAAGAAAAAATAGCAATAGCACTTAGACATATATATCACTTTACGGTGCTTTATAGCCATCTCTAAGTGGTTTACAGAGTCAGCATATTTCCCCCACAATCTGGGTCCTCCATCTTGGAAGGTTGAGTCAACCCTGAGACGGTGAGAATCAAGTTTCCAAACTGCTGGCTGTTGGAAATCAGCAGAATTAGCCTGCAGTACTGCATTCTAACCACTGAGCCACCGTGGATCTTAAAATTAGTCCTGTATGAAAAAGTATTACCAAGTAATTTTTTTCTGCAGAATGAATGGAAAATGGATCTAAGGAAACAGGTTAGCCTAGAATAAAAAGATTTATATGACAGAGTGCATCATAAGTACGAAAAAAGGATATGGTATAATGATGAACTGAAAGACAATACAAATGAGGCAAGGAAAAGATTTTACAAGAGAATGTTTGCTGTAAAAAATGAAGGTAAAACATATTTTATTATGTTTAATGTATTAATAAATAGAAAAGAATACATAGAATAAAGGACATTCAAAAAGAAGAAGGAATGATTAAGATAGAAAAAGCTGAGAAAATACAGAATGATTTTAATGGAAATTTTAAAGATTGCTTTACAGATAGTCCTCGACTTACAACTGTTTGTTTAATGACCATTCAGTTATAACGGCACTGAAAAAAATGACTTATGAGCACTTTTCAAAGTTACGACCTTTGCAGCATTCCTTTGATCATGTGATCAAAATTTGGATGTTTGTTGCAAAAAAAAAGGATAAAGCATATGTTATAATTCATATTTATGACAGTTTCAGTGTCCCAAGGCCATGTGATCACCTTTTCTGACCTTTTGACCAGCAAAGTCAATGGAGAAGCCAGAGACACTTAACAACCAGCTTACTAACTTATCAACTGCAGTGATTCACTTAGCAACTGTGGCAAGAAAGGTTGTAAAATGGGACAAAACTCACTTTACAAATGTCTCACTTAACAACAGAAATTTTGGGCTCAATTGTGGTCATAAGTCGAGGAGTGCCTTTATTAAATGCATGAAGAGTACTAATCAATGAGCTAACAGCAGAGTGAACAGAATTAAAATTATAAATGATAAAATTATCTAAGATAAAACTAAAGTGAGGAAAAGAATACGTATTTTAGAGATTTGTATAGCAAAGATAGTGTCAGCCTTGTGAGGTAGACCAGACAGCCAGATGAACTAATTCTACTTTATTGTAAGGTTTCTATCTTAATCATCCTTTCCTCTTTTTGGATCTCCTTTATTATACATACACGTTAAACCTGTGTTTATTTTTTGCAACAAACTTTCTCTTCTTACCTCATTCATATCATCTTCAGCTGTGAATTGGAAATGAGCAACGCTTCCTAGAGTCAGACACACCTAGCAGAAGAAACTTTTATCTTTTCTTTTTGTATTAACAGAAGCTTGCAAGTCTGAAAGTATATTTTTCCCTCCCCATCCTTTTTACAGCCCAAGAAATAGGTCCCTCCTGAGCAACTTGCCCCTCCCACATTCCTGCTGTGGGCTAAATTACCTTTTATCTGACCACTCCCTCAGCTGTGTCTCTTCTCCCTATCTCCCAAGGTCATTCTTACATTCCTCTGTTCCCATACTATTACGGATAGCAATTTGCTGAAGAACAGATAGCTACTGTATGCTATAAAGTTAATGTCCAAGAAAAAGTAAGGAAATGGAAGTCATAAATGCTGTGAGAAAGTCGAAAAATGGTAAAGCTGCAAGTGCAAATTGAGAAACGATAAAATATGGATGTGGTTTGTGCATAGAAAGGCTGCACATCTTGTTTTTTTCTGTCTGTGTATGTGTGAGACAGAGAGAGAATGCTGACAATTGGAAGAACATCATTATTGTCCTCCTGTACAAATAGACAGGTAGAAAAAGTGAATGTAAAAACTGTAAGGGGATTAGTGTGTCTGGGAAGGTATTTGGCAGAATTCCAATCAAAAGGATATAAGAGGTGACGATGAGAAAACCTGGAACGTACAGTATGGCTTTTAGCCAGACTGGAAATGTGTCAATCAGCAAACTGCTATTCAGAAGGTAACTGAGACATGTATGAACGTGAGAAAGTTTACTGAATGTTTGCTGATTTAGTGAAAACATATGATAAAGCATATGATAAAAGTTGGAATTGTGGATGTTTTGCACAAGTATGGAAGTTGCCAAAGTTTGTTGTTGAACATGATGAGCTGATGGAATGGAAATAAAGTATGGAGAAAAAGGAATTGAATGTTTAGTGAATGGCTCAACACAGAAAGGAATATGACTAGAAAGCCTGATGTCCTCTCAGTTGTTTAATGTACTTATGGCTAAATGTATAAATAATACTTATGATGACATTAGATAGAAGAAGTTTTAAAAACAAGAGGCAGCTTATGGAGTCTGAATACAACCAGGATAGCTGCAACAAAAGATTCAAAAGTATGGGTAAATTTGTTTTAGTTATCTTTTCTTTTCTGTCACATTTTTAATTTCTTTGTCCTACTAATTCTTACTGCTTTTTTGCTCAGTATAACATTGCTTATCCCAGAAGGGAGCAACTTGATGGTTGTGTTTGTCTATATGTTATCTTTTTATATGTCCACTGGCATATAGAACAATGGTTTTAATCAGAGGTAGACAACCAGATGTTTCCCCCAAACCAGAATGAAAGCCTCAGAACCTTTCTTAAAGTTGCTGATGTAGCTTAAGCCAAAATGGCCATGAAACCAGCTGGGTGACCTTGAGCCAGAGACTCTAATTCCCAGGAAACAGGCAAGGAGAAACCACTTTCAAAGCTTGCCAAGACTAACTACTTCATATTTCATAGTGCTGATCAACTGATCCCCAAGTGTACCCGCATTTTTAATAAATCACTAGAGATGTGTCGTGCGTTCTTTCTTGCTTCAAACACTCTACTATCACCCTATTCCCAACGAAACCCTCCATCAAGGAGCTGAATGACTATAGACTGGATGCTCTGACATCTGTAGTTATGAAGACTTTGGAAAGGTTAATGCTGGCCCACCTGAAAATCATCCTGTATCCGCTGTTAAACCCCTTGAGTTTGCCTACTGGGCAAATAGATTGGCAGATGATGCTGTCAACATGGCATCTTAAACATCTTGAATCCCCAGGGACCTATGTAGTCCTTTTCGTGGACCTTTTTGTGGACTACGTGGACCTATGAAGTCCTTTTTGTGGACTTCAGCTCAGCATTCAATGCCATCATTCCAGAAATTCCCTCTAAAATGATTCAGCTAGCTGTGCTGTACCTTTAGGTAGATTATAAGCTTTTTGATAGATAGAAAGCAACAGGTGAAGTTAGGGAAAATCACATCCCAAACCTGAACCCCTCAGGGCTGTGTGCTCTCTCCATTACTCTTTTCTCTCTATACCAATGACTGCATCTCTAAGGATCCCTCTGTTAAGGTACTGAAATTTGAAGATGATACAACAATCATTGGTCTCATTCAAGATGGTGATGAGACTGCATATAGACAAGAGGTTGAACGACTGGCCCTGTGGTGTAGCCAGAACTGAGCACTCTTAAAACAATGAAGTCCAATTGCCATTTGAAAAAAACAACAACCATGCACAAGAGATATGTACCAACCTACACATTATACAATGGAAAGATGGTTTTATGTTTTGTGTTGATGTTTGTGTTTGTTTATGTTGTTAAAAAATAAAAACTTTTTTTTAAAAAAAAAACCTTTGGGACAACCATGACATGGATAATTGAGGATCTCTATATACACACCGTTCCTTCTGATGTCCTCCTGAAGTCCTTGATTCCAGAATTGCTTTTGTCAATGAACAACCCATTATTTTTTTCATAATCATTTCTTCTCTACAGAAAGATAATCAGTTAGGGAGATGTTTCCAATGCAGGCAAGCCATATGTCCTATTTTGCAAAGAACGGTCCTCCATCCATTTGATGGTATGTTCTAAAAGAACTGCCAATGCATCCTGGACATAAACTGTTTCAACTCCTATCCTCAAAATGACACTATAGAGCACTGCACACCAGAACTACTAGACACAAGAAAAGTTTTTTTCTGAACGCCATCACTCTGCTAAACAAATAATTCCCTCAACACTGTCAAACTATTTAAGTTTGTATAAATAGTAAGTCTGCATTACTATTAATTCTCCCATCCTTCCTTTCACCCATCTCCTCCCACTTATGACTGTATGACTGTAACTTTGTTGCTTGTATCCTAACAATTTTTATTGACTGTTTCCTAGTATGTTTTGATTGCTTATTGTACCGTATGACTATTATTAAGTGTTGTACCTTATGATTCTTGACTCTTGATGAATGTATCTTTTCTTTTATGTACACTGAGAGCATCTGCACCAAGACAAATTCCTTGTGTGTCCAATCACACTTGGCCAATAAAGAATTCTATTCTATTCTATTCTATTCTATTCTATTCTATTCTATTCTATTCTATTCTATTCTATTTTATAAGAACTATAAGTAGGGAGAGTAGGATCTTGAAATTGCCTATCAACAATGAATAGCACACTGAGCAAAAACAGTCTCTTGAACTTAAAGTAATATTTCTGAATAATAATAAAAGTAATATTTGAACCTCCACTATCAGATGCTATTTTCTCTCTCTGTTTTCTTATGGCCACTAATTCTCCAGAGCTTCATGTGAAAATCCTTCCCAAAAATGCAAGTTGGGAAGGTGCTTTTACAATAAATAGAAATTACCTTAAGTCGAATTGGGAAGTTTTATATATAAAACCATGTGCTTTGCAAGATACTGCTAATAGTACACTAACTTGGGCTTTAACATTGTGCAAATCAATTAGGGTGAGGGAATCTGCCAGACAGTGTTAATGCCAAGTTGCAATTGAGTCAAAAACGTTGTTGCAGCTATGCCTCTCTGTCCACAATGCACATGCTGTCCTTTGGCTCTAAGGGCAAACAAGCTTTTTAAAATGTCTCACTAGCAGATTTCCTCCTCATACCTATACAAATAAAACCAGAAGGTTGTTCTTTCCTTCTCAAACTCCTCATTGTGCTGTGTATCTGATTCAAACCATACTGCTACCATGGTGGAATATTGAAAGCATTAAAGTTTCTACCTTCCATGATAAAAAGTTTAGGAATCGATGGCCTTCAGGGGGGAAAAGCATATGCTGAAAAATCTGAAATGAGTGTAACCAAGTTTGACTTCTTAAGACTTTGCATTGGTCTCTTAATAAAAATGGTTTCATTTCCAGAAATGGCAATATGCACTATTCCCATTTATATAACCTGCTGTAAGAAGGGAGGGAGGGAATTTGCATTTTGTGATTTTCAATTTGTATTTAAGATATTTTGAGTAACGATGCATAAATATGTGTGATTTTGATAAAAATATTCTCTTATGTGAAGATCATAGCTTTGTTCATCAAGAAGGCATTATGGGCATTCTTTGCTTGGTCAGGCAGAAGATATAAAACAACCAAGATGAGTCTCTGCTCTGGGTATTAATTTTTCCCCCCTGAAAGTTTTGAATCCTGGAAATAAATGCACAGCAATGAAGCTTCTGGCATTCTTAATAGTCAGCATTATGTTCCATAATATGAGAACAAATCTTTCAGAAATCTAATGAATTGCTTTGGTAGAAAAGCAAAAAAAAATTTGTCCCAGAAGAAAGTAATGGATATGATAATGAAGTCACCAGAATTCCAACTCAATTGGAATGAGGGTTTATTTTTTAAAGAAGAATGATTTTGTGCCAGAAACATCCCAAATGAAATACACAGATGTTTTGACAGTGAACACCTTCAATACAAAATGTGACATTTGCATCACTTTTTGAAGCAAGTCTACACACCAAATTTTGCTTTATTTAACTTAAATAAGTCACTAAATATGCCGTCAGCAGATATTCTAATAATATGCCATATTTATATAAGATTACATTAGTAATGGTACAGAATATCTCTTATAATTACAGAGCCCACAATCAAATTTTGCTTGGACCAAAAAGTTGACCCAAATGTATTTTTACCCATTTAGCACCTGAAATTGGTCAAAAAATTCTCAAAAATGTCTCCAGAATTAATAATCACAAGAAATGTAAACAGTCCAAACAATCCTAAACCCAATTTCCTGACAGCAAATCTCATGTACTTCAAAGAGATTCCCTTATCAGAGAATGTGGAAGCTTTCACTTGTTCAATGTATTTGACTCAATAAAACTCACTGGAAAATTTCAAACTTATGAGGTCTATTTTATTTTTCAAGAGGCTGTCAAGTCCACAACAGCTTCATTGTGGATTCAGTTATAAAATTATGGACATATGAGGCATCAGAGTGGATTTGATTTAAATCAACTAGTAAAAAGTCTTGATTTAAATCAACTCGATTTAAATCATAATTTTTAAAAAGCAACTGTCATCTCTGTCCCACAGCGGCTCCTCCTCTGACTGACTCACCAACAGTCCCATTCACTTTAATGGGATGGCTGGTGATGCGGCAGTGACGCAACAAGGTGAGGGACGTGGCAGACAACAGGTGACTGGATGCCCACCAACAGGTGCTGCTATGATGAATCTGAAATGACAGGTGTTCTTTAAATGTAAGGACTGATTCTTGCTGGTATCTTTATAATATCTTTGATATTATAATTTGCAAACAAAATGAAGGTTTCCTATTTAGCTTGCAGAGCTTGAATTCATTGAATGAGTTTACCAAAAATAAGTATTGTAGAATATACATCCTCATGCTACATAATGAAGCTCTATTTCATGCTGAATAAACTAAATTATTGATGTATCTTAAATAGAAAACTATCTTTAGATATTTATTCCAAAAGCATTTTGAATAAAACATATTAAAATAAATTTGATTTAAAAAACCAAAATGATTTAAATTTTTAAAAAATCTGATTTTTAAAAAATCATTTTTATCCACCCTGTGAGGCATACATTGGGATGATTGCTGTATTGGAACAATCTAATAAAATGAAAGTTACTTGCTGTGAATTAAGGGACACTTTTCTGCTGAATCTTTTGCCAAATATCTGGGAGTCAGACACATTGCCTTATCTAGTATATAATCAGCCAGCATCTACTCCAACATACCACATAGTCTCTATTTATTATATATCCATAATACGGATATTAAGTACATTAAAACAGCATTAGTTTTCTAGAGTACTGCACCTCAGGATAAGAGCTATGAACAGCATCCTGATGTCCAGAAAGTGAAGGGAATATGATGGAGCATTGGGCATGCTGAGCAGTCAATGGCATAATAAGGCCATTTGCATGCCAAGGTCAACGAACAACAAGTTTCCTCATTTTTTCCTCATTTTTTTTCTTTTGAGATGCTCTTCTGCAGAATGCACCTTTGAATGAGTCTGATGTTTCTCATCGTTGGAAACTTTAAGATATGTGGACATCAACTTCGGGCATTGGAATTCATACCAGCTGGGGAATTATGGGAATTGACATTTTAAAATTGCTAAGGTTGAGGACTGCTGCAGATGGTTGCCCGATTGTTTTATTGCCATAGATGGACTCTGGCTTTCTGAGAAGTTAAGATGGTTGGTATGGCTGCCTAGAAAAAGAAAGGTGGTGTAGGAACTTACCCACATTATAAAGTTGCAAGGGAACAATTCCTTAAAAGAGATACAATGAAGGGACATATTTGTTTCCTGTTATTCCACCATTTTATTAAATGTTGCTGAAATAAAGAAGCAGATCCTCTTTTGTATCCAATTGCTTTTCTAACCTTTCACAGAGTTTGTTGGAGTATTGTAACCTACATGTCCAGAAAGCATTGTGGAATGTGGTAAGCAATAAAATCAAGAGGAAGAATCCTGTATTTCTTTCACATGAGCTGTCTATAGAGCATAGAAGTGAGCATTAAGATTTGTCTTTCTTTTCTTCAAATGGGGGAGAATAGGTATAGAAGAGCACAGCGAGGAGAGAGGAAATTCTCCTGGGGAATTTTGATTTCTGATCTCCATCCTGGGGAAATTTGGTTTCTGATCTCTTCAACTATAACTCCTGAGGGCTCCTGTCACAATTCCTTCTCTACTTTTTTCATCCTACTTTCCACTACTTGCTGGACTTAGAAAGAGATTAAAAAGTACTGTCAGTCTGTTAGGTATAACATTGATACCAAATATGGTTTGGGTGAATAAATATATAAAACTTAGATATCATGGTTTAAGTGCTTATCACTTTAAGCACAATGCAGCAGGCAATTAGCCGATTAAGGGTGCGGTTAGAAGTTACAATATAAGGAAGCATTAGAAGCTGGAAAGCTTACTTACTGTAACTGTTACTGTGTGCTGCTGCGACTTACTGTGTGCTACTGCGACTAACTGAGATTACTGACTGTGAGTGCCTGTGACTGAACTGTTATTGTTTGCTACTGTTTGCTGATTTACTCGTAATTCTACTGAATATCCAGCGTTTGTTTCTCTGGAGAGTGAAACCGGAGGAGGAAGATATCTTTATCGGCTGATAAAGATATTGCAAGGACTCTTAACTTGGACTATACTAGTGAGTCTTACTGGATGGAAATACTGTGAATGACTTAATGGACTGAATGACAATGCTTAAACTCTAACTGGATTAAAAACTATTTAAACTACAAACAGTGTTTGTGTTCAGTGTGTGTATACTCTGGGGCCCTTCCGCTCTCCTTTGGTTGCCTGGCTTGACTACTGCTGCAATACTCTTCTAGGGGTTAATTTCCAAAATCCTAACATTGGTTATGGGCCCAGCAGCATAGTCTAACTAACCAGGATATAGCGGAGAGAGTTGGTGTGAGTTGCACATTACTGTAAAAACAAACTGTTTTAATTAGTTTAAAATAGTCAAAATATCTGAAGAGTAATGGCACAAGTAAATTTGTCACAACTGTCCATGATATCCAGGCTGGATGGAACAAACTATGTTTCATGGTCAATGAAATGTAGTTTACTTCTACGCAGAGAAGGTTTGTGGGACATTATAGCAAACCCACCAGATGTGAGTAGCTGGGATCCTGCTAATGATGATGATAACGAAAAGTTACAAGACTTTAAACAGAAAAATGAGCAGGCTTTATGCATCATAGGACTGACTCTCTGTGATCAGCAGCTTGTCCATATTCGTGGAGAAGAAGATGCTGCAAACTGCTGGGAGAACCTCAGGAAGATTTATGTTCGGGACAGTGTAGGAGCACATATAAATCTTACACGGAAGCTTTTTCGAACGCATCTTCAGAGGAATGGAGATATGTTAGTTCATTTAAACTGTATGAAGAGCATTTTTCAAGATTTGCAAGAAAAAGAGCTTATATTTAATGAACTGTAACAAGTCTACATAATATTATCTTCATTAGATCAAAGCTATGATGACTATGTGACTTCGTTGGAAGTATTACCAAAAGAAAGCCTCTCATTAACCGAGATTACAGGCAGGCTACTAGAAGAAGCCAGAAGAAGGCGTGAGCGTGACGAGCTGAGAGAAGATAAGAAAGAAGAGAAATTATCTTCAAAGCTTGAAAGAAACCAGCAAAGCAAATTAAAGCACCGGAAGAAGAGAATTTATCTTCAACAGCATACACAATTAAAAAGTGTTTTAATTGTGGAGGCAGAGGACATTTGGCAAAGTTCTGCAAAAAGAAAAAGCCAGAATGTAAAAAAGCCAAAGAAAGCATTTGAACTAGCCACGTTTAGCAACTCTGATGTGAAGAATAATTTATGGGTGGTTGACAGTGGCGCATCCCACTGCATCACAAGAGATAAGACAAAATTTATAAAAATGTCTACAAGTTCTCAACATATATCTCTTGCTAACGGCTGGAACCTGAAAGCGAAAGGTCAAGGTTTTGCACGTTGTCCGTACATAAACCAGGATATAAAAATGTTGTATGTACCGCAACTAAAGTTTAATTTGCTTTCAGTAAGGGTATTAGATAAATTAGGTTATGTAATTACTTTTAAGGATAATAATTGCATAATTGAAAAAGATAACAAAAGGGTAACTGTAGCTTTAAATGGAACATTATATGTATTAGATAATAGTAAGAAAGGGAGGCTCAAACTGTATTTAATAATATAAAGCCTCATGATGAATGTATCCATTTATTGCATAGGCGTTTGGGGCATGTAAATTTTAAAATGCTAAAACGTACAGTTGAGTTATCTGAAGGAATAAGGTTAAAACCTTGTGATAAATATTTGCGTTGTAATGTTTGCTGTGAAGATAAGCAAGAGTATTGCCTGCAAATAGGCTAAATGGTTTCAAAACAAAAGAACCTTTAGAAGTAGTATTTGCAGACATAATAGGTCCAAAGAAACCCAGTATGGGGGTGCTAGATATATACTGAGCATTATGGACCATTATTCTAGATATGGGTTTTGCTATTTAATGAAAAGCAAAACTGAAACATATCAACATTTTTCAATTGGCTAAAGTTTGCTGAAAGAAAGTCTAAACGGCAACTGATAACCCTGGTGACAGATAATGGTATCGGAATTTATTAATAACAAATTCCAGAACAGACTTAAGATAGCTGGAATAGAGCATAAGAAGTCTGCTCCATACAGGCCAGAACATAATGCTTTTATTGAAAGAAGAGGCCAAACACTACAGGCAATGGTTAGAACAATGTTAAATGATTCTGGGTTACCTGACTCTTTGTGGGGAGGCTACAATGTGTGCTAATAACATATTGAACAACGTTGTTAATACAACAACAGGTGAAATTCCATTCACCAGATGGCATGGCAGGAAACCTGATCTAAGTTACCTGCACACATTTGGTGCACCAGCATGGGTGCATATTCCTGCACAACTCAGAAAAAAGGGCAACATAGAGCTAAAAGATTTTTCTTCGTTGGTTATCAGGCAAACCATAGGGCATATAGATTTTGGGAGAAAGGCACATCTAAAGTGTTATGTAGTGCTAGTGCCCAATTTCTAGAACATGAAGGATGGGAGAAATTAGAACAGGATGCAAATAAAGATGTAATTGTTGAATCCTATAGAAATCCCATTAGTTATCCCTGTAATTTTAAAAATAAAGTAAAGAGACAAATACAGGATGAAATAGTGCCCATAAAGGAAGAAACAGATTCAATAGCTGAACAGGATGAGGAAGATGAACAGGTAGTAGTTCAACAAAGTCCTCCTGTAAGCCCTGTAATTCCCAGAAGAACTACACGTGTATCTAGACCGCCTGATAGGTACCAGGCTAACACAGTGTGCCAGATTAATCAAGTTCCTAATTCTGTAGAAGAAATTAAAAAGTATCCTACTAAGGAAAAAGAAAAATGGTATGCAGCAATGAATAAGGAACTGAATTCATTAAGTGATATGAAGGTGTATGAAAATGCCAAATTACCTGTAGGAAAGAAATCCATTGGCTGTAAATGGATATTTAAGGTAAAAACAGATAAAGATGGTAATTTAATCCATAAGGCAAGGTTAGTAGCCCAAGGTTTTAGGCAGAATGCTAATGACTATGATGAGGTGTTTGCACCTAGTCTTAAGGCAGCAACCTTGAGGGCAGCTTTAGTGTGGGCAGCTAGTAAAAACTATATAGTTAACCATTTAGATGTGGAAACTGCTTACTTGCACGCCCCATTAAAACATATTATTTATATGAAAAAACCTGTTGGTATTAAAAGTGAAAATAAGGATAATAATGATTGTTGGTTGTTAAAGAAAAGTCTCTATGGTCTTAAACAATCAGGCTATGAATGGAACCAGTATATTGTAAAGGAACTTAACAATATAGGATTTAAAGCTGGTTTAGCCGATCCATGTCTGTTTAAGAGGGAGACAAATGGGAAAGTATCATTATTATTACTATTCACAGATGACATTGCTTTGATTACTGAAACTAATGATGAGGCAAATAAAATAATAACATCATTAGGAAAGAGAATAAAGATCAAGCAATTAGGGGAGATAAAGAAGTATCTCGGTTTGAATATAAAGAAAACACGGAAAGGTTTTAAGATATCTCAGGAAGATAAGATAAGCAAATTGCTAAAAGATTACAAGATGGAGCTTTGTAAGCCAGCTAAGACTCCAATGAGTCAGGAGTTTAGCAACACTGATGTACAAAGCCCTGAGTTTGATAAGGTGATTTATCAATCTTTAATTGGTAGTTTGAGTTATATTAGTAATTGGTCTAGACCAGATATATCGTACTGCGTGAATCAGTTGGCTAGATTCAATTCTGCACCATGTGAAAGACAATGGATTGCAGCTAAGAGGATATTAAGATATCTTAAAAAGACAATGAATTATTCATTGTATTTAGAACCAAAGGGTGATTTAATTCTAAGTGCATATGCAGATGCTAGCTTTGCATCAGAAAGAGACACTAGAAAGTCGACTTCAGGAACAGCCATAATGCTGGGTAATACATTAATAGGCTGGAAGTCAATAAGACAACAGCATATAAGTTTGTCTACTATGGAGTCAGAATTCTCCTGTTTATCATTGTTATGTACAGAATTAATAATGTATAAACAAATGTTAATTGATATAGGTATAACTGTAGATTATCCTATAATTATACATGAAGATAATCAGGCAGCAATTCAAATGGCCACAAATATTGGAGTAAAAACAAGGAGCAAGCATACAGATCTAAGATACCTAAACGTGAGACAATCTGTAAGAAGTAAGATGATTCAGCTAGAGTACTGTATGTCGGAGGACAATTTAGCTGATAATTTTACTAAAGCTCAAGGTGCCATTAAGCACCAGGAGAGTTGTGAAAAATATGGGATTAGATTGTAAGGTATTATATATTTATTTCACCCAAAGGGGAGTATGTTGGTATAACATTGATACCAAATATGGTTTGGGTGAATAAATATATAAAACTTAGATATCATGGTTTAAGTGCTTATCACTTTAAGCACAATGCAGCAGAGCAATTAGCCGATTAAGGGTGCGGTTAGAAGTTACAATATAAGGAAGCATTAGAAGCTGGAAAGCTTACTTACTGTAACTGTTACTGTGTGCTGCTGCGACTTACTGTGTGCTACTGCGACTAACTGAGATTACTGACTGTGAGTGCCTGTGACTGAACTGTTATTGTTTGCTACTGTTTGCTGATTTACTGCGTAATTCTACTGAATATCCAGCGTTTGTTTCTCTGGAGAGTGAAACCGGAGGAGAAGATATCTTTATCGGCTGATAAAGATATTGCAGACTCTTAACTTGGACTATACTAGTGAGTCTTACTGGATGGAAATACTGTGAATGACTTAATGGACTGAATGACAATGCTTAAACTCTAACTGGATTAAAAACTATTTAAACTACAAACAGTGTTTGTGTTCAGTGTGTGTATACTCTGGGCCCTTCCGCTCTCCTTTGGTTGCCTGGCTTGACTACTGCTGCAATACTCTTCTAGGGGTTAATTTCCAAAATCCTAACACAGTCAATGCTTTTACTGCTAATTTGACAAATAGGGGAAACTATTCAGTACTGGACACAGGAACTAATCATATTAACCAACATAATTAATATAAATTTAATCAAAAGTTTTTCCTTCTTCCCCCGTTGTTTATCTAGCTGTGTCTCCTTTTGTAATGCCAGTCCCATGCCAGGTGTGGCTTTCAGCCCATCCTCATTATAAACCTTCATATTACACTAACCCTTCTCTGTGTGGTAATGTTGCCCAGAATGTACTGTTTTGAGAGATGGCCATTTAGGATATATTAATTATCAAAAAGTGTGTATGTTTTTAGATATCTATGTGAAGATAGACAGATAAATACTGTAAATGATTGGAAAGTTTATGGGTGGACCTCTAAATACCTTGCCAATAACTTGCCATAGTTATTGGTACTTAGAATAACAAACATCTGTTTCTATCAGACTGGTTCCTGCGATATGCATTACTGAGCTTTGACACTACTCACTTATAAAGTATCACTAATGACATCATATATAAAGATGTCAGCAATATTTCAATAGTGATCAAACAACTCAACAATGTTTCTTACATGAGTTTAATATTATTTTGATAAATAGCCAGCTTTACAAACAGGTAATAAAATATTGTATTGTTTAACTTTTCTAAAAACAACCAGATCTTAATTAAATGAAGATAAAACTTCAAAGATGTAACTACAAGTTACAAGTTAAATAGCATCAAAATTATTATGGCATAAGCTTCATGAAGTAAGGTCCATTACTTCATATGTTCCTTCTTTAGATCACAACCCTAGTATTCTTAGTATTCTTTGACATTAAATACAGATTAAGCCTTCCTGAGTTTTAATTAACTAAATCCTCAGATTTAGTTTCTACAATTGTTGAGCCGTGTGAACAATGACCTGACTTTAAGATTAATTGCTTTAGCAGACATTACTGACAATGCCTTCTCAGTGGTGGTCCCTATTTTATGAAACTCCTTCCAAAAAATGTCCATCCACTTGCACTTGCTAGTATTAATTGGATTTTAATTAATATATATTCAGAATATTTTGCTGTGAAACCATTTTATTGCTGTGAAATGGGAAATTTTGCTACTTTAAGGCATTGGGGTTGTGTTTTTATTTTGCTCATTTTCAAAGTTTTCTTTTTGCATTTAAAATATTTAAACATATTACATCATGTTTTATACTGTTACTGATATTGCAATTACTCAATTTAGGCAGACACATACTTTTATTCTTAGCTAGCAATTGGAGTGGCCATTGTAATAAGCATATTCTTCAGCAAAAAGTAGAACTGTATGCACTGTCTTGTTGTTAGAGGCTGTTATCGGGTAATCTATGCTGATCACCATAATAAAATCACAGAAAGGCGTCCTTTTAGTTCAGCATTATCTTTTCTGACTAGTAATTTTCCTCTAAAGACTATAGGCAAAGAAAGAGATTGTTGCATCACCATAACCAAAATTTTGTCCTGGAAAATGTTAGATGTTGAAACTGGGACATTTTCCACATGAGAAACATCTGTTATTTTAAGGAGGCAGGGTCCTTTTTTTTAAAAAAAAAACTGAATTTGAGAAAATTATGTAAATAAAAACAAACTATGTACAGTACTTTTTTCCAATAAAGTAAAAACCGGCCTGATATTTTTCTTTTCAGTTTAACAGATCACAGTTGTATCTTGAGATGTTACAAAAAGGGGAAATCTCTAGGACCGGGGTAGAATTTTGAATATTGAATAGGTAGCATTTGTAGGACAGTTGTACTAATCTGAGAAAGTCAAAAATGAGGCATAGAGACAGAGAGCACTTTTTTATATTAACAAATTTTATTTAAAAGGCTTAAATCTTTTAATAGTGTCAGTTACTCTCAGAAGGCTACTAGAGTTTTACTAAATTTTCACAGGTATGTACTCAGCCAATTACATCCAAGTCTGCCTCCTCCATTAAACTATCATCTTTAGCATCAGACACTTGGGCCTAGTAGTCAATTAAGCCTTATTTTTAAAAAAATCTGCCTAAAACATGCTGAACTCTGAGGTATCACAATATCTTCCTGTTGTGGTTAGGGTTATGGTATCTGTTGAATAATTCAAAATAAAATAAAAAGGCAGATATGCGCATAACTGAAGTTGATCTAGGCTTTGAGATCTGGTTCTCTCCTTTTTTAAATCATCAGTCCAGGCTTGCAGAAGGATACTGGGGATTTGTGTGAGAGTTAATCAAGATGGCAGCCATGAGGCAAAATCAAAGCCCCAACCCCCCCCCTTTTTTTTTTTGCATGCATGGTGGGTCAGGGCTTCATCATACTTCAAGCCATCACCTCGATTTGGATAAACCGAGAACGACTGAAGCAAGCCAACATTAAAAGCTAGTTCTAGAGTCTAGAGTTGAGCACCCTATAATCACTCTGCCCCACCGCCCTGCTTGCTGGAAGAGAAGGGTACCTGGCTGGTGGTCCTCCTGAGCTTGGCCAAGGAGTGGAAAAGGCAGAAACCTTTTTCTTTTGCGCTGCACCTTTGGCTTAGTAGGCTTCTGGCTGAACTTCTGCCTGCCTGCCCGCCCGCCATTCTGCTGTTTTGAAGCAGAGCAGGCGGGAAATCTCGGATACTTTCCAAATTCTTCAAAGCAAAATGCAACCCATCCTCCTTTCTCTGGAATGAGCGTTTTATTCGGCAGCACCCTCCAGAGAACAGACCCACAAATGCTGACTTCGGCGATTGCGATAATTCAGCCGGGCCGGACCGGGGCAAGCAACCGATTTAGGCAGGATCAGGGAAAGAGGCCCGCCCGGGAAAGCGAACAGGCGGGCACTTTTGCACGAACGGAGCCTACACGGAGCAGAAGGGCTCGCTGCTGCCATTAGATGGCGCCCCAGACTTTACGGCCAATAGTCAAAAGTCCCAAACAAAAAAGAAGGGAGATCTTTAAACGGGGAGAAATGGTTCTCAGCCTAGAAGCCGCTATCATTTCGAAAGGAAACTTTCAAGGGCGGGGAGGGAGAACGCGGCCTGGCAGGACTTTTCCCGTTGATAAACCATCTGGAGAACTTCCACGGGCTGGCTTGTGTGTTTCCCGTCTGGATTAAACTTTGCAGGAATAAGGCCTGACTTCTGATACCTACCCGGCTCCTGAATCCTTTCTGATTTAAGCAGACTGTACTGAATACCCTTTCTGGATAACCATGTGTCCAGGGAAGATCCTTTATTTATTTATTTATGTATTTATTTTCCTGGAGGATCAGGGGTGTGAGAAGAGGGGGGAAAGCTAGGGTGTCTTTTTCCAACCAAAGTGTAAGTACTTTATAGTGTTGTTGTAGATAGCGCAACTTAGCTGAAGAGCGTCCAGTTTGAGTAAACAGAGAGAGAGAGACAAAAGGGTTCTTTTCCTGTGCAAACTTTCTATCTAGAAAGTCTTCCTGAGTTTTTTAGATTCTGTCCCTGGGTTTAGATGTGACTGCCTGTGTGCTTGACAGAAATGTATATCACTTAATGCAAAAAATGTGGTTGAAATTAATATTTCAACGTTTTCTCTTGCAGAAAGTACCTTCAGGACTAGAAACGTGGTTGCTTGGAGGTAAGCTCTGTTTATTGAGACCCTTATTCCTGCAACACTAAGTTTTACACGGGAGCAAACGGTAGATTTCAGTCAAGTCTCCCCCCCTTCCAAAAAAAAAAAAGATATTGTGAATAAAGGTAATTCCTAGAGCGTTAGGCCCAGAGCGACTAAAAACCCACTCTCATTAATTTTTCGACCGACGGTGGTTCTGCCTTTTGGGGAGCCCACGTGCCCTCACTCCTTGTACTCTCACGAAGACCCTCTTTGTTCGTCGCTTGGTACTGCTTGGCTGATTTTTTTTTTAAGAAAGTAGCTTGCTCCTTGGACAAAGTAAGGCTGACTTTGTCCATAAACCCCATGGTGTGGGGTTAAAAATCGGGCTGGGCGGGATCCCAAGAACGGGGAGGTTCGGGTGGCGGTTTATGTCAAATGAGGCCGGGATTGAATTTTTTTTGCAAGCGCGTCTCTCACGGTCTCGAAGTTCTAACCTAACGTTTTGTCCGCAGTGCCTTGAGAAGCCATACATTTGTCTTCCGGGGAAAAGTTAGTAGCCCTCAGTGGCTTCTTGGAACCTTTTCGACCCTTGCCTGCCCATGGCCTGGCAGAGCTCACATCCCGCCTTCCTTCCCACACCTCCATTTACCAATGCTTAATCTTTGACTGGGAGCCACACGGTCTGGCCGGCATTCCAAAGAGCAGAAGCCGAGTGAGAAGCTCGGCCGAAAAGTCGACCCGAGTGCGAAGTGGGGTGGTGGGGGGGGTGGAAGTCCGGACGACACTAATATGTATTTACTGGAAAATTTAGGAGCGGGCAGTAGGTCCAAAGAACTCCTTGCTGGTCTGTTATCTGAATGAAACTTCGGAGTGCGCAGGAGTATCCGGAAAGGCTCGGCCCGCTACTATTCCCGAAACTGCTGTAGGAACTTGGAAGAAAGTCGTGCGTGGGTGCGCGCAAGACAGATGGAGGCAGAGCGGGAGGGAGAAAATGTATATGTATTAAAAGCTACGTCAAGGATATTTTCTTATAAATTTCCAACCTTGAAATTTTCGGACCAGAAAGGTGCAATAGTATTATTCAGACTAATGCTACTAATAATGATCCCATCCAGGCTTACAGTCTGGTTGCATCAGTATCCGAAAAAAGTTGGAAAGGCCGAAGAGTGTTTGAAAAGAAACCGAAGACCCCACCCCATCCTGAGCAGGTGAATTCAGTTAAGAAGTCACCCCCGAATTTTATGAAAATGAGGGAGCTTCCCAGGAGAATACAGTTCTTCCAAGTTTGTGAAACACCAGTTTAGAAACATAAGAGAGGGCTTGAGTGCCCAGAATCCAGAAATGGTAAGTAAACATTTGGGATTTAGAGAGAGGAGGAATTCTTGGTATCAGTATTGTCTTTTCACTCTCCTCACTTTGTAGTTTTATGAGCACCTTTTAACCAATGTTCACAAGATGCCACTTAATTTCTTTCTTGGCTGCTGCTGATATTAGATAATCTCTGTTTGCTCCCAACACGCTGGGTTTTCAGTGTTACAGGTTGATACAGTGCCAGGATATAGGTCAACCCAGTTGTGAATGTTGGGAGATAGAGTTCAACTTATCTAGTGGGTACCTGATTGGGCAAGGATCAGTTAGTTGCCATTCAGCTCCTTTATAAAAACTGAGTTATTCAATTACCTCCATGGGGAGGGAGGGGGTGGACAGAGAGAGAGAGAGAGAGAGAGCTTCCACTTTTCACCCTTAAAGCTCTGGATCACTAGCATCCTGATGTGGGAGATAGCATGAATAATAAAGCACCTTATGCTGCAGATATAGAAATGACAGCTAAACCTGGTGGAAAGAGTAATCCTAAAGGAGACTGCCTTCTTCCCTTGCCAGTCTTTTTGGGGTCAGGTCAGAAGCAGGAAGGCCCACAGGTTAAAAAAAAAGTCTATGATCTGCAGCGTGGGGCTTTCCCCTTTCCCAGCAGAATTGCTACCCCTTGGGAAAATGTTGGCCATAGTGAGAATGTGAGCCAGAGGGTGGAAGAGAGGGAGTTGAGTAACTTTGGGGCCAGACATGTAACCAACCCATAGTCTTTTACTTGAGCTAAAGACAGAGATTGGGGTGGGTAAAGAGAGAGAAAGAGAAATGGAAATCAGGCAGTTGGCTATTGCAGCCTGGAAGTTGCAGCTCCAGAATCTCCTTGTGTGTCCTGCCGTCAGAGAGAAAGCTGGGGTGGCCTGGAGGGACAGCAGGGTGGGGGTTGTGACTGTGTAGTATGCTTTGGAGATGCCCCTTCGCTTGGTGAGGCAGAGCAGAAGGACCCACCTTTTGAAAAGATTTCAGTGGAACGGAGCAAAAGGGGATGGTGGTGGGAGAGTTTAGTGATTCTAGATTTACGGAAAGATGAACGCTGCCATCCAACTCTGTGTCAAAGGCCTCAGCAGGAACAGAGGGCACCAGAGACTCCGTTCTGACTCTCCATGGTCCACTTTGAATGGAAAATATTCTCTTCTTCAGACAAAGCTTTTCTTTCCACACACCATCAGCCACCAGTCCATCTTACTAGAGGTAAGGAATCCCAAAGCCTGGAATGGAATGAGTAGGGGCCAGCGTGCCTCCCTCCATTTTTTAATTGGTTCCCGCCAGTCACCAGTCGTGCAGATGAATTATATTAACCCTAAGACTTAATGGCCTACCTGGGGTTCCCTTTGGACAGCTCGTCTTTTCTTGGGATTAAGCATTAAAACACACTAGGTTTGCTTGCTGCTCACCATTTGTTATGCATTCTCTACACACACACACACACACACACTCCTGGACTTCAGCTGCAGAGGTCCTTGGGACTTCAACATTCTGCAGTCACTGCCCTTGCTTCAAAATAGTTTGCACCAAGCAGTCATGTGTCCATCATTTGGAAGTTAGGCCCGCTTTAATCAGCGTGTCCAAATACATGCACAGTGGCATATGTATCGCTTCAGGAATCCTGAAGGGAGTAGAAGGGAATTCAAATGAGTTAATAGCAAATTGAGACTTGTAAGGCTGCCCATTTTATGTGCCATAACTGGACTACTCATAGAACATAGAACCCATTGGACTGTGAGAAGAATATTAAACCCAAAACAATATTCCCGCAAGTGTGATGGAATACGTTGCACTTAGTACCACTGAACAAAAAGTGTGAGCCACCTTACCCACTTCTTTTGAACTTTGAACAAATGCTAGATAATCAACAGGGTTTGCTTTCAAGTAGGATGCTGATTTTAGCCTCACTCCAAGGATCACAAATGTAGCAGGCAAGCAGTCTCTTTCAATGATGCTCCCTTCCCTTTCCAAGTAGCCCAGAATGTGCTCGTATCCCATACTATCTGATATTTACAAATATAAATGGTGGCCTGTCCAAATTACATGAGTCCCTTGCACTCGTGTCCTTTAAGGAAAGATGAGTGTGTGGATGTATCTTCTGCGTCAACCTCTAACAATCTTGGATTACAATTTCCACCACTGTTCTCCAGCATGACCATCCTAGTTGTGGATTAGAGGAATTGCAATCTGACACATCTGGAAAACATCTCCGTTGGCAAGGCTGTTGTAGGCACCACAAGCTTGGAGGAAAATATTGATCCAAGGCAACCATACAGCCAGCAAGAGAAAGATATTTGTCTAAACAACATTTTCTTCTGGATAACATTTCTGGAGTGGAGTGTGGTAGGAAGAAATTGTTGAAGGAGATTATTTTCAGACTGTTATCATTTTGCATTATCAGAGAGAACCAGAAAAGGATTATATACAGAAAGCTTTAGAAGTAAGAGAATGGGAGGGACCCATTTTGTGCTACAGAGGAATTATTAAAATCATTTTTGATGGAGACAGTTAGCAACTTTCCACATTATAAGGCTGCAATGTATTTCAAAATATATTTTAAAAGTCATAACCATATTTAGCATAAAAAGAGTGGGCTTTTATCTTTGCATGACAGCCATGACTTCTGTTGGTTCATTAAGAACAGAAGTGTTTGTCTCAGCTTGATAAGGTCTGCCCAACCATCCCTTGCACGCAATCCTGTCCTTTTAATAGTTGAAGATCAATCCTTAAACTTTAAGCAGGGATAATTCCCTTTTCAAAGTCCATTGGAGCACAGGTTTTCACTGCAATCCCACACACAGTTCTACAAAAACAAGTTACAATAGGTCAAACATGGTTAACTAGTTCATAAACTCAAGGTATTGTGGGAACAGGGATAATTCAGTAAATCCTTGTTTAGTAATCTAGGGTTTTCCCTCTGGGGAAAATAGCCATTCAGTTCAAGGCAGCCCTTCAGGATCACTGCCTGATCCTAATCTGATCCACACCAAACAAATGTGTTCCTGGGACTCCATAGACAAACCAGTAATCATTACCTTTGTGATTTGGCTGTGTAAGGATACAAATTTGGCAGAGAGACCTTTTAATATCCTTTTTTCAGTAAACTGTAGCTACTGGGTGAAAGATAGATGAAAAGTGAGCAGTGTCAGACTGACCCGTGCTGGGAACTGGGGAGTTGAAGGGGGTGGTAGAGCTTATTTCAAAGAGAATTCCCTCCAGGTGCTGAGTGGGGATACTTCCTAAGAAATGTTCATCTGTGCTGTGCGTGTTTAAACAGCAAACAAACCCAAAGGGGTTTATTTTTTAAGAAAGGGGGAAAAAATCAGGTGGGAGAAAAATGTGTTCAATTGTTCAAGCTTAGGAATCATCAGAGAGATCACAAAAACTTAAGAGGCTGAAACTGCCAGTCAGCTGAAGAAGAAAAATGTAGGGAAGAAGAACAAGGGAAGGAGGAAAAAAAAAAAAAACCACCTCCCAAGGATAGGAAACTTGGAGGCAAAGAGAACTGTGGGGCAAAGACATTGACAAAGGGGAGCCCAGGACCGCCCCTCCGCCTATACTTCCTTTAGCCGTTGGCCTGGGAGGTATAATAGGGAGATAATCCATCTCCTATTGAAGTCAGAGGCGAAGAGCGGCTTGATTTAAATAGAGCTGGATGGAGCTATTCTCTGAGGCGTTCAGCCGGTTCACAAGGATAGCTAGGTGAAAGGGCTCAAAAGGAGGTATTGGGGTGGAAGGCAGGGAGGGAGCCATTTATTTATTTATTTATTTATTTATGGGGTGGGATGGGGGGGAGAAATCTCTGCATTTTCTTCAGGGCTGGGCAGCATTTTTCCTTCTCCAATCCTATTTGGTGCCTGCTTGGCCTCCGTGGAGGCTCCCTGAAACAGTTGCTGATCAAATGGCTCTGGGCTCAAGTAGCTGCAATGTACTGTGGCCTTTTTGTTTTCGGAAGTAAATAAATTGGCCAGTCACACTATTTTTCTCCTTTCCGGCGGCTACTTTAAAAGAAGTTTAAAAAGAGAGAGAGAGAGAAATTATAATGTGGAAATCCATTGACTGAGCCCATAGGAGAAAAAATGTGAGGGGGTGACTCTAAAATCTGCCAAATGGAGACACACACCACACCAGCCTACCTAAGTTGCTTTTCTGAGTTTCCTGCCACCACAAATGTGTACCTCTTGTTAGCCCAAAACAAGCCACTTTTTAAAAATAGTGGTTAAGGTGTTTGACTAGACCTCAGAAGCATAGGTTCATGTCCACCTACAGCCATGGAAACTCAAGGAGTGACTTGAACCTCAGTTCAACCAATTTCACATGGATGTTCTAAAGCTGGAATGAAGGAGTGGTTGGCAGGAGCGAAATCTAAGAATAACAGCCACCTTATCTAATCTACCCTTAGGATGGTCCACTACACAAAAACCTATAATTCTACTGCTTGTAGTCAGAATCGTTGGAAAGATGGAGGAATATATTCACAGGAGCTGCATCTTCTTTTTCTTTCCCTAGTCCAGCACCTGATATCCTTTTGCACTCCAAAAAAAAAAAAAAAAAAAAAGTGACAACTGTGGGAAGAAGACTAGAGTGGAGGCAAACAACAAAGTGAAATGGAGCAGAAAGTCTTTTGATCAGTTTTTTTTTAAAAAATGTGCAGTTCCCAGTTGAAAAAGAAAAGTAGGAAGGATTAGTATCCTTTTCTCAGATATAAGAATATTAACAGCAGGCATGAGTTAGGGAGATAAAAACCAGAGGCCGTTCAAGTGGTTTTAAGGCACCAAGCTAGAAAGCAGAAGACCTTGAGTTCAAGTCTCACCTTAGCCATGAAAGCCAGTTGGATAACTTTGGGCCAGTCATTCTCTCTCTGTCCTACTCACCTCACAAAGTTATTGTGGAGCAAATAGGAGGAGGAGAATATGTTGGATATGTTCCACGCCTTGAGTTATTTGTAAAAACAATAAAGATTGGATATAATATTTCTATCCTGAACACCAGCCCCTGAACTATGGTGATCCCAACCAAAGGCCAGACCAAAATGGGGCTGGGTATGCACAGGTGACCATCTTGGACCCCTGTTCTGGAGAAGATGGGAGTCCAACAAAACCCTACTCTTCAACAGATTCAAAGGCGCACTTACAAGGGCTACTGTTGTTCCCTTTTCCTAAGAATTCTGAGCAATGGGGTTGAGACAAAAGAGAGTTAGATCTTCAAGTTTTTGGGCAAGAGTATCTCTTACCACTTCTACAACCTTTACTTTATGCCGGGGGACCACTGGGCAGGAATTGGATTTATCATTCTGTGGTGAAACATCCAAATGTGGAAAAGTAGGATACCAAACTATAAGAAGTACTGTACTTTCAGCTAAAACTGATAGTTTGGAAAAGAGGAACCAAGTACTGCCACCCATGAAGTAATTTATACCCCAATGGCCTCTCCCTAAATGGGTGGAGGACTACCCTTTCATTATAGGGATACATTTCTGTGATCTTTAAAATTGCATTTCTCATCTAGTTTAATATTTCGAGCCAATGAAGGAGTCAAAGACATTTTTGTGTGATTATATAGAAGTATGTGTACGGATCATAACTATCTTGAATGTTATTAAAATAACCCTGGTCCTACACGTTGTACATATTCACTCAGAGAAGCCCACTGGAATCTTATACATAAGGTTGTGATGTAAAAGGACCATCTTAGGCCTATCTGTTACGCCAAGTAAGGTCCATTGAGTTCAACGGCACCTATTTCTAGTTCGTTGCTATTATGACAAAAAGGTTTAGAAGATGGTATGTTTACTGAGTGCCTTCCTCTTTCCTCTCCCAACCATGTATTTGCACCCTCCCTTTTCCATCTTCTGCCAGAGAAATATTTTTCTCTGACCAATAGGAAAAGTTTTTTAAAAAATCACCAGGGTAATAAACACGCATGAATTGCCTTCAAACACAACAGTGCACATGGCTCTAGATAACAAGCACAAACTGAGAACAGGGTCTAGTAGGCAGCTAAGGAACATGCTGGTGCCATGGGGGACGGGTAGCCTAGTTAGAGACTTGGAAGAGTGCCTGTAGCTTAACTCAGGTCCACGGAGAAAAATCCACGGTCTCCCACTAGTTTAAAACAATGGAAGAAGAGGCAGCCAACACAGCCTTTGCCTTCCCTCCGTTGCAGTTCTCACTGGTTATGTGGCAACTTCTTGGCTTGAGTGTCAGCTTTTATTTTAAAGGGCCTATAGGGAAGAAAGTAGAGAGTCTTGCAACGTTTTCTTAAACACACCCGCGTTCTCTGATCTTAAATCTCGTTTTGAAGCTAGCTTGATCCTGAAAATGGCAATATCGAGTTTGAAGGTAGGCCCTTTAACAATGCCAAGGCCCTCCGGCGAGGCCGCCGTCCCTTTCTTTAAAGTTTTGGTCACCGACTCCAGCCCAAACTTGCCGAAATGCGGGCAAGTGGCGCAGGAGCAGCGGCCTTGCGCATCTCCGAACCTCTTCAACTACCGTAGGTATGCAGAAGAGCTGGCTCTCCTGCCTTTGATTCAGAAGAGAGGCGCTTCAAACTATATTTGTTTGCTTATTCTGGGGTAACTTTTCTGACATAAAGGGTCTACAGAGAACGGGGCTCGGCTAGATGGGCGGGAGGCGGGGGAGCGATTCGTAAAGGATGCCTTTCCTTCTCCGCGGTCTCTCCAGCTCAGGATAAAGCGCGGAGCTTCAGAGTCAACCCTCCCTGTTCGACGCTGGGTCTGGAGGGAGGAGGAGGAGGAGGAGGTCTGGGGAACCGCTGGCGGCAGCGGAGGTAGCCGCCAGCTCTCGCGCCGGTATAACAGAAAGGCTATTGTACGCACAACGTGGTCTCTGCCCAAGAGCCTCCAGTTGTTTGAATGCCGATTTGGAGCACGTAAACACAGCAGCTTTGCGGTTCCCTTCCTTCTCCTCTGCTCCGGGCTTCAAAGAAACCGTTCCAGTTGGAAAGGGTAGGCCGAGGCACGAGTTACCCCCGTGCGAAAGAAAGCAGGGCTGGCTTGCAGACGGCCTTTCTCTGCAGTCATGTAAAGCCTTAAATCTTGTCTTTCCTGGGTGTGAAAAAGAAGGGGAAGAGGAAGGACGAAAGAAAGAGAGAGAGAGAGAGAAAGAGAGAGAGAAAGAAAGAAAAGAAAGAAAGAAAGAAAGAAAGAAATTCTGCAAGAGAACTTCGCTTCACACAGAAGCCAGGCAGGGAGAAGCAAATATAGCGTGTGCCTTGAGAGGAAGCAGTTGGGGATCCGAAGTTGTCAAGTTGTCGCTGTTGTGTTGCGAGCAACCTTCCTTTTAGTGAGAAAAAATAGTCTAAAACCAAGAGAAGGGAATTGGAGGCTTTTCTCAGGCTCCATGGGGCAAAGGGTGATCCTGAAGTTAACCTTGATCTCTCCCCCTCCCTCCGCGGTGCCCCAAAACCCTGGGGTTGGCCCGCAATTCCGGAAAGTGGCCCAGGGCAACCCGAAGGGTCATTCCATAGACTTCTTTATTGACAGTGGAATTGACAGTGATTAATTTTCCAAAACTGACTTGTAAACTCAACTTTTTCATGTATCCGAAAATAGCTCCTATACTTTTAGGTCTGCCGTCCAATCATTGTAGATTCACATTACATTAATGCAGAGAAGATTTATAATATCACCTGAAGGATGGTCAGGTGATGTTATAAATCCTTAGCAACCAGTTGTCCCTAATAATCTTGAATTCAGTGGGATTTCTATATAGATACCTTACAAAAGAACCCTGTAAACTGCTAAAAAACTCTAACCTTCTGATAATTTAAGGTCCTTCTGTGAGGTTCATATGAACTTTCAAACTCTGCCATTTCTGACTCTAGGGCATGCCTTCTCTAGCCATTCATTGTCTCCAAAAGACGGTTTAATACAAAATGAAAACAGATTCCAATATATAAAAGCAATCAACAGATTCTTAATATTCAACTTTTATAAAGAATCAGTTCCAGAAAGCGTCTAATTGGGATCTATTGCTATTTCTCCCCCTTTAAGCTATATTAGCAAAATAATCTATTAGTAGTCACCCATGCTATGAGAAGGTTAAAGATGAAATTGAAGTAGGTAAAGATAAAATCTCCACTGAGTCCTGATGATTTCATGGACACTTCCATGTGGCAACAGTATGGAACTGGTTTATCACTGGCTTTTTCCAGGTGTGTGAATGGCGGTATTCAGTTGACCTTGGTGTGGCTTTGCAGCTAAGCAAGGTTAGGCATGGTTAGATGGACGAATGTTAGGGCTATAAATTAAGTTGAAAATTTCAATCACACAAACACACACACACACAAACACAAACGAACAAACAGAGTAGATAGGGGTTAATTTCCTGTAGAAGTATTTGAGTTTGCAAAAGAATGAGTCTAGTTTGTATTTAGCCTCGGCAACATATATTTTATATCTAAAAGTGAAAAATGGAACAAATCTGTACATGCTAATATGGATGAATAAGTGGACATAACACAAATATTAGTGTTAAAAATACTCCATCTAGTTGGCCAGATTCAGTTATTGTACTGTATTATATGTCTTCAACTATTCTCTCTTTAAATATTCTGATTTCTGATACTACAGATATTACAAGGTGAAAATAAGAATAAAAACTGCACTTATTTGTAATATTCAGTGAAAAATATAGTGAAAAAAGTAGTTTACAGTTCCTTTAAACTACTTTTACAGTAGTTTTACAGTTTATCATGCAGCCTTCTTTCTTGAAAAAAAATCCCACTGAATTCAGTTGGGCTTACTCCTAAGAGGAAGTGGGGGAATTCAGTGGGATTTTTTTCTCAAGAAAGTAGACTGCATGATAAACTGTAAAACTACTGTAAAAGTAGTTTAAAGGAACTGTAAACTACTTTCTTCACTATATTTTTAAAGTCACAGCCTTAAACACAAGTATCCCTTCCCTCTGAAGATGCAGAGTTTGGGGAAATAGATTAGAAAAAAACATCCCATTCAAACTGTTCTGATCTGTAATTAAATGTAAGCCTGTACTCTCTGATGGTGTTGGCAGAAGTTGTGATGATCCAAAGACAGGTTGCTGTGTTCGAATGGTTCTTTCATTAATGAGAATGCCAAAGAGATAGAAAGAGAAAAGGAAGGAAGAAGAGGAAGAAAGGAAAGGAAAGGAAAAAGCAGCTTGTGTGTTCTTAGCTGGGCTTCAGTTCAGTTGCTAAGCAACCCGTTTATGGTAATTCATCCGCGAAATTTAAATCTTTAAGAAAGGATCCTGCATGTCTGACTTAAATGGTCACCATGAGGAAGAGAACTTGTAGGATGTGCAACAGCTGGCAATTCTGGCTGGCTAAGTAACAGCAGGGAAATAATAATAACATATTATTTAATAACACTTTTAGCAAAAATTGTGCTCTTCAGCACCTCAGTTCAACAGCCCTATGAGGAAGGACAAGAAATTCGGCCAAGAAGAATTATTCTCTGTACCGAAATCTAGATCCCAAGCAAGTTGCATGCTCCTTTTTGAGTTTGGGTTGCATTTCCATCAGGAAACTTGTTCCCTCCGTCCGTCCATCCTCCATCCATCTAACCATCAATCTCTGGAGTCCTTATCTTCTTCCTTCCTCCTTTCCTCCTCTTCTTGCTCAATGCATGCCAAAGTCCACTGCATCTTAAAGCTCTTCCATTAATCTACCCAGTCATAGTCACCCACACTATGGGTATTATTTCCTTCCCTTTTCTCTTGCAAAGATCTTTCAGAAGAGCTTATCAAATTTCTTGACCACACCAACTACATCCTGTGAACAGTGTGCAAAAGAAGAAAGAGGGAGGGAACCAGACAGTAAGAAAAGTGAAGGGGAAAGATAGTGAAAGGGGCAATCAATTCCAAAGCCCATTTATCTTGGACCAGTTGCTCCAGAAAGAGCACCAATCAGTAATTGCACATTGGTAAAGATCTTCTAAATCAGCTCAAAGTCATTCTAAATGATATGAACAACCTAGCACTGACCTGATCATGTACCAAAGAGTAGCAAAGAGATGGAAGCATACCACCTCTAGGAAAAGTAAATATCTCCATCCAGCGTAACAGAACTACCCCTTACTTATCTTCTCCGATGTCAGCTCCATTGGGTCTAATAAGGCTTCTTTCCAAGTAAGTGCATTCTCGTTTTTTGCCTTTTTTGCATCTTGCTTGCTATGGTTTTAAGGTCTTAAAACAGGGTTGCCAGGGTGAAGAAAGGCAAGTTTGACTTTTGATTTTAGTAAGCCTGAATTGCTTGTAAATACAACAGCTTCATCTTAACTTCTAATTGAATCCAATTTTGATAAATGTTTGGCACATTTAAAGCTATTTTCTACTTAGAAGTAAATCCTACAAACTTCCTATTTATTTTGGAATGGTGTTGTGTTCCTTGTTGTGTATCTTTAATAGCTTTCTCAGAGAGACCAAGACCACAGGCTAAAGATGAAAAGAAGCTGTAGTGCATGCCCAATTTCCTTTTGGCTGCTATCCTTCTTGCCACACAGGTTTACCAGCAAAATTCAGCCACCCTTATTTCCTGTAAAGGGTTTGCACCATCTCTCCCTCCCTTTCAAGCCCTTCACTGGATATAGCATTAGAAAGCCAGTGACGTCACTTGAATGGCCAGCAAGTAAGGTAAAGGCAGAGGCCGCAGAGCAGTCAAAGTACCAGCAGATTTTGCTCTCTGGAGAAACAAGGCCAACCATCTGCATCAGTGGAGCCTGAGGCCAAGTGATGACAGGCTGTGCTGTTCTGCCTGTGCCTGCTTACCTGGGAATACTAAATGGGGCTGCTACCTTCTGAGCAGACATATATAGAGTTGCATGCTTAGTTTCATTCTCTTCTTCTTAAACTTTCCATAAATCCACAGCAGTGGTGTCCAATACAAACTGCTTAAGATTTTCAGGAAGTTGTGCTTGGACTTTGGAAAACTACACATGTCCCCTTGGAGATCTACTCCATCCTTACTCTGTTTCTTTCTCTCTCTCAGACGCACAATGATTGGCATGCAGTATCCACCAGCCTAATGTTTCTTAATGTTGCTCTGCATCCAGCTAGTAGGAAGTGGCCAGACAATTGCCATCTGCCTCTAGAGTCCTCACCACATCACCCACCGTTCAGACATCAAAACTAGCAAGTCCTTTCTCATTCTTTCCGATCTTTGAACAATACACTGAAACAATGGCATTAAAAAGACAAATATTTATCTGTGTCTGTGCCTCTCTTTAGGGCCCCTCTCCTCTTTACATTTATCTTTCTATCTTTTTTTCTCTCTCTTGAAAATAGCCTGAGACTGGGAAGTATGACATTTAATCTAATACAATACAAGCCTGCAATCCTGACCAACATGTATGGCACCCATCCTACAATGTGATTCACCACTTTGGAACTGCATGCAAACATTAAGCTATGGGGTGGTCAAGGAGCCACCAGTTCAGGGCTGCCAGTTAAAGATGTATGTTCCATCCTTACTTATTGAAATATGTCTACATCTTAGCAGGTATATAAAATGTATAATATATCTCTATAAAGATATAGAAATGTCATTTTGCTTTTAGCTTGAAGATGTTGATATTTTATTACAAAAATAAATGAATAAATAGTAATACAATGATATATTGTTGCTTTCGACAGGATAAATATTTTACAAATATATAATCTTTTAAAAACAAATGTAACTGTTAAATTATGGAAAATATGACACTTATTGATAAAATTATCAATAATATATACTGCATTTCTTATTAGAATTGATTGTTCTCCAAAGATTCAATTGAAAACCCTTCATATAAAACAAGTTTTGACCATTGCAATATGCAAATGCCATTGACTACATTAAAAGATAAAGTATCGCTTAAAAAAATCTTCTGTGATTTAAATACAAGCCGAAAGTTTCTGTTTATATTCTGCAAAATTGCCTGTCGAAAACAGTGATCAGTGAGGTGATTTGGACATTTTATATTGGTTAGAGATTTGGACTGAACATAATGAGGTCAACTAGAAACTCAGGGTGGGAGAATAGAAAAGCTTACAGAAAAGGAATGTAAACCTTGGAATCACTCGGATTGATTTCATATCAAATTACAAAATAATTTGTAAAATATTTTGTAAAATATTTTGATAGAATGGAATATAGGAAAAGAGCCTAACTGTGAAGTAAATCTCCCATTAGGCTTAATGAAACTTTTTTTTCCAGTTGTGCCTTTAAAGAGTTGCAGTTTGAATTACCAATCAGGAAAACAGAACTGGTCAGTTAATACAGTGCTTTGAAACATTAAGAGATCTGATGAGATAAAGCAGTTCCATCATTTTCATGATATAACAACATATGTTCTCCTTAACGCTTCCTCTTAGTGCTGGAGGGCCTTGTAATTCTGAAACTCCAGTCCTACAAAGGAAGGAAGGAAGGAGGGAGGGAAGGAAGGAAGGAAGGAAAGAAAATAGGCAGGCACCTTGGTAGATTGTGTGCATATCGACACATATTTTGCAAATATTTGCTTTCAAGAAGTGACTGACCTAAAACCCTCCTTAACAGGCTTTCATCAAAATGCAATAAACAAATAACTAAAACAAGTTATATACAGACTTATTTTCTGGCAAAACCACCATCCCTTTCCATTCTTTTTCTGCTTTGAATGTAGGATTTTATCTCATGTAGTTGCCACTGTATCAATCACATAAAATCCAGTTTATGGCCTCAACACTGGAAATTTTATTTTGTTGCTTCTGTTGCACGCAGTCAATAGCTTCATTTGTCTTTTAAGTTGTAAAACTGTAACTGGGGACTCCGAAAATTAAAATAACATAAACCCTACACTAGTCTTACCAAGGTCTCTTCCATCCTTTTTAGGATGTTGCCAAAGTCAATAAGCATGTGATGCCGTATTTACCAGTTTAATCTGAAGTTAAAACAATGCCTTTCAGGGTATTGGTCTCAAAACTTACTGGAAAGAAATAACATTGGTTATTTGTTTCAAACATTTATCAAGTTAAAGAAAGCTAAGAAGTCTGTTAAAACCTTAGGGTGGTCATCACTTCTAGATTTCTGCTTCTGTTTGGGGGTGGGGTGGGATGCAGAACACACATTTACATTATTGCAAACATGGGATTCAAACTTCAAACCTGTCCTAGCTTCTTTGCCTTTCTTGTGTAATAGTATCAAACAGGATAACCAGCATGTTAGTGGTACATCTACCAATATCCTTAGTATCACCAAAATTCACATTTATTATAATAATAAGACTAATGTAAAATGTGGAAGAAGGGAGCACTACTTCTAATGTATCTGCACCATGTCACCTCCCAGATATTTCTCTAGAGCAGTACAACAATTACAATCTATCAGAACTCTAATTAAAGCTCTGGGTGATTTTTTTCTTTCTTTCTCCCTATTCATATCCATATATTCAGAAGTATCATTTGTTAAATTATGATGGCGATAAATTAAATAAAAAGTTATACACATCACAATGTATTGAAATAATATATTTTCTGGGGGGGGGATCGCACTTTACGGATTATATTGCAAACATATTGCAAACGGAGAAGTGGGGCGTTATATAGATAGCTTATCACCTGGGATTACTGTGCTAAATTTATTCCTTAAAAAAGGAATTAAACAATGGCTTTCTGTTCTAAAGTCTTGCTATATCAATCCAATACACACTCTCGATGCATTGATCTAGAAATACTGTATAACTATCTACCAATTTATTAGGAGTGGAACTACTTCTAAATGGCTAATTTCACCAGTACTGGTAAAGAAAGGTTCTCTTCCTCCTCTGTCAAAATACCATCAAAAGCTACAGAAAACAGTTTGGTTCTATTTTTGATTCCGTCATTTAAAAGGTTTTCAGTATTTTCTTAAGACAACTTACTGGACACATTTTTTTAATGTATCAGACAAAAGACTATTTCATTCTAACAAATTTATTTTCTCAATCAGCTCTTACGGAATCACTACTCAAATTAAATTACAATCAAATTATCACATCAAAAGATACCCTTATTACCTAATAGCTGTCCATATTTTTTTTCCATTTTATTTTTTTAAATTTGTGCTCGTTTGAAAAAAACACGTAATACAAGATCTGGGGGAAAAAATAAATTACCGTTTTGCAGTAGTTCATAGGTATTCTGAATAAAATATTAAAAGAAGTCATTTAATGAAAATATAAAGCAAATTTTTTTTAGATCAACAACGGATCTAAACATTTCTCTATTGCCGTCTTTTTTCTTTTTTGTTTGTTGAAAAGTCTGTTTATTAAAACCTACCAAAAACACTGCGAGGAAATGGCAGTATTATAGAATCACTTCCACAGCACCCATTCAAGCAAGTTGGCAACGGATTTAGGAGAGAAGTTCAGATAAGTGCAGTTGCAGATGCCCAGTTGCTTTTTAAATCCCTTTATCTGAATTAGTCCAGAAATAAAAAAAAATATTAATAAAAAAAATTCAGTGAGATTTTAAAAAATTAATCTTCCAGGGTGATTGGCAGCCATCAGAAGCATAATTTTGACAGCCCCTGAATCATTCCTTTTTACTTCGCTGTTTTTCTTAATTCATGCAAAATCCTTCTACGGAGCTCCAACTTTAAGGGCCAACAACCTTGCCTTGCCTTCCCCCCTCCACCCCCTCCAGGCAGTAGGAGCCCTCCCCCCTTTTTTTCTTCTCAGGGTCAGCTTTCCACTTGCCTTGTTTCTTTCTTTCTTTCTCTCCTCCCTCCTCTTTCTTTTTCATTGTGTATAAATTTGCTTTCCTATTCTGCTTTAAAAAAAAAAAAGATGATGCATTTTTTCCCCATCTAAAGAGACAGTCACCTTCCCCCCCATTTTGCAGAATATTACCCTTCTCAAGTGGATTCCTACCCTGCACCAAAAATTAATGTAATTTGGCCAAGAATAACTAAGTTCTGGAAAGCAGCTAATATTTGTTACTGGTTTTTTTTCCTGCTGCAGTTCTTTTTCTCCCTTTAGCATGAGTGTGTGTGTGAGTGTATGTATGAGTGTGTGTTTAAAATGCCTGTCTGTGTTTATAGGTGCACGTGTTTGAGCTGGAGAGAAAAGTTTCAGGGAATCCCACAGGACTGTCCTTTGAAAAAGAATGGTGAGTGCTGTGGCAGGTGGGTGAGGCTAGGATTTGAGGAAAGAGGAGAGAAAGGTAGGGGGAGAGAATAAAAATAGGCAGTGGTGCTTGTTTTATCGCTGCCTGAAGGCAACGACAGGACCTAATTTAGACTTTGTCTTGCTACCCAAAAGGAAAGAAAAAGAAAAAGGAAAGTATCAATTTTTTTGGTCTGTCTGGGTTTCCATCACGCTGTTTTCCCCACGCTGAGATGGAATTCCCATCGCTGGGCTGGACTTCTCCGAATGTTTCTGACACAGAGACGGGTAAAAATGATGGGGTCGAGGGACCGAACACAAACGTGGGGCTGCAGGTGTCAGCTCGTGTTTTTGTTTTCCTGTTTGCCTCCCTTCTCCTTCTCCCTCCCCTCCCCCACCCGGACTGCCCACCAGCGCTGTGCTTGCCTCCCTCCCTCTCGGTCTCCTCTCTTCTCCCCTCGCCCCCTCCTCTCTCTCTCTCTCTCTCTCTCTCTAATAACTCCTCTCGCGTTTGTGACGACGACTCTGTCTGTCTCTCTGTCTGTCTGTCTTTTTCACTGCACGCTCGCCTGAAGTCCGTGGTGCGGGGGCGGCGTGTCGGAGCTGACGTTGCCGACCTGGGAGTAGACATCGTCGGGCGTCTGCTGCTGGATCCCAGGGGGGGTCATCCGCTTCTCTTTCTGCCTTCGATTGCAAAACCAAACCCTGACCACTTCCTTCTCCAGCTGCAGGCTGTCCGCTAGGTTCGTAATCTCCTGGGCGGAGGGCTTGGGGCATTTCAGAAAGTGGCTCTCCAAAGCCCCCTTGACACTCACCTCGATGGAGGTCCGCTTCTTCCTCTTCCTGCCCTGCGCGGCGATCTTGTCGATACTGGTCGGGCTGCCCGTGGACGAGTCGGCTTCCTCCAGCCACTTATTTAACAAGGGCTTGAGTTTGCACATGTTCTTGAAGCTGAGCTGGAGGGCCTCGAAGCGGCAGATGGTGGTCTGCGAGAAGACGTTGCCGTACAGGGTGCCCAGCGCCAAGCCCACGTCGGCCTGCGTGAAACCCAGCTTGATCCGGCGCTGCTTGAACTGCTTGGCGAACTGCTCCAGGTCGTCCGAGGTCGGCGTGTCCTCGTCGGAGTGCGGGTCGTGGCTGTTCAGGCCGCCGCCGCCGCCGCCGCCGTGGTGCGGGTGCGGATGGTGGTGGTGGTGGTGGTGATGGCCCGGGTGGTCGCCCAACTCTGGCGTGTCGCCCCTCACCAAGCCCGGGTGCACCAGGCTCTGGCTGCCGGGCGGGGGGCTCAGCATGCCGTTGACCGTGAAGCCGCCGGGTTGCGAATAGATGAGCGACTGCTGCTGCTGCTGGCTGGCCATGGAAGGCAAGTGGGCCGCCGTGGTGGACCCCCAGTGGCTCTGGTGCGGGGGTCCCAGGTGCGGAGGCGGGGGCCTGTGGTGCAATGCCGCGCTCGAGTGCAGGTCGTCCCGCCCGCCGCCGCCGCCGCCGCCACCCTTCACGTCGGGCTGCTGTTGCTGCTGCTGCGCTTGCTGCTGCTGCGGGCTGCCCGTCATGCCCACCGGGCTGCTGGACCAGGGCGAGCCGGCCTCCACGGCGGCGGCGGCAGCGGCGGCAGCAGCAGCGGCGGCGGCGGCGTGGGGCAGGGCTGTCACCCACTGGTGCGCGTGGCTCAGCATATGGCCGCCGTTGCTGGCCGCCATGGCGCCCTGCATGAAGTCACTCTGGACCATCTTCACGGAAGAAGGGTCGGTCCGGTAGCCCCCGCCGGACACCGAAGTAACGGCCACGCTGCCTGGCTGCATCCCCCCGCCGGAGTCCGAGTGGACGATGGAACCCGCCGACAGGATGCTGTTGCTTGGCAGGTAGGGGTTAGACGCCGCCGTAGCCATCGCTGCTGCTCTTCTTCCCCCCCCTCCACTTCGCACTCCAGCCTCCGCAGCCAAGGAGCGTGGGAGGAGAATCCTCGCCGGCCCGCGCGCCCGGCCGGCCCCGAGGCGAGATCCGCGCCGTGCGCACCTTCCCGGGCTCGCGGTTCCTTCTTCAGAAAAGGCAGCCCGACCCCAGCGCTTCCTCGGCTCTCTCCGAACAGTTCTTGCTATTTACCTGCCAGCAGCAGCCAGTATATTGTAGCGAGGGTGGGGTGGGGGGCAGGGAGAAAGAGAGAGGGGGGCGAGAGCAAAAACTAGGGGAGAGGGGGTCACCCGACAATAGCTCCCCCTTTGGCTTTCCTTTCCTCCCTCAGGAGCATAGTTCTCTCGCAGTTTCTAGGTTGTTGTTGTTGGTTGTTTGCCCCCCACCCCGCCAGGAAAGTTTTTTTTTGTTTCCCCCCCCCGTTTTCCCTCTTGTAAGGCTTTGTGCGGCGGTAAATAAAGGCGGGTGGGCTCCTTCCTTTCGCCCGTCACGCGCACCCGGTCTCTCTCTCTCTCTTTCCGCCGGCGCGCCTCGGCTCCTCGATGGTCCCGCTTGCCTTCCTTTCCCCCAACACACAAGTTTTGTTTGTGTCCTAAGAAAACTTCTGGCGTGGCTGGCGGCGGAGGCGAAGCTGAGGAGACTGCATTGCTCAAAGTTGGCGTCCGGTTGAAGCGCCCGGATCCCTTGGAAACAGGAGTCCTTTGGCAACCTTTTTGCGAGAGTCTGGAGAAGACATTTTCCCTTGCCTTTTCTGCCTTTCCTCCTTTGGGATGATGCCTCTTTCTTCTTCTTCTTCTTTTCACATGGGGAAAGGAATCGCGGGCAAGGCGTTCTTTCTTCCTTTTCCTCCAAGTAAAACAAACCAACGCAGAAAGTTTACAGTTTCTGATCCTCCTTTAATCGGGGCAGGACTGGGCTGGACGGGAGGGAGCAAGGCAAGGCGGCGGTCCAGCTGCTCCGAGGGAAAGGCTTGGAATCGCCTGGGCGAGAAGAGATGCGCGGTGGCGTGCGCGCATATATGGTATCCTTAAGCCACTAACTCCAGTTGGCTGCCAGGTTCGCGAAGCGTCAGTGCTCCGGCGGTGCCGGACGACAGCAGCTCAGCTCAGTAACGCTCTTCCCTCGTTGCCGCTGCTTGTGTGCTGCCGCCGCCGCCTGCTCTCCTCCCCCTCCTCTCTTTCTCTTTCTCTCCCTCTGACAGTTCTCTCTCCGTCCCTCCCTCGCAGAGCAGGGACTGCCGAATGTTTACCCTCAGCCGAGAGCGCGCGCACCACCACCACACTTTCCCAAATACAAGGAAGTCGAGCGCGAGGGACCCCGCGGATTGGCTACCCGCTGAGTGATTGACAGGCCCGGAATGACTGGCTCAGGACGCGAGGCCCCCCCTTCCGGCCGTTCCGATTGGTTGCTTTTTAATTTAGGCAAAGTGTCGTGGAGGCTGGAAACCTGCCCTACCCTCCCTCCCCCCCTCAAGTCCCCCTCCCCTGGTTTCTTCTCTCTGGCGCTTGCCTCCCTCCTCCTCCTCCTCCTCGCTTCCCTCCTCCTTCCGAGGACCCACAACATCTTAACTCTTGGAGCCCGGCGAATAAATCGGAGTTTTCCCGGCTCTGAGCTGAGAAGAGGGAGGCGAAAGAAAGGCGGGAGGAGGCGGCGCGCGCGCGCGCTGGTGTGTGTGGGGGGTGTCTTCGAGCCAACGAGAGGAAGGGAGGAGGAGGATAAAGAGGAGCGGGGATGAGGGTGGTTTTTTTTTGTTTTTTTGCTGTTGGTGGTGCTAGGAAAAAGAAAATCCACGATATAATATTTTACTTGCGTGCATAAAATTCCTCTGATGGGCGCTTAATCCGTGTGTCGGGCAGGTTGCCCCCATTCGCACGGCCCCGTCGGCACAAGGAAGGCAGGCTTGTCGTCTTCCCGGCATCTTTTCAAAGTTCGCTCTTCTCTCGGCTTCGTCGGGTGCCTAAAGAAGGGGGTTCCCCCTCATTCCGATGCGGCCTCCCACTTTCCCAAGGGCAAGCCGAGGCGAGGTCCGTGAGCTTTTGGCCCATCCTTGCAGGCAACCGGCCTCCGGGTTCCTTTGTCTGAGGCTGTCCCGGTGGCTGCGCGCCGTGTGGGAAGTACAATACCCGGGCTCCCTCTCCCTCTTGGAGGAGCCCGTGCCCGCGACCCACCGGGCCCTCGGAGGAGAACTTGCCAGGGGGAAGAAAGGCTCTTCTTTCAGCACGTGCTGAGGCAAAAACCCGGGGCCGACGCGCCCTCGCGGCACTTTCCCGTCGCTTTCTAAAATAGGCCGGGACTTGCCTTTCCGACTCCCCGACCTCCACACTAACCCCCCCTCCCCTCAAAGGGCTCTTAGTTCCCTTCTAGCGGCCTTCGCCTTTTTTTTTCAAACTCACCCCTTTTTTCCGAGGGTATTTTGCAGGAGGTAGACCCGGCTCCTTGGATGGCTGCTCCTCCAGCTGAAAGAGTTAAGGTGGGCGGGAGAGCGAGCGAGGGAGCCGGGGAGAGAAAGGGAGGGAGGCGGGCGGACGAGCCGTGGTGCGAAAGGCGTCGCGGCGTCCTCAGTGAACAACGGGGCAGAGAAAGTGACGAGCCAAGCGAGAGGACGCGGACTTGCCTGGGGATTCTGGGGAGGGGGAAAAAACACACACACACTTTTCGGGCGTTCAGTGTGGATTGGGGACTGGCGGAGTGTGTGTGTGTGTGTGTGTGTGTGTGTATGGGTGCTCTTGTCACCTTCCTCTGCCCGGTCCCCCTTTCGGTAAAAAAATAAAATAAAATAAACCCAGCGCGTTTACATTGAAAAGGGCAACACGACCCCTTCACCGCGCGCGGTCTTCCCTCCAATTCCTAGTCTTGCCAAAGGAAAGTCCAACGAAGGGGAATGCCAATTGCCCCCCCCACACACACACCACATCCCGGAAAAGGGAAGGTATGTGGGACTGGCCCGGTGGGGCGAAGAACCCGAGGCCGGCAGCCCTCGCTCCAGCTCCAGCTTTGTACGGTTAAAAACGACACGCCGTTTTAGGTTGGCTTCTGGGAGGGGGGTGGCGGTGAAGGGATGGGAGACAGTAGTGTGAATTGTATACCTACAGCCTCTCAGCTCAGGAAAGGCGAAATAGCCCGAGTTCCTTTTTTCTTTTTCTTTTAATGGCCCGAGTCTTTCCCGAGGTTTTCCTCTTCCCGGCCGAGCTAGAGAGAGGAAGGATCGCAGACAAGATTCCACTGAATCGGTGTAAGATCTCCAGGTGCAGCCGAGTCAATAGTCGGTGCCAGAACCCCATGTTTTCTTTTCCAGCCGATTTTGCTTGGATCAGGCTCAAAAACCGAGTGAGTCTCGTGGTTTTGTTTACACTGAATGGGGAGGATAGCGGCGGTGCCATGGGGCCGTCTTTCATTAATATACAGTGAGGATTTTGTCTAAATTACTGCTATGAATTTCACAGTACATGCTTTCAAAAGCCGTCTCAGGTGGCCTGATGAAACGTGATAGCGCCTCTGCAGATGCAATAATAATAATAATAATAACCATAATAATAATAATAATTTAAAAAAAATTCTCACGGAACCCAGCCTATACTCACCAAACAAAGAAGGTTGCTAACTGAGTTTGACGTTTTATTTTTTTTTAAACATTTATTTTATGTATAAAAGAAAACTTAATCCTTCAGATCTCCCCAACTACTCACTCCCCACCCCGCTTTCCTGTAGAGTGTGATTGCTTTGTCTGGGAAAAAAAATCCAAAGTATAACAAGAGGAGAACAGTTAGTGCTGATTTTCATTTGCATAAATTTTCATATATTTTAGTGAAAATAATAGACTAGTGGAGAGCTGGGCTTAGTGGAGTCAGTGCAAAGAAAAATCTTTCCCTGGATCGTTGCGCTGCAGTCGAGAATGCGAATTTTCCTCCTTAATGGCAAAGCACTTAAAATACAAATTCTGTACATGCTGGAGCGCCTATTGGTAAGTGCATTTATATTTCTCCCCCTTTCTTGTTCTTACTTTTTCTTCTCTCCAACCCCCCCCCTCCCATGCGTCCTGGAGCAGTGTGGATGCATGGGAGGAAATCCCCCCCCCCTTTCTCAAGCACCTTAGTGAAAGATTAACCTAAGAAAGAAAACAATTTCTAAGTGCTTGTGGTGCTTGTTACACTTTGGAGGCCACTGGTGTAGCACTTGGAGAAAGGGGGCGAAGAAAGAAAGACCATCGCTAGGAAAGAGAAGGTTTCGCGTTTGGCGAAGAAGCGGTCGGAGACGGGTGCCGTTTTCCCACCTCCCCCCCCACCAGAGAGATGGGGGTGCCTTTAAAAACACTAACTGTACGCTTTCTAAGGGACGCGGGCTGACCCAGAGGGGTAGCAACCCGGCAGCGGGGAAGGCCGGCAGTGATGCGCGCAGAGGGTTAATGCTGTAACTAGGGAACAGACGGTTAAGCACAACATCCAGAGCTCTGTAGTGAAAGTCCATCAGAAAGAGTATAATCAATCAAAACTAACCAGGACATCCCTTCATTTTATCCTCGGAGGAGGCTGGGACTGAAGCAGAAGCAGCCGACTTCACTCCAGCTCTCCCTCTCTTTCTCCGAGGCAAACCGACTCCCCCACCCCACCCACCCCCCCTCCAATCCTCCTCGGCGCCCTTCCTTTTAGAGCCCGGATTTCACGGAAGGACTTGGGAGCCCTCTTCCTTCGGAGGCGCAGATCGGAAGGGTAACCTAACGGGAGTAATTAGAAAGCCCAGCCAGGTCGGAGGGCGAAGCGATTGGAGGCGATCGGGGCAGACCCGAAGAAAACTTGAGCCGGCTCTTTAAATTCCTAACGCGGTGGCCGTCCCCCTCCCCATCCCGATGGTTTCTTCTCTGATATTCCCACATACCCCCATTTTTATTTATTTATTTATTGCTCCTGTTAGTGTTCCAACCTCTTTGCCTTAGAAAGCCCCCAACTCACTCACACATGCGGATATTCTGAGTTGTAAAAAAACAAAAGGACCGCCACCCGAACACAGCAAATCCCGATATAAGATCAAGGGATGGCTGGTAGGGAGGTGTCGGTTTCAGATGGGGGTGGAGGAGAATGGCCGGTCTCCCTTCACTCGTGGACGCGCTCTGCTTCCCTTTTGACTGGGGTTAACTCTGTGTGTTCCATTGGAACAGATGCCGTATAAAGCTGCTCCCTCCAGATCATTTGTTTCCTTGATGGGGGAACATTTCTGAGCGGAACATATTGGTTGCCATAGAGAAAGAAATAAAGGAAGAACACTAGTCACATTAAGCTATATGTTTGTGCACTGGGCTTTAGATAAAAGGCCATGCTCCAGCCAAAGAGGAACGAAGCCAAAACCAGAGCTTTTCTAGCTTCACTAAAACTTACTTTATTTTTGTTGTGGGCTTTTTTACAGTACTAGCTTATAAGGGAATTTTATGGGTTGTTAGTTTTTTTTTTCACCATACGGTATATTGAACAAAAATAAAACTTTTTTAAGTTTTCGAGGAAACTCTGTCTTGGCCGGCAGGGGGCTCGCTGTGGTGGCGATCGGCGGGGGGATTCAAAGTACTTTTTACTGAGCATCGGTTGCTTTCTTCCAAAAGTTGTTAGAAAAAAAAAAAGGAGGGGCTTATTTTCTCTTTCTATCTCCCATCTATCTATATTTCATAAAAGTATATTTTTCTATGTCTTTGCCTTGTGAGCAGGAGGGAGGAGAAGAGGAAGTATGTGGCTAGGAAATAGTGCCCTTCTCACCCTTAAAAACACCAACCTACTATTTTTAGATAGAGCAGTCAGAACCATAAGAAAGAGGTAACAAAGAATGCACCAGTAATGGAACCTTGTCACTGTGACTGCTCAACTGCTAAGAACTCTGAATAGCCACTCTTAAGTTATTTCCATTTCATTAAAAAGACACACCAACCTCAAAACATTCAGATAGCCAGTTTGGTCTAGTAGTTAGTAGTTAAGGAGGCAAGCTAAAAACCAGTGGGCTGCAAGTTCTACTCCTGCCTTAAGCATTAAAGCCAGCTGGGTAACTTTGGGCTAGTTACTCTCTCTCAGCTCAAGTCATCTCACAGTGTTGTGGGGAAATAGGAGAAGTTTGCTCCCTTGAGTTATTATTTATACAAATAATGCAGGCAGGGTAAAAATATAATAAATAAAATAGTAAAGAAGATGAGAAAGAATGGGCAATGTGCCATAAAGCGATTTCTTGCACCAGGAATTGAAATTCTGGGGCCTATTTGAGAACCCAAATAACAAGCTTAATTTGTTCTCACAGGATGGAATATTTCTTTCTTACCTAATCTCAGTGAAGCGGGTGTTTTTTATTTTACTCATTCTTGTCCCTAAGAATAAGAAAGTAACGATTGCTAAAGGAGCAAACACAATAGAAGAAAATGTAATACAGATGTGTTTGAAGTGAGAGAAGTGATTTTAACTTCTCCCTAGAGATAATTAATTAATAAACTATCCCTATCTAGAACAGGATCTCAAGTCACACAGATATTTTCATCCTATATATTTGAATCTATAGCAGACTACTATTAGGAGTGTGTTGCCTGGGGTGTTAATTCTGATTGAAATTCTCACTAAGTCTTCCTAACATGGAAAGGATAGTTTGAAAATGATCTGTGTGGTTTGAATGGTTGGTGACTATTGGCTGTTACTTTTCCATTCTTATCTGACTTTCACTGAGCTAAAACAACTTTCTAATACTAATTAAGGATATCTACAATTCTTCAAGGATCACAGAGTATGACACTTGCTTAGACAAATAGATAGATAGATGATAGATAGTAAATATGTGGTGCTATTGTTAAACAGTCATACTAATCCTTCTGCATGTCTACTCTACTCTATCCATCCTCTCTATCTACCACATTTTTGTTCTGGAATCTTGCATTCTGTCTTCTTGAATCTGGTACACCCCAAATGTGTTTAATTGCAGCTCTCAGCATCCTTAACATCACAACCCAAGAGCATGGCTGAGTTGTGGTCCAGAATAACTGGAGGGGGAACCAAGTTGGACAAGGAAGCTATAATCAATCCTGTCTCAGAACATAGCAATCAAGGTGGACATAACAGAAGTTGGAAGTCTTTCCTTCCCTCCTTCCTACTCTTATCCCTGCAGGCATGATTGAAGAATAATGAAATAAACTTAAGGTTTTGTTCTCCTTTCTTCAATAACAAGTTCAAGATCTTTCCTCAGCCCCCAACCTCTCTTCCCATGGTTAAACATACCAAATCAAATTTAAGGATTTTTGGACTGACTTGTTAACAATTCCTTGGATTAGTTACACAAATCGAAGTTTCCATATTGAGGCATCTGCCTGCTAACACTTTTACAATATCCAAGACTATTATATTTCTAGAGCACAATTTTCTTCAGAGAGTACTACCACCACTGCTTTATCACATTTCATTGACGATTGTTAATTCCACAGTTTGCAAGTGCTAGGGCATCTGTTCGTGGATCCAAGTAGCATTTTTAAAAATGTTTGCTATCTTAACCTCTCTTCTCCTATGTTCCAACTTTGATCTTGATTTGCCTTTTCCTCTTTTCCCTCTCCACTGCCATTCAGTGAAACTTTCATTTATATCTTAAATGTGTATCATTTGTGTTTCTCTGTGTGTGTGTCATTCAAAAATGCAACTTTTCAGCATTTTCCTTGATTGGATCAAAGACTACAAAAAACAAATAAAACAGAAACAACACACAATGCAAAAACTAGCAACAAGTTAATTGACAAGGCTAAATTCTTTCATTATATCCCTCTTTCTCACACACATTTATATACTTATGTGTACACCTGAGTTTCTACACACAGAGAGATACTCTCACACACTTACCTATAAAAATTTCACCATCCTGTAGTTTTTTTTGTTTGGTTTTATTATTTATTAAATAAATGTATATGGCTCACGCACAGTGACTTCAGTTGGCATAATACTAAGATTTTAGTATTAAAAAATTAGTATAAAGGGAATATTTATTAATTAGTTATGGATAGGTGCCTTTGTAGCAGAAATCAGTATTATTGAGGGATTATTATTAGGGATTTCTTGCATCTTTCGGTTGCATTTAATAGTACAGTAACTTACTTACATGCCAGAATGTTTAGCTGTGTAGTAATATGGATCCATGATCAGCCAAATTCTTAATTAGCAAATTTCATAATTAATAACCTTCAGTTGCATTAAAAGGCACAATACACAAGTAAGATTCCATTAATTTTCAAAAGAATGGCTTTCTTTTTTCTTTTTTTGCCAGTAGTTTGAGGAAGGGTGCATAAAGAGCAGATGAGTTTGTCTCCAGTCGAACTTTCCAGATGGATCTTAAAATATATCAGGACCAGCCCCTGGACTCCTTGCCACGCCAAGGAGGGCTAGAGCAGCGAAATTAAAAAGAAGAAGAGGTGGGGTGGGGTGGGAGGCCAGGCAGAATATATGAAAGAGTGTCAGGCACCGTAAGAAGACAACAGTGGGGAAGGCCTGCTCTTTTTATCCATGGGTTTCATTGTGAAGGCCCCAGGCTGGGCTTTGTTTATTGTTACCAGCCTAACAAAAGCCTCTCGGATTGTGTAATAAATTAGCAGGCAGGCAGGCAGGAACGGAGCAGGCCTCAGCCGGGCTTAAGGGGAGAAGAAAGGGCACCTTTGCGGGGAGTGCCTGCGCGCCCTCCGATTGTTCAGAGCCGCGGATGGGGGAGAGGCGTCCCTTAAAACCAGCCGAGTGAGACGGAAAGTTAGCAGCCGACTGGACCGAACAATGTCACCCTTCTCCCGCAGGCTTTTAAAGCCAGTTGAAAGGAGGCGCCCCTTGTTCTGGCCGACCCGGAAAGGAATCGCTCTCTGCCCCTGAACAATCCGGGCGCTTTCTCGAGTTAGGGAGCACCCCGGTGCCCACCCTAAACACAATGGCCAGAAAGGCCTGAAGATGGACTCGGTGTGATAGGGGCGGGGGTGAGGGGCGGGGGGGCGGGAGCGGCGAGGTGGGGGTGGTGAGGAGCAGGAGACCCAAGAGCAGCCCTGCTATTATTATAGGCAGGATCCCATTGTGAGCTGCCTGCTTGATCGCTCGGGGGTCTTTCATCTGGATTTCAGCGGCGTGCGCATCCGTGGGTTTAAACATATAAAACCCACGCATATATCCAGATCCACATTTATGTATCTTACGTATCTTATTGCAGAACCCAAAGGAGAAGGCACCAAATACTTAGGCAGCTCTGCTTTACATTGTTCGTTTCCCGCACCCCCTTCTTAATTTGACATTTGAACTTGTCTATTGTCTGAAGAGCTCGGTGCAGATTGCAGGTCAAGCTAAAAGGCTGCTCTTTTTGGAATTTCACACCAGCACACAGACACAGACACACACACAGACACACACAGACACCGCCTGCTCGCCTTCAGGGAAGGGAGGACTTGCAATTTATCCGCTGCTGTGGTTGTGCTTGGTTTGTGCGTGCGTGCATGCGCGCGCGTGTTTGTGTCTCCCACATCACGTTCTCTCGCTGTCCAAGTTATTCATTGTTTCATACTCTCTGTCTCTTAACCTCCTCTTTCTGTGTGGGTGTTTCCACATCATCACTGCCACTGCTTCGTTTTAGGTATATTTGTTAATGGGGACGGACGATGCGTATTCTTATATAACCGCTTATTTCCGAGAAGATTCGGAAAATGGCAGGACTGACGTGGCATTTCCCGTGAACGCAGTTAGGATGCCTGTAACAAGTGTGATGAAAGGTGGTTCCTCCTTTCCCCACCCTGTGCATCCCTTCTGTCTCAAGTTTAACCACCTGGAAAACATTGTATATAGGAAGGAAGGAAGGGCATCCTAATCTTCCAGTTGTCTTTCTTAATTTCCAGCACACGAATGATAGACCAATCCGATTTTTAATTCGGAAAGGGAATATATCCTTTTCAGAGGGATAGGGATTACTTTTCATATTATTAATACTACTGTTGGGATTATTATTGTAAATGAAACCAAGGCGATATTTATATGGATGGAGGTGGAGGTACATCTTCGCTACAAAGGTAAATTGCCTGTGAATTTTCCTTGCTTCACACTCCACACAGAAAAGTTCGAGGCCAGTTCGAGGCTGTGTAGGGTCTGGAACTCCTAAAGTGGGAGAAGGGTCTGACCTGGTTAGGGAGAGAAAGAGACCCAAGAAATCTGATGGCCCTGGTGCAGATTTGGCCTTTAAACTTCATTTTTGAAATTGGAAATGTTCCGAAGAACATGGTGGCAGTTCTGCTACCTGAGATAAGCTATTCTATGTGAAGGTTTCCCCCCAGGCTTCGCCTTAGAGGTAATTAAACCGCCCATCCAGCTAGCCCTGGTAGGGCTATCTTTTGGAGGGAGGCGCACGGGACAGGCGGTTCAGGGCCAAGGGAGACTGGTCATTTGTGATGGGCGTTTTATCCTGTAGCAAGTTTTGCAAAAGTAGCGGTCTTTTTTTTTCCTCCCAAAAGGGTGCTTTATAAAAATGACAAGGTTATAGCACCTTTGTGGGAATTAGGCCGATTTCATATTTAAGCCGGTCCTTGGACGACGATGTTTGTGTTTCATGGTTGTCGAAAGTTGCCTAGGCTGCTGCGGAAGTTGGCGAGGCTTTTAGGAATGGCGTCTTGTATTTCTAAGGCGATTTTTGATCTTCTATGCGTTTGCAATGGGGACCGGGCAGCTCAGTTTCTGTCATAGTGTAGGTGTGTTCTGTCGTTTCCTCCCCTGCTTAACTGGTGTTAAGTATCTCTGGTAGAGCGCTAAAATAAGGGTCGGGCCTGGTTTCTAAATTATAAGACTCTCCCCTTCCAGGCAGCTACTGTATGTCGAGTGAGGTGGAGCGGGGGAAGCCAGGTACGATAGGTGCACGAAAGCAGAAAAAAACGTCGAAGGAGCTAAGGGAGGGAACGTGCACGCGCATGCGCCAGTGAGTGAACGAAGGGCTCCAGACAGATGCTCACGAGGAGGGGGCCACAATTCTCGGGGTTGCCACCTGGGCGCGCTGATAGGCGTGCACGAAAACCCGCGAGGCCAATATAGTTTTTTTTTTTTTTTAAATGTTCCTCTCACGTTTGGTGAGTTCATTCCACCCCCACCCCCACCCCGCTTCTAAAGGTGAGTGCAGATTGCAATACTTTCTGGTTTGCTTTTTCTTTTTTTAAATGTTTGTTTGACAAACAGGAAGCTTCTCCTGGGAGAAAGGCCTTTGTGGTGGATCCCAACCCAGGATTACATTAATCAAGACATTATTTCCCCAGGGCTGTGCAGCACAAATTAGAGTAAATCCAGATAAAATTGGATCGGCGACAAGCCCGAACGCTTAGAATAATCTGCTCCCCTTGCATTTTATTATATAAGCCCCCCAAATCTTTAAAGATCATCTGCGACCCCTTCTAAACAGCCGCTTGTGGGGAACTTTGCACCTTGTTCAGAGGCCAGATTGATGCCGTACCTGGCAAGGCGCCTCTCATTTCTGCCCCTCTCCCAGTGGTGACACAGCCATAGCAAATGATCTAAATCCTTGTTTTTGAGCCATTGGTTTATAAGGTGGCCCGAAATAACAAGCGCTCTGAAGAAGTAGCGATTTGCCCCTGGAAATAAACCGGCCTTAGTTGTCGACAGCAGTAGAAAGGAAAGAGACTCTCTAGTCTTGCAGTTAAAACAAAAAAACAAAAACGAAATACATTAGGTGAAAAAGTAGGCCCTTTGGGTGTGAAAGGGCGGAATCGGACTCAAGAGGCTAGTCCTCTGCGAACCCCAGAGGAAGGAGAACTGAACGGCGGGAGAAAAAAAGAGACGCGCCGCGATCCTAGGAACTTTTCAAAGCTGGAAATTGGAGAGTGGGGAAGGGGCGAAGTCATTGGTGGGCGCGTGCATCGTCCTTGCACGTCGCCTCGGCTTTCTTCGTCGGCCTCCGAAAGATTTCCTTCTCTGGGGAATCTGCTCCGCCTCCTTGGACGTCGGAAGGCAAACGGGAGCACCAGATGCGCCTTTCACGCTTTGCGGCCGGCAGCTTGACCCTAGCGGGAGACTTTTAAGCTAAAGAAGCCGGGAGAGGGGTGCGCGGGGGGGTGGGTGGGTGGGAATGGGTGGAGAGAAGAAGGCGGGCAGGTGAGATCCGCCTCGCAGCAGCCCGGCGGGCAAGACGGCTCGACGGGAAGGTGCGTCCCGCCGCGGGGGCTGACAGGTTGCCTCTCCTTAAGCGCCGGAAGGCGCGGAAAAGGAGCCTCCCCGCCTCGCTTGCGCAACTGCCGCCCGTCCGAAACGGCGCGACCCATTGGCCGACCCGAGCCGTTCTCTCCGTTTGGGGCTGCTTCACTTTTCCCGAGTTCAGTTCGCCGCCTGGACCGTCCGCCACGCGCGCGTGCCCGCGCTGCCACCTTTCCCGCGGTCCGCCCCGGCCTGTCTCCCGTCAGCGCGGCGGTTTATATCGGACGGGGCTGAGGCCGGTCAGCCGGCTCCTCGCTTCCAGTTGGGGTGGGTGGGTGGGAGATGGTGGGACAGGAGAGCCTCCATTGCCAGACTGGAAACAGCTCTGCGGAGAACGGGGGGGGGGGGCAACGGAGGAGGAGGAAAGGAGGAGGGAGAGGCTGCATTAATGAGTCTCGCATAACAATTTTCGCGCGCGCGCGCCCTACAGCGGCTGTTCCTCCCGCCGTCCCGTCTTTCCCGCCTTCGGTAACGAAAGGACAGCCTCGGGTGGGTGGCTGACGCCGCCGAGCTGGGTAACCCCGTTCGCTCTTGCCCCGCCTCGCCTTGACACCCCGCTCCGAGAGACCTAGCTGCCGCGGAAGCTGCCCCGCCGCTCTCTTGGACGGACGGTCGGCTGGTATATGGCTTAGCCCACCGCGGGCACCCAGACCTGGCGACCTCCGCTCGCAGACTCGCAGTAGTGACCCGGGCTGACGGGATCGTTAGTTTTCTATTGATCTATTGAGCTAGCAGAGAGATGCGCGCGGAGAGTGTGTGTGTGTGTGTGTGTGTGTGGTGGTGGTGGGGGAGCGGTGTGTGCACGCGCGCGCGCTCCCGCCCCCGCTGCTCTGTGGCGATGCGTTTGGTGTGTGGTGGTGGCGGCGGCGGCGGCACCGGCACTGGCGGAGCGCCGCGTTTTTGAATGCTGTGTCCCCCTCTGCTCTTCCTTGACTGGGTACCTTAGTCTGATTGCACTCTTTTATTTCTGCCTTCTTTCCATCCGCCTTCCCCCCCCCCCTCTCCCTCTTCCTTGCCGCGAGGACCAAAAATACCAGAGGGGGGAAAAAAAAAACTTGCTTCTTCACTTGTCTCCTTCTTGACAGGGCTGATCAGTTAACCCAGGAGCCCTTAGATTAAGGTTGGTATGATTGCGGAAGAAAACCTTCACTTCCCAGTAAGTCCCCCCCCCTCCCCCAAACAACCCTCCTTCTTCACCTGATGAATAATATTCTGTCTTGGTGAAAATTTAGTAACTGAAAAAAAGGGAAAGGAAGACATTATTTTTTGTGTGTGTTGGTACGCTGTGGTTGTGGTGGTTGTTATTTCTGACTGATTTCAGTTTGATAGGTAAGAAGTTTGTAGGCTGGCCAAGTACAGGCTATATAAAAATATCATGTTGATTGAACTCTTACCAAGAACGTTGTAATTTGTTGAGATTATGCATAGCACGCATATGTATGTAATTTTTCTATTGTTTAATTGAAATTCAGTATCTGAGTATATGTTTTTGCTGCCTGAGATTTTTAGGTTTGTGAATAATCATTATGGTATGCTACTATCACAAAGTTACTGGACCTTTTTTCCCCCCTGGCTGACATGCTTTCAATACTTTCAGAGAAGTTATTTCTTTATAATTATCTGTTTCTAACAATGTATTTGGTAACATATTTCATATCTGTTAATCTATTTATCATTTATCTTGACATTGCTTACCTTCAGGCATGAAGAACAATTATATTGTTCAAGTTATGTATGAAAGATCTTACACATTTTTTCAGTGCTGTGTTTGAATCAAAAGCTACAATTTTATAGTTATTATTGGAGGAAATAAATGCAGCACGCCATTTATTTATTTACTAGATTGCAAGTTAGAGTAATAATTAGCATTTATAAGCAAATGAATAAACTAATCATATTGAGCTGTTAAGTTAACCAAAGAGTTTTAAAAATGTATTTCCAACCTCCCTTTCTGCAGCTAAATATGTATAACATCCTAAAAATTATTTACTTACTTTAGATAGGAAAAAATAAAACATATGGCAGTATAAATTGGAATGTCAATCTACATTGTGCAAGATTTTAGCATAAGTGATTTAGTTCAATTCCATTTGTTTGAATCATAGTGATATGAAATGGACATAACAGTTGTATTAATAAGGAAAAATATTCTTTTGAAATATGAAGTGTTTGACATGTGAAAGTTATTAAAACATGGGAAATGGGTAAATGTTATTTTTAAAAAATAAAATTAATCTGAACTTCATTTTTCACAATAATTATTTAATTAGGTATAAATATTTGATTTGGATTCCACTAATAGAATTCAACTTTTTGCATAATTTTAAAATAGAGATGAAATATTACCTTCACAGTTTGAACCCATCACTTCGATTTGAAATACGTTTTTACTGCTTTTAACAAAATGATGTATTAATATCACAATGTTTTAAAAAATCCAAATTTCTGAAACATACTGACAAGAGAATGTGAAATATTGGTTATATTTCAGCACACAATTCAGTGTGCTTAAGTCCACTGAAAATGATTAGATGGTATTTATGCTTATTTTTATAAGAATTTTGGATATGTATTTATCAAGCTAAATGCTTTTTTTGCAGTTCTTATGCTTTCATAAATAACAAATATCATCTTGTAAGCCCCTACATATAAATAAGAAATAAATGCATTAAACATAACTTCAGTAAACCTATTTTATTTGTTGCATATCAATAATATAGTATATAAATTAATATTAGTATCTTGGGTACAAAATAGTTAATCATTAGGATTTGGCCTGAATAAAATAGAATATTTTTTTCTGAGCAATCAAATATTACAACAATATATACAGAAATAAAATTTTTGTGGTTTTTTAAAATAATGTTTTTAACAACAAAATTAAAATAGAGAGCTGTGGTTTAAAATATTTATAATGAGTTTAACATATCCTCGCAAATAATAAAAGGATCAAGCACATGCTAGTGATCAGAATATTGCCATTTTTTTCAGTGGGATGGAGAAACAGTATTGGGTCCTTTGATCATATTTCATTTAGCACTTTGTTGTCCTTCTTTGCTCTAGAAAAGTAGGTTTTAATCTAATTCCTGTCTGTGTGTATTTATCAGACCAGGACGCCCAGCTTCCTCTGAATTTGGCAACTCAAAGCAGCATGTTAACTTTTTCAGTAATAAGAAAAACTTTTGGTTCGATGCTGTAAGAAAAATCTTCAATGTAATATAATCAGGAGCTTATTTTGAACCAGTGACAATCCAAAACTGTTTATAGAACTGAACACATTTATTTAAAAATAAACATCCTGTATTTTAAATTTTCTTTTTTTAATGAACATGCTGCAAAATGTACATACATGCATACATGCATATATAATTTGTTTATTTATAAACCAATCCATTTCATGTAGTTATGTTACTGGTACTTGCTTAACAAAAGAAAATGGAAATGAGAAGCACAAAGGTTTAACAAAGTATGCAGCTTTTATATGCAAAAATAATGAAGAACCAAATAGAATGTATGAAATATGTGCTTCTTTAAAACCTTTTGGGGTTTGACTTAATTCTTCTGGGTGTTTGTATCAAACTATAATAATTTGTTTTACAGTGCTGTAAAAGAGTTAAGTGTATTTAAACTAATTTAAATCTATTAATTTGAATGAGATTTGACTTCAGAAAGTTGTGGATTAGAATATTAGAAAGTTTCTTTTCACATTATTAAAATATTTTTTTCCTGCGCAGACTTGTTAATGCATCCATACAATTACATTATGCATCCATACAAAAACTCAAAAAGTCTGAAAAAATCTTTGACTTTTTGCATGGATGCATGTATAGTATAAGCATATTCTTTTTATCTTACTGAAGAATATTCATGCAAAATTTATGAAATGGCGATATGGAATTGAACTATAACAAAAACCAAGCAGCTTGCAATATCATTCATCTATGTACTATGAATAGATATCTATATATTGTGAGAGACAAAACAACATCTATCACTTTTTACACCTGTTTACAAACAAGAATATTTTTCAGTTGAATTTGATTTTTTTTCTTAAATCCTAAAAAGTTTTTAAACCTGTAGCATTATATGTAATGTATAAAAGAAAAAAGCCACTAAGGAATAAATAAATCATTTAATCCATTAATTAAAAAAATAAAATATTAACAAATTAGCTTCTGGAAAAATATAAATACAATTAATTGAAGCTGTTTGATATCACTGAAATGTACAATTTTTCTGACAGCAGAAAATATACCTTAATGCTTAAGCTTTTTTAGAAAAACATCGTCTTGAAAAAAAAAAAATCAGTAACTTGAATTTAATCTTCTTTTTACAGAGCTTAAAAATATAAAGTACTAAGTTAGGAATTATTTATCTGAAATCAATTCTATTTGGTTCTAGTTTCCAAAACAGATGCACAGATACACATCAAGTTTCAGCTGCATTTGAAGGTACCGATTTTAATCTACAGTGGTTTGGAACCTGTATCCCGTAGGACTCCTTTCTTCCATATGTGCCTCTTGGAGGATTCAGATAATTTCTTGAAGATCCATAAATCTGCACTGGTAATTAGTGAGGGCACTGTGTTGACACCCTCATGTCATGCCCTGGATTCCCATAGGTGTATGACTGACCACTGTGGGGACAAAGCACTAGACTAGATAACCCGTTGATCTGTTCTGTCCTTATGGACCAACTCTATGGAACACCATACTTGAAGCTTTAGAGCTTAATATTTTTAAACAAAAGTCTTACAAAAAAAGACATTCATATTGAATTTTGTATAAATATTTAATGTATGCTTTAATTGTGATTTATATTTCTGATTATATTATTACTGTTCTGTTTTTTTAAAAAAAATATTGTCTTATCCCATTTGGGATTTGGGGTTAGATAGTGAGATTATATATATAACATGAAAAGATTACATTGAATAATACAAGCTTAACAGAAACAATGTTTCTAGAATCCTTTTATTAATAGTAAACTATCACAGAAATTTCATATGCGCATATTACTTTGTAGGTTTCACCAGTGCAGTTTAACATTTTCAAAAAATAAATAGGCTGAAATGTGGCTTTTGTAACCTAATATTACATATCTTAAGTTATAGTACAAAGCTAACATAGCTAGTTTGAACTTATATTTTGTTCGAGAAAATATTTAATTGGAAGTATATTTCAGGCTGCAGCCTGACGCACCTATTTTAAAGGAAGTCCCATTGCCTATTTACTCAATAGGATTTACTTCTGAAATAGCACAGAGGATTTGCTCTTTTAATTATCTCAGTGGAGATCCTCAATAAGACAGTGTTGTTTAAGACAGTAAAGCAGCTACAAAAGTAGACGTTTTGTACAATTCTATCTGGATGTCCATAAAAATTATATTTGAGAAAATGCGTTTAGGAGTACCATTTTGGTTAGGCCAATAATCAAAATTAAAATATACATGCATATAAATAATGAATGAGTCAAGTTAAGGCCACCCTATCAAATACTGAGCATGTGTCTTAATCACAAGGTTAAACCTTATGTTGTCAGTAATAAATCTACATTTGTTACAAGTTTAGTTTCATTTTCATTGGGAAGAGTTACCTTAAAAATGGTCTGTTTAACACTATCAGCTCAAGATACTTTTCAAAACACACACACACACACACACACACACACACGTTAAATCTAAATAAAGGTGGTAACCAGAAGAAAGGAAATGGAAGACCATTGGCTGTGATTTGAAATGACAGCTATATATATATATGCCACCACCCTAAGATTCTGGGTGTTTTCATGTTGGAAAAGATTTATTTAATAATATATTTAAACTGAAACTTAGATTCAGTCTTCTTTTCAGTTAATGAGAAACAAGCTCCACCAAATTCGATAAGAATATTTCAGATGCGCTTAGGATTGTACTATAGGTTGAAGATACCAACAAAAATTGCTTCTCTTAATGGTAGAATTTTTTAAAAAATAGTTGACTTTGATAAAATAAGCCACAAAAGAGCAGGTAACGAACAAATACAAAACTTTTTTAAAATAAAAAATACTACTCCACACTTTTATAGAATTTTGTTAAGCCAATTACATATAAAATAAACAAAACAAAATAAGCAAGATATGAAAGTAAACATATTTTCCACATTATTTTTCTGCAATTTTAAGTTTTGTATTCTAGTCATCTATATATATATTTTGTTTACAAGACAAAACAACAATAGCTTATTATTTATTCTTTATTGCTGTGAGAGAAAAAACGGATGTTTCCATGACAATGGTGAGATCAGCAATACTTTGGGCAAACCTGTGGCCTTCTGTTTCCCCAGTGGGGTTGATAATTTTCTTTGAATAACAATTTGTCATACCACGTGCCATAGGTAATAGTTTTGAAAGTGGATATCAGCTGATACAGGTATATAAACCTCCATGTCTAAAGGCACTATGTCTCTATGTGAGGGAAGCAAACAACACGTAGAACTTGCCGTTATGTTCTGCCTAGAAATTCTTATTGCTAGATACTGTAGTAAATATTATGTTTCACTAGATCAGGGGTATCCAATCTTGGCAACTTTAAGGCTGCATGGCTGTCTGGGGAATTCTGGGAGTTGAAGTCCACAGGTCTTAAAGTTGCCAGGGTTGGATACCCCTGAACTACATGGATCTATGAGTTCTGCCCCAATTAAATTTTTCTTATAGATATTCCAATTTTTTTCTGAAAGTAGTTTTGACATCTTTTATTATTTGAGACACAATATGCTACAGATCTTTGGAGTTTATGAAAACTACATTGTTTTAATATATTGATAATAGAAACTAAATTTTATTAACTAGCAGCAGCATAACTCTAAAAAATATTACAATGAACTCCCATTCATTTTAATAAGATTTACTCCCAGGTAAATGGGTGTAGAATTGTAGCCTTAATTAGCTTTATCCCCTAAAATTATGATTGGATCAATGCCTGGGAGTTAGTCCCTTTAAGTAGTGGTTGTTTTCATGCAAGTATGCATAGAACTGTGTTTCTTGAAAGTGAATTTTGTTTAACTAATACACTAATAATTCAAATAAATCTATTAGGCTATAAGTAAAATTTGCTGTAGATCTTATTAATAAGCATATTAATATATCATTAATCATGAAAACTTCATGCAGTTAAAAAAAGGAGCGGAAAATATTCAGTGGTTTTTTATTCTGAAAAAATATATTAAAAAAGAGAAAAATGACTAATTATCGAGGTGCAATGTTACTAATGAAGCTCTCAGTATAGACAAATTGAATTACATCTAGAAATATTTTTTCTCTAAAAATTTCTCTAAATTTTTGCTAAATATGTTACTATACATCAAAAAATGAGATAAAAAAATAAAACAAAAATAAATTTTAAAGTTGGTATTTCTTTGTCTTATACTTGAAGAGCAATTAAGTCATGATGCATTTTATATATTGTTTGTTTAAATGCAGATTTTCTTATCAAAAGTTCTGTAGCAGCTTTGGTCTTTTCATCTTTTCATCTCATCCTGTTAAAGTTTAATGATAAATTTAAATTTAAGCTGCTAATACTTCATACAGTTACATTATTCCTATTTACTCCTTTTCTCTCAGTTTAGCAATTGAGTTTTTGACATTCAGAACCTTTCAGCTATTATTTCTTTCTTTCCAACAATTTATTTGTGAAAGAAAGCCTCGTTATGCCCATTTTACAGAAGAGAAATCAAGGTTGAGGAATCTTGACCTACCTACTCTGGATTGTATTTTCAAATCTAATATTGTGCATATGGAAAACTACTAGCATACCATAATGATGTTTAGAATTTAAACATCAAAACCCTAAAAGCCATTATTATTGAAGGCTTTCAAAACTTCTGAAGAATTCACAAGAGACATTATTTAAAATAAAACGTGATAATATGATTATGAAAAATCTAGACAGATTAAGTTGTTCTTAGAATAATAGCAAAATATATTTAGTATAATAGTTACAAATATACTAATTTGCCTGCTGTTTTCAGAAAAAGAAACTGGGTGTGTTTATGTTGAAGAAAGACATAGTGATGGTTAATTCTTTCTCCCAAGCATAGATGTGCCTGGTAAAAAAATCCACACTGAACAGAGTGATCATCACAGATGTGAATAAGTCCCATGTAACACAGTAGGCCTATTTGTATATATTAAGAGACACTTTAAATGTGATACTTTAAAAACACATGTATCAATGTGATCTAGAAAAATATATGTATAATATGAAGTGAAGAATAGTACTTTATTTTGTTGTTTTATCAAGAGCACTGCAATTGTTATACAAGCAGCAAACTTCAAATATGACAAATACATATTTATTTTGATAGGAAGTATGGCACTTATTAATTAATGTTAGCGTTAGTAGGTTTTCTGTATTTTTTCCAGTTAAGGCTTTCCAACCTGAAAACAGAAGGCAAACCAAGATTTATAGTAGAAATAATATACAGAGGTTTCATACTTATTCAACGTTAAACCCTGGACATCAATAGAATGTAAATTAGACATACTGGATATTATTTTGCTACTCATGGCCAGATGGGTGGCAAACAAATAAATAATAAATAATATGCAATATACATATGCATAAATGAAGCAAAGACAAACAGATCAAAATAAAAGGTACAATGTAGGAGAAAGTTGCTCCAGATCAAAATCCAGTCCAAAGAAAACACATAGATTTTCTAGAGGAGAATAAACTTGCACCTCTGACAAGAAATATATCTTTAAATAATGCTCAGATTTCAGAGCACAAAAGAGTGGGCTTCTTCATATCACTTAAAATGTTTGAAAGTCAGAAGGGTAACCATAGCATGGCTAAAATAAGATTTGGGTGTTTATTATCATTTGAAGTACTGTTCCCAATAATAGTGGGACATAAAACACCCATTGTTGATCTTGGTGGGCGTGCGTAGGCTGATATGGCAGAAGATGGACTTTTAGATGTCTAGAATTTAGATCATCCAGATTTTTAAAAGTGATGATTAATTTAAAAAAATAGGAACCTACTGTGACTTAAACAACAGTAGAATTACCTGACATAATCCATATTGTGTGCTTCTGGCAGCAGTCTGGATATACTTTATCCACTACTGTAAACCTTTTTCAGAGGCACAAGCAACTCTTATGCAGAAGATCTGAAACACCATTTTGAGACATAACCTGTATACAGCATGTATCACCTGCAGTTTATAAATTGTATATTAATCTTTTTCAAACAAGTTTTACTGTGCTTATCACAGTATTAGTTCAGAGCGAGTCTACAAAAGAATATTAATCTAATACATTTGAAAATTCAAATCCATGTGATTAATAAGCATTATCTATAAATAAAGTCCTAATGGTTCTTTGGCAATGTTGTAAACATAAGAATCAGAAGCAATTATTGTCATTATTGTTCTGCAAGTACTTTCAGTGAATACCAAATGGCTGTTGCTGTCCAGCTACTTGGCAGATGCATATTTTGTAACAAAACAGATGTCAGCCAGCCGGGTCTGCTTCAATTACACTTGCCCAATGCACAGAGTGTGTAAAGGAAGAAGGAATCAATTTATTGAAGGCAAATAACCTGCTGTTGAAACTGTCTCCTGGCCCTTATTAACCTAGTTAAAAATGTAAGTTTTACACTGTAACACCAAAGAAGCCATTTTCATCCACTGAAGCAGTGGATATCCAATCACCATGATTATTAGTACAAAATGGGCAGTTGAAATATGAATGGTGCATGGATGGATATATGTGTACAAAATGAACTCTTTACCTTTCAAAAAAGAGAGGTAGTAAATAGAATATATTAGCTTCCTATAATAAGGAAAATTAAACCACATTCTTTACAACTATCCATCCTGTATTTTCTCTGATTTTCTAGTAGGTATTTTCAGTGAAGACTATTGCAATTATTCTTAAAGCTTATAGCTCTTCTGTGTGGATTCAAGCTAGTATGCAAAATATGTACCATTTTTTACAGTATTTGCCCATAACAATATTTTCTGAAACTGTTACATTGCAAAGTATGTTTTCTTTGCATGAAATAAGATCCTATACTTTGAAAATGGTCTGCATGCATGTTTTCTCTAATAATAGTTTAATGCTTGTGAAAAAAAACGAAAGCATTTGAAAGCAATACATATAGCATTAGGATATAATGATAAACAGATACTGCTTGCATTGAAATCATCACTGAAACTATTTGTCTTTATTCTTAGAAACTGTTTAATATTTGTTGATATTTCTGCTTTTTATCATTGCATTTCCTAAATCGATTCCCACATTAAAGGCTGGAGAAGTTGACTTTTGATGTCTGCCATAGGCAATCTTAAGAACATCAGTAAAAAATGTCATTAATTATAGTCTTCCTTTAATTTGGATGGTAGAAATTTATTGAATAACTGATTAATATTTGAAATTAGACTTTTATTTTTTAATACAAATTTTCAAATTCTTCAGTTAGTAGGAGAAATGGCATGGGACAAATTAGAAACAAAACAGTGGATGTGATATTTTTCCTGTTTATTTTAAAACTCTTAAGGTCATTTCTGTGTTCTCATAAGAACAAGAGCTTTGTGAGACAGATAGATTTTTAACTGGGAGAGGATCTAACGCTAATCTCCAGTCTAGGCCATAGTCTTCCTTCTTTCTAGAAGTTCTATTCATTTCTACAAACCACTACAAAATCAAGGTACTGATCCATCAAGCTTGCATAGTCTATTCAGTAGAGTAGCCAGAATTTCTGATAGGACTTTCTACAGAGGTATTTTGAAGACTAAACAAGTTCTTGGTCACAAGTTGCCTAATGTCTTATCTCCAGAATTATGCTTATTTCCCCATTTATTGAACCAAACTCTTTTTATTTTGAAAACAGACCCCTCCCCATCATTTGATGCTTTACTTTGCAGCTGACTTAAACTCCTGGTTGTTTAAAGTGCACATGACAACGAAAGAGTACTACACAGCTTGATTTAGAGAATGAAGGACCTACAGCTTTTGCTTTAAGAATAAGTTGCATCTTTTGATTGGTATATTTAGCAGATAGTACAGGTCCCACCAAACAGATAATGAAGTGGATTGGATACATGCCCCTCGCCCCATGTGTATGTGTGCATGTTTTTGGGTGTATGTATATGTGTTTATAATATATCTGTACCTTCACTGAGCTTGCGTTCTCACTGTTTTCATATTAATTTCTATTTGGCAAAGGCCAAGTAAACATCTTATGAACTAGTAACATTTAGAATCGTAACATCTGAGCCACTTTAAAACTTAAATTAAGTTGCTAAGGAGGAAAGATAAAACCTCTGCCCTTCAATAGCTTGTGGGACTTATGTTATAATAGCCAATGGTGATATTTTAGGTGGTTTTGTTTTGGCACGAGATAAAGAGCTTTACAATCACCAGGTCTAGTACGAAAAGGTGGATTCTTAAAATTCCACAAAGATATTCAAAGTTAATTTCACATATACATGCAATATTATATAATTAAATTATCAATATCTAAATCGTTTCACTTACTTGAAAATAGGTAAATTAAACATATAACATGATGCAGACATTCTAAATATCTGACTAATCCTCAATTCTAATGAAATGCTTTTTGGTAAATTATTGTTCAAGTATAGAAAGAGGAAAATTATTCAGATAGTTGCATAATTGACAAATAATAGAGGTCAATCCATCTTTGTACTATAACATTTTATCTGTTATGAAAGCATTCCATAACTATTTTGTTGACTTCCTATTCATTTACCACTTGCATATATTTTTAAAACTTTTACCCAATGAATTGTCCAGAACAAAATATATTCATGAGTGAATTTGTCCACTAAAATTCATTACCATATTTTGAGCATCACCTCTCATCCTTGGATGATATGAACATCCTTCCTAATAATGTACATAGATGTTCAATAGACATTAAATATATTTTTTCTTGAATTAATTGTAATTTTATATCTCTGCAAAGAAGATATAGCTGCCAAAATATGTGCCGGTTGTGCCTATTCCACTTTCTCATTCCATGTTTCCCCATCCTGGTGAAATCCGTGCCTTAGTAGAGGAGGCTGAATTCCTGAAGATAATTTTAAATATGAGACCAAGAACTACAATGAGTCTCTAGTTCAGAAGCTAGACAATTTCTTGCTCCTGTGCCACTCTGCCCTTGCAAAACAGCTTATTGTCAGTATAGTATGTGTACAGACTATTGTATGTATGTACACATGTACACAAACAGTATGCATTCTGTATGTGTACATATGTAGTATCTATATAGACTGTGAATTTTGTAGGGTAATCCTGGACATTCATATTTTGATTTCAGACAAGGCATTAACACATCAATTCCAGAAGTTTTAATTCAACAAGAAGTTTTATATGATTTCTTTTGGATATAGTAGCCCACAACTTCTAGCATCTCTGCTGTTAAGTAAAGGAAATCAGACTAATGGGAGATATAGTCATAAGGGTTGCATCAGGAAGCTAATTCTGAATAGTGTTGTTCTGCAGTGTCAAATGCAAGCTATTGCACTCACATCTGATTGGTGAATTTATCATAGCTGTTACGGGAAAAGGAAGCTGGATTAGTAGAGATTTAGTTTGAGGCAGCAAATCTTTATGGTGTTAAACTGTTAAGGGAGAGAAGTGCAATGGAGTAAGGAATACTAAGATTTGGCATAGATGTTATGAGATAAATGTAATTGAGTCAAAATATGTGAAATTACATTATGGAAGTTAGAGTGGGCAACTTTTGACAAGGAAAAAAGAGACAGAAAGATGAAATTTTTCTTTCTTTTTTTGAGGGGGGGAAGGTGGATAATTTTACTTTCAATTGTCTTAGCCTACAAGTTTAAGAGGGTTTTTTTTTAAGGCAAAGAATTAAATAGATTTAATTCTTTGCATAAAAATGTACATATCAGGAAAAACAGAATGTGAAGAAGGCATATAACTGCTCAACATTGTATACAATATATCTGGGATTATTATTTTTAATTGAGAAAAAAATGACTATAAACCTGAAAATGCATCCTGAATATACTATGAAAAATGATTATATACCATAGTGAACTTTTGAGTTTCTGTATTGTATTGTATAGGTTTATTGGTAAAACTGGAAATTTGTGTGTATGTACACTACTCATTTAATATATTTTACTTTTAAAATTATGCTAGTAATTTTGTATGTATTTAAAATTTATTCAAAACAGACTGGTTTGTGTAAACTTTTGAACACTCTTTGGATAGAAGTGCAAAAATTAAAATATGAATAATGATGATAAAGATAAAATGTATGTATAGGGATATACATTTAATTATGGCTTAACTGTATTATATTAATTTGGTAATTAACAAATAATGTAGGTTAGGGTTTTTTCAGTAAAAATGGCTTTCATGATACAACCAAAAAGTTCATAGTTGAATTGGGGATTTGATAATATTACTCTACTTATAATCCATCTTTTTAGCCACTGTTGCATACCAACTTTTTCTGAACAATATTTCTTACAGATTTCAGAAGGCTTTAGATTAGGCCAACCATGAGGAAAGTAGTGAAGTTATAAATCTCAAATCTGCTATTAAGTAGGAATGATAGGTGACTTAGGTTGGATCCAAACTTTAAAAAAAAGACATTCTCTTTGGATCTGATTTACAAAGAAATATTTCATGAAAACAGAAACTGCACTTTGGAAATGATGAAAGGGAAACCAACAATTCTAAGTTACCTAAATTATCCATAGTTAGATAGACAAGACAATAGATAAGCAAATTAGCTAAAAGACTGATAGAGAGTGGGAGATGCTCTTTAACATGCCAATTATTAACTCAATATATTGTTACGGCTTCCAAGCTATTAAGGTCTTCTGTGTCAATGTGTACTTGGGGACTGTTTAATATGCAGATGGATGACATGACAGGCTGCAACTACTATTGTCTATCATGTCAGTTCAAATATGTCCGTACATATGTCGTACTCTTGTCATATGTTGTGCATGCGTAACTTTTTAGGAAATAACAAAGTGCCAACATTTATGGATTTATTTTCTCCCCAGATGAGTTCTTTTCAAAGCTCTTGAATGCTTAGTGGAGCTAAAAAGTAATTCTAGGCTTCTGATGAATGTTCTGAAATAACAGTAAATTTATACCTGTATGTACAGAAGAAACCAAAGCATTAGGTTGGAAGACTTTATAGGATTGATTTATGTGAAAACTATTAACTCTAGATACAGACTTATTTAGCAGTAATTAGATAAGTCTATGTACCTAAGAAACCTGCTAACACAAAATTAAAAACATAATTTTTGAAAAATACAAAATGGGATACCTCTGATAATTTATGGTGTTGTGATATCAGCTACTTTTCTCTAAAATACTAAAATAAGCAAATTGAGGAGAAAACATGATTCATTGCTTTGCTGTTTATTAAAATAGGCAGAATTCTTCCAGTTGGTATAACAAATGTAGAGTACTTTGAGTGAAGAAAATCAATGTTAATTGTAAGAAAAGTATTTTTTTTATTTAAAAAAATGGGTACTTGTAATCTAAGCACTTTATATTCTTTTCATCACACTTTTCTTCATAACATATTGCATCTTTATCTAGCTACTTTCTTATTTCCCTCCCATCTTTTCTCCCAAGCCTTTTCTAACTATGAAAAATGAAAATGGATATGGAGAATTTCAAAAGATCACTTTCTCAAAAAGTATGAAATTCAACTTCACACACTATTATTGTTGTTCTCCAATTTTTATTTTATCTATGGAGAAGTTACGCAATGAATGTGATGGGAATCTACTGCACCTACACTAGACTGATTTGTTTTGAAGAGAACTAGTGTCACTTTCTTTTTCTTTAACCAATCCAAAAACTTAGGAAAATAGAGGCAGAGTGATTTCCCCCCTCCCCCCCCATTTCAGAGGGGTCATGGTGTTTCTGTCACAATGAAGCCTGGATATTTTAATGTTTTTGTATATTTTAATGTGAACTAAATTTCCCGGGTCCACTATTGTGTCCTTTCTATCTCAATCATGCAGATTGCAGCACAAGACCAGTTTTTTTGGGGACGTTGGTTCTTCAATTTAAAAACATCTTTTACCCCTCTAAAGGCTATGTTATCTATTTTTATTGGTTTTTCAGCTACAGTGTAATCATTAAAAACAGGATTAGAGCTAAGTTGTTTTGCCTTATATGTTTGTTGTTCATAATTCTTTTTGGAGCCTTCTTTTAACTTGAAATGGATTATTTATTGATCAATTTCTATTAAAGGTAATCCTATGAGGTGCTTTGAGGAATAGTAATGGGAAAAATGAGACAAAATGACATATTTGCAAATACACACAGGCACACAAATAATAAGTGAAGACTATGATTATGTGATTCTATAAGAAGAGGTAAGTCACTATGGGGAACAGGACAAAAATAATTAGGTTTAAATTGCTAAAGACATATTTATATGAAACATTTCAGATAGGATAAAGCATTTTCTTATAATGTGTTTGAGGGATTTTCTGAGTAAGTGTTGAATTTATAGGCTTTGAGTCATCTTGCTAATACTCATTTATTAGGAACAATAATGTAACTAGATGCAGTATTTCTAAATTCTCATTCTAGACTTTACGTGCTTCTTCAACTATTTCTGTTTGCTCCCAATGCTTTTAGTATATAAAGATGATTTAAGTGTAACTTTGGGATTAAAAAAAAAGTTAACTTAGAAAGTCGGGACAAACAATCTTGATAAAATAATATGACATATAAGATATATGAGGATTAGATTGGCTGGAATAATGATTTGTGGAATCCTTTCCAATTGGCAAATTCTGTTTTAGGGAGGGTAAATACAATGTTCAGTTTGTAGGGTTTTGGCAAAAGCTTAAATTCTACCCACAATTGTTTCCTGCCTGTTTCTGCTCATAAGAATTATTTCAAGTGCCTCTCTAGAAGCAGATTTTCAAGAATGTTTAGGTCAGTGCCAAACTACCTAGATGGTAATATGTTGTGGAGCTTTGGCATTTATTTGATGAAACAGATAAATGCCATTACCAGGGATAAGTGTAAATGGTAAATGGTTATTGCTCTTACAACCATTTATAAAGGAGTTTAATTGTATGCCTTTACTGTTCTAACTGTGGATGATGCATCTGTGAATTCTTAGGAAGTTGAATCAGACATAAATATCTGAATAGTCTTCCATGAATTTCAAGGAATAATGAAAGCTTTGATTTTCCAAGCCCATATTTAATCTTTATCTTAGCTTAAATCCAGGAGACTTTGTGGGTGAACATGATAAAGGGTTTTTTTAAATTAAAAAAAGACTAAGATATTGTAGAGTCCTTGTATTGGATGTAATTATTTGTATAGAGGGTGGAACACATTTAGCTTCATGGTTTTTACAAAAGGATGGACCATCCTGTCAGAAGAATGGAAAAAGGATTTAGTGCAACATTTAATTTTTTAGGTATGAGGAACATCTATTGATATACTTGGAATGGATTACAATTTTAAAATTGGGTATGGGCTAAGTCATTTTTTTGCAATATTTGTTACATATGATAATATTTGCATTACTTTTTCACTGAAAAAATTAACACAAATAAGAATTGTGATACATTTAAATTTAGCAGCAGGGCAGGACAAACACAATTATATTATGTATTTAATTATGTTTGAAATAACATTTTGTTTTGAAATACAGCTTCAATCTCATTAACACTTTCCTAAAATATGAAGTTCTTGGGGAAAACATATTTTAACTGTAAATACAAAATAAAATCGCATTTAAAATGTATTTTTGTTGCCCCACATCTAAATTAAGAATAATATAGTAAAATTTATTTGGCTCCGTAGATACCCAAATGAATCTGATTTAATATCTAATGAGATCTAGTCCATATACTTTAAAAAAAAAACCACCCTCCTCTGGGCATTGAAATAATGAAAGCAAAAATCAGCCTAAAGCATTGGATAGATTTTTAATAATTTATTTCTGTGCTTCATCTCCAGGGAATAGTTGCCAAAGACTTTTCATTTTATGTTCAATGCTTCCATTAGAAGCTTACAAAAGATACACATCCAATTCATACACATACAGCATGGCACACAAAGAGCATCTCTTTGTTAAATGCATATGCGTACATCTAGATTTAGAGTGGACATAGAAAAAAATAGTTGGTACTGTGTATATGTTGCTCATATAGATATATTATGGAGGCGAATAATATGTCTGGATAGTAATCTGTATCTTTGAACAAGAGAATTTCAGGTTGAGCCTACCAATTCCATTGGCAGGCCTTTATAGCTCTGTAACTCTGCCCAAAGGTTAGAGTCATTAGCTAGTCATCTGATCATGAACATTTAATTTATGCATTCCATTGGTGACAGGAGAAATAATAAATCTCTTGCTGAAGCCACTAAGATCAATATTTCCTGGAAGAAGCCATCTTACAAAAATCAGATAAGAAACAGATGTAAATGACTATGTTTTAACTAGGCCACTCAAGTGCAAGCTAGATTGCAGGAAACAGAAAAGGATAATAGGATTTATTTAAACAAAATTGATAACGTAAGAATCTTCTGGATTAGACCCCATCTTTTTGAATACATTTTTTATTCCCGCTGTGGCAATTTGATTTTTATGGGAAGCCTACAAACGGTATGAATGCAGCTATCGCCTTTGGAATATGAACACCATGTACACCGTTATAAATAATAGCTATTTCCTCCAGGAATTTATCTAATCCCATTTTTGTTTATTTTTATTTACTTATTCAGATTGTATACATCCACAAGGTTATGTGGGTTGCATCCCACTGCAGTACAAAGTAACTCATTATAAGCAAAATAATTTAAAAAACAAATTAATCACAAAAAAACCCACTACAGTAAAAAAACAATCCCATATAACCAACTATAGACTGATTCAACCACAGCATTACATTTATTATTCCTGCAAGTTCTTTGGAAGATGGGTGCTTCAAACATCTTTCTGAATATTAATAGGAAGGGAGGCTTTTTAAAGCAATCCACATTAGCTGTCATTGATTTCTACATTTTATGGTACCAGTGCCATAACATTTCACTTTCTATTGTCTTGAATTTTCATATTCCAGCATAACTCATTAGTTTTCCTTAGCCTACCAAATAACAGGAAAAATTCTCCTGCCCCACATTTTCCCTTCCTTGTATAAATTTATAAACTCTTGTCATGTTTTTTCTTCCTCACTATTTTTTAAAATTAAAAAGTTTCAAACATTTAAATACTTTTGGAAGGTTTGCTACCATCATGATCATTTGGATTACTTTAATGTACCTTCCCAATTATTATTATTTTTTATGAGACACTGACGGAAAGTTTATTATAATTCAGTTGAGGTCAAACCATTGATATGTATAAAGCTTTAAAATATTGGGAATGCAATTTTTGACTCCTAATGATTCCCAATGTGGAGTTTGCCGCCTACTTGGTAGCTACATAAAAACTTGACTTTTTTTAAAAAAAATCAAGCCATGAACTACAATCACCAATATTTTTTCTTGTTATTCACAAACAACTGAAACACTACTAGCATATATTGTTCTAATATGCTTTAATTTACTCCATGACTGAATTGAATTTGCCATTTTAATGTCCATTGCTCCAGCTACCTAATTGCAATCCCCTTTTACTTTTATAAGTGAATGATTTGGAGTCATCAGGTATCGTTGTTTTAGTTAAAATAGCAAGAAGCCCCTTGAACAGTCTGATTGCTTTTCTTTTTATTGTAGGAACTATCCTTTAGATCTTTCTCCCTTTTTTCTTATCTTTTAATTACAGGTAATCCTTGATTTATGACTTACATTTGAGACTGGAATTTCTGTGGTAATTTGGTGTGGTTATAAAACGAATCATCACATAACCAGACCCAATTTTAAAGCCATTTTACCATGGTTGTCAAGCTAATCAACATGGTTCTTAAATGAATCACATGGTATCGATGGCCAGTGCCATCTCCAATAACAGTGGCAGCGGCGGCGGGAACCATGGAAGCGTTTCAGCCGCCTCTTGAGTGGGGGAGCCGCCTCCATAACTTCCATGGTTCCCGCCGCCGCTGCCGCTGTTATTGGAGATGGCGCTGGCGAGAGAGGGACAGCTGCAGCTCGGCCTGGGCTCTTGGAATGCAGGAACGGGCTGCGCACTGGGACTTTTACAAACTTGCAGAGCCTGAGGCTGGAGCACCAAGGGTAGCAGCAGCAGAGACGCTTGCTCGGCCCTTCTCATGCCCACCCAGCCGCTCAGGATTAAACCAAAATGCAGCACACGGCATTCCCAGGTACCTCAAAATCTTTTTTTTCCCTGTTGTTACGGGGACGGCGGAAAAGTGGGAGCGACTCAGATGCTGTTGTTGTACACGGCGCTGGCGAGAGAGGCGCCAGCACCGGTGAGAACTGTGGAAGCTATGGAGGCCTGAGAAGCGGCTGAAACGCTGCCGGACATCCACGCCGACACCGCCCGCCTGCTGACCTGGGTAAGGGAGCCCTCTGTGCTCCACCATGATTGGCTGTTAGGGGCGGCTGATGGTGAGGCGTAGCTGCCCGCGGGGCACTCCTAATGGCAAGTTCCCCCCCCCTTTCCCCCCCAATTTCGCATGGCCTAAATTTGGGGGGAGGGGCTTAATTTCATTTTATGCCTAGAAAACATGCTGGGTCTTCCTATTGGCGGAGAAACATGGTAGCATCAAACAAAAAGAAAACTATGCAAAGGATCTGCTTTAGGCTCTGTTTCTACATATGGAATTGTGCCATATCAACTTCAACTTTTAAAGTTCATTACTAACAGTCTATGTTATCTACATATTGTCTTAATCTAGGGTTCACTAGTTACACATTCTCATTCTTTTATTGATTCTAATTGCATTTAACCAATGTTTTAAAAGTTTACTATGGAGATGTTTTGACCAGCGGTGGGATTTTTTTTTTTACTACCAGTTCTGTGGGCATGGCTTGGTGGGTGTGGTGTGGCTTGGTAGGCATTGTTTAGTGGGCATGACTTGGTGGACATGGCAGGGGAAGGATACTGTAAAATCTCCATTCCCATCCCTCTCCAGGGGAAGGATACTGCAAAATCCCCATTCCCTCACCTCCCTACTAACCTGCTTTCCAACTCTGTTCTCCTGTGCAGGGCAACAAAAGAAGACCCAGTCAATCAGCTGGTACTTGGGAGGCAGGGAATAGATGGGGGTGGGGCCAACCAGAGGTGGTATTTACCGGTTCTCCGAATTACTCAAAATTTCCACTACCGGTTCTTCAGAACTGGTCAGAACCTGCTGAATACCACCTCTGGTTTTGACTAGAAATTGGACATACAAAGTTGCATAGTACTCTATGAAAATAATCTCATACTGGTGTATTGGAGGTTTATTGAATGTTTACTCTTATTTCATTGCTTAAAAAAGCAATAATCATTATTTTGTAACTTATTTTTCTATATACTTTCAAATTTGCATTTGTATTAATGTTCTATTTTGGGGGGGGATTGTAATAGTTTGTAAGAATAAATAAATAAAAGAAAAAGTGAAACATGGGGTTTAACTGAAATTCCAACTTGTCTAATATTTTATTTTAGCTTTTGTGAAAAGATAAAATAGGTCACAACTATTTTGATAATGCCAGTGTCAGACTAAAAACTTGTCAAAGAACCATAATGATAACCAATACTCTGCAAATCTACCTTGCTAGCATCTGTTCTGTCAATGACATATAACTTACCAATCTTTTTTAAAAATACTGTTGTCCATACACAGAATTTAAAGACAAATACTTTTGTCCATAAATTTTTAGAATTGTAAGACCACTAGTTAGTGTAGTTAGTCTAATCACATGCTTTCAGACTAGCTGAAATACTTCAAGGTCTCAGACATTTATACTCATCAGATGCCTTTCTAAATTGGACATTTCAGGAATAGAATTTAAAATATTTTGCACACTATTGATTATGATTTCTTTGTCTATTTACAAATATCTGCTACCGTTTCCCCCCAATAGTGCATAAAGCAAAGACTTGCTAACACACAGTCCTGTTTTTCACTAATAAAGATAAGGATCAATGTTCAAGAAAAGAGGAAAGTTTTCTGTAAGCCTGTTGTAATACCTGTAAACTTTGGTGGTCAATATAAACCTGAAACAAATTCTCCCATAGGAGAGATGAATAAATGTTCTTTAGTTTACTGTCTCTAATTTCTATGGTTGGCTTTTCTAAGGCTGTCGTTTGTCAGGCTAAATGTTATATAAAATATTAGCATAGAAGAAAAAACATCCTCCGTGTATAAAAACAAGTTTATAGTTTCTTTTCTTTTTGTGGAACCATTACATATTTTTGTTTTGGTAGCTTTTTAGAAGTTAAAAGAAAAACCTAGACTAGGTTCTTCATAACTAAAATTCAGGAAAAAATATATTTTCTTTGAAGATATAATGAGAGCTTTTTAAAAAATGATATTTACTACTTTAAAAAAGTAGTACAGTAAAAAAAAGTTGTTATATTTTATACTGCATCATTCATTGAGCAATTAAGTTACTGATAAGCTTTTTACATTATTTACCATGATGGAAAGATATGTTTACTCAACCTGAGTGCAAATCAACATGAGGAGGCAGAGGTTCAGGGTAAATTTGACTAATGATGTTGTGTTTTCATCCTTGGAAAGAAGGGGGTGGGAAAATGCTTCCTGCTTTTGATGCTATTTTGTCTCTGCTGGAAGAGATCTGAAACGATCCAAGCTGTCATGTGAGAACTCAGTGAAGCTGAGATCCCCTTTGATTGCATTTGAATGTCTCCCTCAGTTAGCTATTGCTTCCTAAACAGAAATACAGCTTCACTTGAGGATGTTATAGTTTTCGTAGATGAACATTCTCACATTTAAATGGTTAAGGAAAATATAGTGGAAAAGGCGTCCCTTGATAAACATTGTAATGAGGCTTCACTGGAAATAAAATCAATTTCAGATTGACATTTGAACTGCAAAATTGATAGTTTCGCCAATAATAATCAGATTTTTATTCAAAGCTGTTAATTAAGTACAATTTTCTTGCAGGCTATACCATTAAAAAAAATAAAATAAAATGTCTTGCAGACATTAGAACTGCAAAAGTCCAGCATTCCTAAGTTATACAACAACAATTTCCTTGGCTCTTGCTTTTAAAGCATTATTTTGCATTATTTTCTTTAACAGAAAGCTCTTCAGTGCACTAAGGCAGCTTTATTTTCAGGAGTTGTTTTATATTGCAGATAAATGAGTTGAATTAACCTTCATATTATAACAATCTGTAAATATCCAAACATGTATCAGTAAGTACAGGTAGTCTTCCACTTTCAACCAATTCAAATTTCTGTTGCTAAGTGAGGCATTTTTAAGTGAGCTTTGCCCCATTTTATGACCTTTCTTGCCACAGTTGTTAAATAAATCATTGTGGTTGTTAAGTGAGTCTGGTTCCTCCATTGACTTTGTTTGTCAGAAGATCTCAGAAGGTGATCACATGATCCCAGGACACTGCCTTTGCTCAAGTTCAGGTTATGTATAGTTTCAGCCTTCGCTGCAATAGTACCCTTTCTTTCAATCACTAATGGACTACTGCAATGCACTCTATATCGGGCTACTCTTGAAGAGTATTCAGAAGCTATAGCTGGTGTAGAAGCTGGCACTGAGTAGTTTTAAGCATCTCTCAGGTTGTAACTTCCTCTGCTACCTAGGCTGTAATAGGTGCCACATTGTTTCCAGGTCCAATTCAAGATCTTTGTTATCAGGTTTAAAACACTTCATGGCTTGGGACCAGGATATCTGAAGAACCATTTCATCCCAATGACACTGACCAATACCTCTTGGTCAAGCAGGAGGGTATGTTTCAGATCCTCTCAGTTAAAAAGTTTGATTGGTAGAAGCCGTCTCTGTTGCTGCCCCCATCCTTTGTAACAAGTTACCCTCAGAGGTAAGGCCGGCTCCTCATTTGGCCTTCTGACTGCCAATTGACATAGGAGTAAGAGAGTGATATCAGATCCTAGGGTGGTGGGGATGTGAGGATAACTCCCCCTGCCTTTTAAATTTATAATATTTTAACTTGGTTCTTAATTCTGTTTTTATCTTTGTTTTTTTTATATATGCTTTTATATCACTTTTTATGTTTTTATCGTACACTGCCCAGAGTCACTGGGATCAGTAGTGCAGATATATGATAAACAAATAAGTAAGTAAATAAATAGAATGAGCCTGATGGGAAAATTTTATTGTTAAGGTCCCAGACAATATATTTTTATGTACTTTTAGGTGCTCCAGAAGAGACGGATATATACACTGCTCAAAAAAATAAAGGGAACACAAAAATAAGACATCCTAGATCTGAATGAATGAAATATTCTTATTAAATACTTTGTTCATTACATAGTTGAATGTGCTGACAACAAAATCACACAAAAATTATCAATGGAAATCAAATTTAGCAACCCATGGAGGTCTGGATTTGGAGTTACACTTAAAATTAAAGTGGAAAAAAACACTACAGGGTGATCCAACTTTGATGTAATGTCCTTAAAACAAGTCAAAATGAGGCTCAATAGTGTGTGTGGCCTCCACGTGCCTGTATGACCTCCCTACAATGCCTGGGCATGCTCCTGATGAGATGGCGGATGGTCTCCTGAGGGATCTCCTCCCACACCTGGACTAAAGCATCTCCCAACTCCTGGACAGTCTGGTGCAACGTGGCATTGGTGGATGGAGCGAGACATGATGTCCCAGATGTGCTCAATTGGATTCAGATCTGGCGAACGGGTGGGCCAGTCCATAGCATCAATGCCTTCGTCTTGCAGGAACTGCTGACACACTCCAGCCACATGAGGTCTAGCATTGTCTTGCATTAGGAGGAACCCAGGGCCAACCACACCAGCATATGGTCTCACAAGGGGTCTGAGGATCTCATCTCGGTACCTAATGGCAGTCAGGATACCTCTGGCGAGCACATGGAGGGCTGTGCAGCCCCCTAAAGAAATGCCATCCCACACCATTACTGAGCCACTGCCAAACCGGTCATGCTGGAGGATGTTGCAGGCAGCAGAACGTTCTCCATGGCGTCTCCAGACCCTGTCACATCTGTCACATGTGCTCAGTGTGAACCTGCTTTCATCTGTGAAGAGCACAGGGAGCCAGTGGTGAATTTGCCAATCTTGGTGTTCTCTGGCAAATGCCAAACGTCCTGCACAGTGTTGGGCTGTGGTGCTTACCACCCCCACCTGTGGACGTCAGGCCCTCATACCATCCTCATGGAGTCTGTTTTTGACCATTTGAGCAGCCACATGCACATTTGTGGCCCGCTGGAGGTCATTTTTCAGGGCTCTGGCAGTGCTCCTCCTGTCCCTCCTTGCACAAAGGCGGAGGTAGCAGTCCTGATGCTGGGTTGTTGCCCTCCTACGGCCTCCTCCTTTCCTGATGTACTGGCCTGTCTCCTGGTAGTGCCTCCATGCTCTGGACACTATGCTGACAGACACAGCAAACCTTCTTGCCACAGCTCGCATTGATGTGCCATCCTGGATGAGCTGCACTACCTGAGCTACTTGTATGGGTTGTAGACTCCGTCTCATGCTACCACTAGAGTGAAAGCACCTCCAGCATTCAAAAGTGGCCAAACCATCAGCCAGAAAGCATAGGAACTGAGAAGTGATCTGTGGTCACCACCTGCAGAACCACTCCTTTATTGGGGATGTCTTGCTAACTGCCTTTGCTTTCCACCTGTTGTCTATTCCATTTGCACAACAGCATGTGAAATTGATTGTCAGTCAGTGTTGCTACCTAAGTGGACAGTTTGATTTCCCAGAAGTGTGATTGACTTGGAGTTACATTGTATTGTTTAAGTGTTCCCTTTATTTTTTTTGACCAGTGTACAATGTAATATGAATGAACAGTATAACATATAACAATGTCAATTTGTCCATAGATACTCTTGAAGTATTATACTCTTTCATGTTATCATTAATATGCCATTAATGACATTATTTCTTGATCCACTATTACCAGAGTGATTACCAGAAAATTCAATTGATAGTGTAGAAAAACATTTGGAAATCACCTACAATCAATTTTTGTTAGAGTCTGTTTGGGACTGGTGTAATGTGCTCCTTTGGGGAGAAAATATTCCCTGAATCCCCCAAGGTATTGCAAACTACAACTCATAGTAAATTGTACCCATAGACTTGCACTGTATCTAACAGGATTATTCTCTTGTTACGTTTCATATCAAGCTTCATGTACTTCAGTAAAATATATTTGCAGTTAGATGTAAAGTGTGTTTGTTGTGCTTTGTGTGTATGCCAGCATTGCCAGGTTGACTTCTTCCAAATTATTGTTTTTGAAGACCAGATATGGTATTGTTCCACTGCCTCTTGTATGCAGCTATTTGCATTTCAGTGGATGCAAATAACATAGAGTTCCTTTTGCTTCCTTTGGGCTATTCACCTCACATTGACACCTGAAAACAAATTTGGGTGCTTTTGCAAAATAATAATAATAATAATAATAATAATAATAATAATGCACAGACTGACTACAAACAGCAACATGACAAAGTAGCAACAATGATGCAATGGAATATCTGCAAGAAATGCCATTTGCCCTCAAGGAAGAACTAGTATGACCACAAAATAGACAAAGCAATAGAAAGTGCTCTGGGACTTTAAAATTCAAATACACAAGCATCTGCGATATAACATCCCTGACTTAACAATTGCCGATAAGAAAGACAACTGGACAGAGGATGTTGAAGTACCTGGAGACAACAGAAGAGAAGAAGAGAAAGAACTGGACAAAATAACAAAATACAATAACCTGCAAATAGAAGTATTATAGAATGACTGTGGCAAAGAAAGTAAAGATAGTACTAATAGTAATAAGTGCCTTGGGTATAATCTGAAAACATCTGGCACACCACTTGAACACCATTGACAAAATCACAATCAGTCAATTGCAAAAGACAGCTTTACTTGGAACAGCTTACATCCTGAAATGATACCTTTAACACCATCAACATCTGGCTGACTATGCAACGAAACATAATAGAATTGCTGCTCAGCACTGATTGTATATACAGCTGAAACATTGTAATGAAATCTGGAATGGAGAAATGTTCCACCCTCACCATCAACAGGAGAAAAATTGTGAAAACTGAAAGAAATAAAATGACCTATGGAAGCAACATTAGGAAGCTGGATGAAGACAATCACTACAAATACCTGGGCATCCTTCAAGCTGACAACATCAAGTGTAATGAAGTCAAGAAGAAAGTTATGAGTGAATAAGAGTAAATAAGATCTAAAAGTTCAAAATCAGTGGAGGAAATGCCATCAAAGCAATTAACACCTGGACAGTTCCAGTCATTAGATACATTGCTGGGAATAGTGGGCTGGACTCAAGGAGAACTAAAAACCCTTGATAGGAAAACCAGAAAAATAATGACAATGACTCATGCTCTGTATCCACGAAGCAAGGATGACAGACTCTACTTATCAAAGAAAATGGGTTGGCATGGGATGTTTCAAGAACACCAGACAGTTAAGAAGAAAAAAAAGGGCATTTGAAGAATATGTGAAAATGCACTGAAACTGGTACACCATGAAGGTTTACTGAATAGTAGATCAAACTGGCCTACTGTACAAGATAGACATAATGAAGAATAAAAAAGAGACATAGAAAGGCAAAGTATTACATAGGCAGGTACATAAAAATTATAGGCATAGCAGATAAAAACAAGACCTGGCAATGGTTAAGAGCAGAAAATTTGAAGAGAGTAACGGGCTAATTCTGGCTTTACAAGACCAAGCCTTAAGAATGAGTGCATACAAAGCCAGAATTGAAGAGAAAGCAAATTCTACCTCTAAAGAAGTTGAAGAATCAGTAGACCACCTGATTAGATGCTATAAGGAGATCTCACAAACTGACTGCTGGTGGGATTACAAAGAGACGAGAAAGAACTGGAGAAAATCAGAAAATTCAAAGACCTGCAAATAGAAGTAGAACAACTGTAGCATAAGAAAGCAAAGAGACAGTACCAATTATAAATAGGCATCTTGTGTTCAAACCCAAAACTTCTGGAGCATTATCTTAAACACCATAGGTATTGACAAAATCACCATCAGTCAGTTGCAAAATGGAATTTTACTTGGAATAGTTTACATCCTACAACAAACATTTGGTTGCTTGCCCAAATTGCTGCTTTGATTCATTAGAAGACTTGTCTCCTTTTTCTCCATTCTATCTCCTATCTTTATTATTCTTAGGCAGATGGGTAAACTCCAAAACAAAATCTTTGCCATCATTATTTTTATTTTGTAAGGAAATGGAGGAGGGATAGGTGATTTGAAGTCAGATGAGGATATGAATCACAAGATGGGTGGTTTTCTATATATGTGTAATCCTTGACTTACGACCATTCATTTAGTGGCTGTTCAAAGTTATAATGGTACTGAAAAAGGTGACTTGCCATCAGTCGTCAAACTTATGTTGCAGCATTTTTATAGTCACATGAACAAAATTTGGGCACTTGGCAACTAGCATATATTTATGATAGTTGTGTGTCCCAGGATCATGTGTTCTCGACGCTGCTGCAAGAGCCCAGGATGGGTTAGACGACTCCTGATGATGTCACTAAGCTGAGTCTGTCTTGTAAAAAGGACAGCCTGTGAGAGTGACCCCAGCTTTGACTCAGCTCCTTTTCGTCTGTGAGCTAGTGTCTCTCAAAGCAGCATGTTATTTGCATTTTAACTTAACTTCAACAACAGTAGGAAGCCGATCATGCTTCAGGCATTGCTCCCAGGGATCCGGTGCAGTGGTCCCTTCAGGAGAGCGAGGCTCCGCTCTCCTGCAACGCTGAGGATTTGACATTGCCAACAAGGGAGAGGCAAAAACATCATTGGGAGGGCTGTAAGTAGGAAAGTGTCATCCAGCCTCCCCCACGGCCTTTCCCCGATGGATTCAGCTGGCTGCGATCGTAAAGATCGGGTCGGGGATAAATCTCCAGCCAGCTGATCGCCTGACTCAGGCTGATGCTTTTCGGCCGCAATAGCTGCTCAGGGCTTGCAGCAGCCTAAAGAGAGGCTCCATCATGATTGGGGGCAGCAGTCCTTCAACCACTCAGGGCCTACAGCAGCATAAGGAGAGGCAATATTAAGCAGAGACCACAGCAGGTGCAAGCAGCCATCTTGGGACAGCAATTCCCTATCGCCCGTGGCGAGTGGCCATCATGAGTGGCCTCATGATCTAACTGTCAGTCCCAGAGCAGCCATTTCAAAAGCAAGGCCCCTCTAATAGGCAGCACATATCGCTGGTTGCTTCTAGCAGCTCTTGTGCTTGACCTATTTTGTCACCATGGATCAAGACAGGGCCCAGGCAGACCTTTCTGGCCCAGAAGCTCAAGGCCTCCAACCAGCCAGAAGAAAAAGATGCAGACAGCACACTCAATCCATCCAAAGGGAAGTGGCAGCTAAAAACAGAGCAAAGGCACTGCCCCCCCCCCTACAAAGACCTCCCAGGCCGAACTCAAGGCTGAAAAACTGCCTTAGGCAGTTTAACAAAACTATAGAACAGATGAGAGGGCAACTTAAACAGGCCTCTGAGCCAGGTGATCTCCAGGGTAGCCATGGAGGCCCTACCAGGGGAGTGTCAGAAATCCCAGGTTCCTTTGGCCATCTACAATCTTGGTTCCCAGAGGCTTGAGGAACAGATAGGGCCTCAAGACCTAAGCAGGACAGGGCCTAATTTTAAACAGGCCACTTGGAGCTTCCCCCCTGTTCCCTCCATTACCTAGGGTACCTCATGGCCTAGGCCAGAGGCTACCTTCACCCTCTCTGCTGCTGGCCTTTGCCCCACTGACCCTTCCTTGACAACCAGGCCCAGTGAGATTCAGGACATGGTCTCCACTGCCATCAGACGGGGTTTGGCACAAGGATTTCAACAAATCCTTAGGCCTTTAGAAAGGGCTCACTCCCTTTTCCCGGCCTACTCCCAGGTACCCTTTCCTCAACAAGCAAGCTGTCTTCCTCAGGAGCAAACCCACTCTGAGTGAGAAGACTACGGGGAAGGCAACTGCACAGTTCCATATGAGCGCAGTCACTCCTCAGAAGTTGGATCAGGAAGAAGGGGAAATCTGGGACCTGAACCTTTCAGAGGAGGAAGATCTACACCCAGATCAACCACCCTCAGCCACTGTCTTTAAACCAACACTCTTTAAAACTCTCCTTAACAAGGCCCTGGTTACAGCTCAGCTGTCCCCTGAGGAGGTGGCACCTGAACCACAAGGAGAACCTTCTAGGAATGGAGATTCCCTCTTCTCCAAACTCGTAGTTTCTACTGAGGTTCTTCCCTCACCTTGCCTATTCCTGGACTTAGTCAAGGAACAGTATGCCTCCCCTGCAGCTGGCCCTCACCCCTCGACAGGCAATTTTACAATGTGGGTCCTTCCCTGGCTAATGCTTTGGCTGTGCCTCTGTTGACGCTCCTGTCGTCTCCTCCTTCTCCTCTGGCACCCCCACCGAGCCAGAGGACGTTCTCAAGGCTGACAATAAGCGCTCCGAACAGACTGTTAAATGCAACCATCAAGCAGTGGCGTGGGTTGTCTGGGGTTTGACTGCTCTGTTATTTTTCACCAGGTCTTCCATCCGTTGGATGCACCAACTTCAAGACTGCATACCAGCATCCAATTTCAGGTCGCACCAGGACCTAATCAAGATTATAGTGGCAGTGGAATTTACGGTAGACGACACCCTTAACTCTGCCAAATTTGCTTCCAGGGCTGTGGCCTCGGTGGCAGCAAGAAGGCCCCTATGGCTCCGGAATTGGCAGGCGGAATCTTGCTGGAAATGGAAACTGGCTTCTGCTCCCTGTACAGGTGAAAAGCTCTTTGGCAATGCACTAGAGCCATACCTCATCGAAACCAGGGACAAAAGAAAGGTGCTTTCCTCCATAGGAAAGAAGGCAGACTACCGCCCGGCCCCTTACCGTCCACCTCCTTTCCAAGCCGAGACCAACCCCCATTTTTCCAGGCCACAGAGGTCATATCTCCAGCACCAGGAACAGCGGCCTGATGCATCCAGCAGACAACAACATCCTGCTGGTAAACGGGGGAAAGGGGGTGTTCCTTCCATTGCTCTAAGTAACCCCTCGTTCTCCCCACCCATCGGGGGTCATTTGGCCTTTTTCGCCTCCAGATGGGAGGAGTCAACGACGGACGCCTGGGTAACCAACACAGTAAGGTCTGGTTTACAACTGGAATTTCTCTCACCACCCCCTGAAAATTTTGTATTCTGTCCAGTCTCATGGGACAGTTCAAAGAGAGCTCTTATGAATTCGGTCATAAAACACCTAGTGGACATAAGGGCTATTCATCCAGTCCCCAAACATCAATGGGGATGTGGTTTTTATTCTTGTTTTTTCGTGGTCCCTAAGATCTCGGAGGGGTGGCGTGCCATTCTTGATCTAAAATTTTTGAATGAGTTTATCCCATATAGGCGTTTCAAGATGCAGACTCTGCATTCTATTCTAGAGAGCGTTCGGGAGGGTGATCTCCTCTCCTCCATTGACCTCGCGGAGGCTTACCTCCATATTCCCATCTGGTTTCATCATCGCCAGTTTCTCCATTTCTGTTACCAGAACTTCTACTTCCAATATTGGGCCCTTCCCTTCAGGCTCTCGTTGGTGCCAAGTGTCTTCACAAAGGTCCTAGCAGCGTTGGTGGCTTCACTCCAGTCAGTTCCAGTGAAAATCCAATGCTCCCTGGATGACATCTTGATACAGTCGTTGTCCATCCAATCTGCCCATCGAGACTTAAAAGCTACACTGTGCTGTCTCCAGAACCATGTCTTTTCCATCAACACCAAGAAGAGCCATCTATCTCCCACAACCAGAATACTTCACTTGGGAGTGGTCATCGACACATCCCTGTGCTAAGTCTTTCTATCTCCAGCTTGGGGGGAAAGCCTTACTGACGACATCCGTCAAGTTCAACATCAACACACTGTTCCCCTGTCGCAACTGTCCACACTACTGGGGAAGATGATATCGTGCATCGGGATCGTCCCGTGGGCATGGCTTCACTCCCGATCTCTTCAATGGTTCCTGCTCCCTTTTCAACAGGCAGGAACCAGCCACAAATCGATCAGAGTACAACTTTCTCCTCAGACCCGGCGTTCCTTCAAGTGGTGGCTTTCTCCAGCACTCTGGAGGGGTCATCCATTAGATGAGTCTAACCCATCCTGGGGTCTCTAGCAGCGTAGATATGGCGTTCTCAGGTAGTTATACCAATGCCTAATTGTTATGAGATTTACTTAACCATGGTGATTTACTTAAAAACCTTAGCAAAAGGATACTAAAATTGCTTAGCCACAAAAGTTACAGTTCCAATTGTGGGGATAAGTGAAGGATTACCTGTATTTTTCCTACCATCTACTGGTTGCCTGGATTTTTGCAACCTAGATCTGGAAAACCCATTTTCATTTACATACAAGCATATGTTTTATATGTGAAAAAACAGCTTCTGTATATGCATGCAGCCTAAAACTATAATTATAGAATGGAGGATGATAAATTGTAATTCTTTATCCTCTGTCTGTCCTTATATTTGTAGCCTGAAGCCTAACAAGGTATATTTTTGGTAAGCAGAAATAATCAGATACAGAAATCCTCATTGCATTTAGTGGTAACAGTGCTTAACAAGTCACATGGCAAAAGCAACATGTGGAAACAGACTGCAGCAGTAAAGTATTCTCTCTCAGCCCAACTCACTTTGCAGGGCAGTTGTGAGGAAAATAGGAGGAGGAAGGAATACCATATTTGCTCTCTTGAATTATTTATAAAAATAATAAAGGTGGGATACACACACACACACACACACACACACACACACACACACACTTACATAAATATGAATAAATACATTTTGGAATGAATATCAATGACATATATCATCCAAAGTTTGGTTTACATACTTGTGGAGAGTATATAAGCTAAACCTTAAATCTTGTTAAACATTTAGATTCCCTGTGCTAATGTGCTTTATGAGATTCAAAAATAGAAACAGAAAAAACTAAGGGTGCTTGCAGTGGAATTAGTAATAATTATTATCTGTCCAGATGAAGATTAAATTTGATTTCTACTTAAGCAATATTAAAACATTAAGAATGAGGAAAATATAGTTTCAGTCTAACTGGAATTGGATAATTTATTCTTAAATTGCACTATTATATGTATGATTCGTTCTTAAAAAGAGCTGTGCCTTTTGGGAAACTTAGGGCTGATTCCAACTATCTGTCTTAAGTGTAGCCAAAAAATGTTTGCGTGAAGCTAGATGCCGGAAGCCAGAAGGCCTTTCACAGGCACACTTGTGTGATGAGTCGTCTCTTCATTGTCATAAAGCTGCATCATTCTTGGCTATGTCCTGAGTTTTTTTGGCATGTAGAATTAAGAGGAAATAATTGGCCAATCCTGAATTTTAGCCAAGAGTTTGAACTCCTACCTAACTTTTGTCTTCCTTCTTCACATTTAGGATTTCCATCTGGCAATATTTCTATATTTTTGATACCAGATTAAAATATATTTCTGTTTATTTTAACATCCCAAAATTATTTTGGAAAGTTGTAGGGAAATACCTATGTGAGCCACAAGGATCATTTTCATTCACAGCATGGTCTGGTCACTAAATTACGAGAGGGTATAGTGTTTGGAAATGACTAGTGTCCATGGTTCCATTTATCACCTGGTGTTCCTCTATGACACCACTGACAAGTTACATAACCTCTGAGATTTATGCAATAGACTCTTAAGCATGTTAGGCAGAGTAACTTTTGCTGTATTCAAAGTGTCTTCACCGTAATAAGTGTGTCTAAGATTATAGCTTAATCTGATAAGTGAAATGTACTCATTTATTTTGATATTAAATAATATTTCACTGTTTTATTTTTAGACTATTTCAATAGTCTAAATGTGTTTTATTTTTAGGTGTTTCAAGGGTGGTATTTTTGCACATAAGCATTTGAAGAATTCCACAATTAAATAAAAGTTTTAAAAAGTTCAGGTCAAGAAACATTTTTAATATCTTGTATAGTAGACAAAATCATGTGTTAGAAGCAAGCAGAGATGGAGATGAAATGATTGTAGCTACTCACAGTAAATGTGACAGAAAAGAAATCCAGCTTGCTACAGTATGTGAATGTACATGCACACAATTTGTCCAGTTGCACAATGAAACAATATGATTCACTCACTGCCTTTAAGCATGAAAGCTAAAGCTGTATTAATTCCCAGCTGTGCATAATGCCGATTAGATACTCATTAAATTAACATTGATAGCCTGTCTTATGGGAACTTCATTGCTAGATTAGTGCTATTGCACTAAATTAAAAGGATAGGGAGCATCCTTACATTTTGAGAAAAATAGCTTTGATTTTACACAGCAGTTTTTGCTGGTCCCAAAGTTGTGGTCTTCAGGCAACATGAGAGGGAACTGAATGCAATGAATTATGATGTAAATATTTCAAACCCTGTGTGAATATGACAAATGTCAATAAAAGTGTACAGAAAAGGGGGCAGTCCAGTCATTCTTCTGTAAAGAAGCTTAAGAGAACATAGTTGCTCAATACGTCGCCATGGGAATTCAAGCAATGCCAGCAACACGATATGTATCAATATATGCAATTTAACATTCTTAATTAAGATGGGCACAAGTGGTGCATAACAAGGTTGCAAAATAAACCTTGAAAGTGAGAACCTTGACAGCTGTCAGTTATTGGCTTTGTAATACACTATGTTGTTCACAAAATCTAATTAGTTGAACTTGGCTCAGTGGAACTGAATCATAAGACCCATGTGCACTGTTGCTGCTTACCAAAATAATAAATTATAATTCTAAATCGCAACACACTCTAACTATGTAACTGTATTAGAATGCAGGATTATTTCTGCTTCTGTTCCCCTTACATATGCTTGATTTATGAATAATCATAACAGCACACAGTGAAAGATAGGATTACGATGATATAAGCACTGATTTTAATGGCAACTATGCTTCTATGTGTGTGAGTGAGAGCATAAAATACAGAAAAGTGAACTTTATTTGCGAACCGTTGTTTTAGCTTTGTCATATTTCACACAATATTCTTGGGAATGAGGAAAAAGAAGGCTTGGAATAAAAAAAAAACATTTCTTTCTCATTTGGAATATAGTACTGTATAGCTATTGCAGCTGGATCATGACTTTCTAAAGTGAAAAACAATGATGTCTCCATTTCACTCTGTAGAACTGTCAGTTCAAATAGCAATTGAATCCTATTTCAGTTTTGGTGAGGGAAGAAATATAGGATGCCCAGTGCAATTGAATGGCATTTATAGTTGAAGGAAGAACCAGTGAATTCAAGAGGAACAGATAAGAGACTGCCATATCTGTTGTAGTCATCCTATTTAGTGTCCTAACCCCAGCTCTGCACTGCTTAAATCTTCATCCAAATTTTAATAAATTGTGTCCAGGGGGCTCACCTTTGGATCTGTTGAGCTGTACTATGGCTCAGATGATGAGCATAGTAGAGATTCCATATTAAGCATTTCAATATAAGATAATCTGTGACTTCCCATATAGCCTTCTGCCTCTGCATTAAATCTGCATTTATTCTGAATTCATACAGTTCTATTTGTGCTTTTGGGTTACTTGAATTGAGTCAGGAAGGAAAACATGAACACAATAGCAAATCATCTTATTTTCTTTGTGATTGTTACCTTTTGTCTTGTTTTAGAAGGAAATGGCAGATAGGTTTAGCACCTCCTCCAGGACTGTAGTGGCTAGAATGTATTGTCTGAAACGGTGGAGAATGCATTGCCAGAGTCCTTAAGGACTCAACTTTAAAAACCTATTTACATTCGTCTCGCTGTCCTTGCCTTTTTCTCATTCTCAGCTCTTTTTAGAAAAAGAAACAGATAAAAAAGGGCATGGCATAAATCTGCAATTTGTTGCCAATCAAATCAACTAGACATAGAATTCTCAATGTTCAAGAGATAACTGGTTACTTGATAGACTACTCTTCTCAAAAATTTCCTAACTTGATCAATAATTAACATGGTACTATTTCTTATACTATACATATAAAAATGAAATTCTGATGGCAATTATCACTTTTAAAATATTTATATTTATTAAAATGTGTTTGAGAAACTAAGTCCCAAAACATGGTTAGCATTTATGTAAGTATAAATTGTTGTTGCATTTATTTGTTAAAGTAATATGTGGATTTAATTCTTAGACATCAACTAAATGAAGGCACCATTAATAAGGTAAATATTAATCCTGTTAATATCCTCAGCGCTTTAACATGATGTAGTCTCATTGAGAAAGTCATTTCTATTAGCACTAGCCATCTACACTTTTTGTGACAAAAACAAAGACACTATTGCTCAATGCAACAATTTGTAGGCAGGTTGATTAAATTAAACCATTCTGTGTCTTTTTTAAAAACTCTAAAGTTAAAAGTAATTGAGAAAGAAAATATACAGTTGCAGTAGGTTAGCAATATGTGTTAATAATCTTAGTTAAAGTGTATGGTGCAAATGATTTAAAATGCATTCATATAATTTTGAGGCAACCATTTTCAGAGTAGAAATGTACATTTAAAGTCAAAGCAGTTTGGAATAATGTTTCCCTTCACCAATAATTCCAGTTACCAAAATACAGGGGTGCTTAATTAGATGACTAAATAAAATACAATAATAAATACATTCACCCACAAGAAATACATCCTTAGCTTTATCTATTTATTGGAAATATTTTCAAATATCTTCATTATAATTCCTAATATGATTTTCAATTTATTTTTCTATCTAAAGTGTGTGGAAACTTAATAGAAGTACACAGGAATTTTGGCCAAGGTTTTCTCATAAAGATGGGTAAGATACTTTATTATGGACCCAAATCAGACACAAGCATGTGAAAAAGGCATTTGTTAGTTTTAAATGTTCACTTTTATTGTAACAAGTCTTCAGAAGCAAAAACAGATGAGCAGTTTGAACAGCCTTTCATTTGGAAACTCTTTTATTGACTTTTGGGAAAATATCACTAGTTCTTTAGGTTTTTTGCGGGAGGGGGCATAGATTACTTCTCTGTGTGGGTAATTCATGAATAATATAGGGATTTGCTGTTGTATGAAAATGTCTCATGTTGCAGTATGGCCAATCAGTTGTGTTTTTCTGGGCTTAGTCCTGAAAAATGGAATACTTTTTAAAAAAAAAACAAATTTTATTAATTTTTGAAGACAAACAAAACATAGGACATAAAAGCATAAAACCTCCTTTCTAAAAATTACTTATAAGTTTTAACAAGGCAAATAAAACATCATTTTTTAAGGCATAGTTCCACATTGTCACATTTCCATTTAAGCACATATATATCTTTTCCAAATTTCTCATTATTTCTCCCTTCACTTTTATTCAATTATATTTCTTTCTATCAAGGTTTTATTAATTCTCAATCAAACATAAACACACAAAATACAAAACATAAAACAAGACATAAAAAGATAAAACCTCCTTAATTATCGTTTGTACATGTCTTTTCCAAATTTCTCTCCCTTTAGTTTTATTCCTCCAAGGTTTTATTAATTCACAATCAAACATAGCTAACCAAAACACAAAACATAAAACATAAAACTCCTTTTGAAAAGTGGCTTAGCCCCGGGTTACATCTTTTTTTACAGACCTAAATCAAATTCATGCTCACCTTATATACCATTCATATCTTATTAATCATTCTATATTTTCTATATAACTTCTCCCTTCTTTTCACTCTCTTAATTATATTTTGTTTATTTCATCTTGTTTCAAAATCATTATACTTGTATCTTTTGTCCGTTCTTTTCCAATCATCTATTTATCTCTTCTCTTTAGCAAAGAATTTCCCCTGTAATCACTTTTAAAGTGTGACGCCTTTCTATCTTTCCCCTAAAGTGACACTTAAAATAATACATAATTTCCATCCTGATTCTGCTTAGTACATTCTACATGTTGCATTTTAAAATAAAAGAATAATAAACTCATAATATAGTTAAGTATATAATTTCCATTCTAGTTCTAATTCTAATTAATACATTATTTTAGAATAAGAAGATGAAATAGTAAATTTATAATAACATTAAAACAATAACGAATTAAACAATAACTAAGCATTAATCATTTTACACATTCTCTTTAATATTTTATTAAATATTGAGATTATTAAACATTTTAATATTTTAATATTTTGTTAAATCTTATAATATTCCAATAGACTATTTCAAATGCAAATACTACAATACTATCTTATGTACTCTTGCAAAATCTTTCTTTAATTATGCACAATCCTTTATCCTTTATCTCTAAAAAAAAATCTTCTTTTTGGCATCTTGTTTCAGATTGTGGCTTTTTCCCCCTTTTTGCCTCCCTTTCTTCTCCAGTCTGGTCTTTTTGCCCCCCCCCCTCTCCTAACCTCCACCTTTTTAACTTCTCCTCTCCGTTGTAATTCTCTTTTCAATTGCTTTCTAACATTGTACCTTTTTTTCACCTTATTTTTCTTTTTCTTGGTTGTTTTATTGAATCTTAAATTCTCATTTTTCCTTCCTCTCTTCCTATTTTCTTTCTTAATCAAACTTTTTTGTCCATTAAAAATGGCTTCTTCCTTTTCTTCTTCTCCTCCTCCTTCTCCTTCCTCAAGTATTTGCTGGTACGTAGAAACCGCCATTTCTAAAAAGTGGAAGACAGCTCCCAAAAAATCCTCGCCATTTTGTTGTCTTTTAATTTTTCATATTCCATTTTTAATTCATCCACAGATAGTGCCATTGTAAATTTTTAAGAACAACCCAGATGTTTTTAATCTTAAAGTAATTTTCAAATGTCAAAGTTATCAAACAATCCAAACAGACAGAAATTATTTCCTCTTCTTCTCTCTGCAATTTTTCCTCCTGGGGCAAAATCCCAAATATATTTTAAAGCCGTATTACAGTTAGTTGCTGGTCTTATAATCTTCAAGGCGTCTCCTCCAACAAATTTGTAAAGATTTTTTTTAGTCCTCTCCTTCCCACTTATAACAAAGAGCTTATTTTTACCTTAAAGAAGCAGATTTTCTGTGCTCATTTGCTTTCTCCGTAAGGAAGGGGAGTGAACTTTCCTTCAGCACTTTCGCCGCTGTAACAATCTTTTGGACACAATTGTATCAATCCACAAGTCAGGTTTCCAGGGTGTTTTAAAAATAACTTAATGTCCCGGTTCAGCCAAGAAAACTTCTCCTTCTAAAAAACTTCCTCCTGCACAGTCTTATCCGGTTGAAGATTCCTTTGTGGCTGCCATTTCTGACAGCCGCTCCACCGCCTCAGGAAAAAGGAGTCTAGCCGGCTGGGGAAGGGGGGTGCAATATCCCCAGACCCCTGCCCGGATCTCCTCTGTCTTCCGCTGCCCCTTCGGGGTAGCGACAACCCCCAAATCCAGTTGGATCGGGGGTACCTCAGCGCATCAGGGACCCGCAGAGAAGCGGATTCCTGCCGCCGCCGAAGCCTTGCAACCGGAAGTTCCCTGAAAAATGGAATACTTGAAGTGGAATCTAGAGTACATTTATAAAAGGTTCAATTAAGTGATATCAAAAGACAAATACCAGTAATCTCCTGGAAAAAAGGTTTATTGGTTTCCCACAATGCTGGATGTTTGTAACAATTTCAAGCAAAGGCATTTTTAAATAGTAAAATGGTTTTCAGTCAATATAATATAAGCAATAAAAAGATTAGATGTGGCTAGAATAATTGTACAATGTGACACATAAAGGATGGTTGTTTCTGAACACATTCCAGGAGTAAAATCCATTTCTTGTCCATAGGATATTAGATATTCTAAGCCTTAAATTTCATTTTATAAGATTCGGAAAATGGTTTCTATGAGATTTACTGTATTCACAGGGCATAAGGATTAGAATACTTAAGGTAACCTGGAAAATTAAAGATGGAATATTTGCTTAAACAAGTTACTGAACACCATTCTTTTATGCCTCAAAATTATGAACAGCATGACCACTTACGCCTTGTATCTGCAGGAATAAGACAAAGGATTTTGCAAGATTCGGTAAATGCATCTTAGCTTTCTCTTTGCTAGAAAACTGATCATTGAAAAATTATCGCTTTCTAAGTTTGCTGTTATTAATACTGTTTCTCTGAAGCAACAAATATTGACAGTGTTGTTGACAGACCACTGATTTAACTCAGCAAGATCAATCTGTGTATTTTTCAGCTAAGGCCACAGAATCATAAAACAATGCACCATGTGATATCATATCTGATATTTTAATAGTGCTACCTTTCAGTTGTATTTGATTATCGAATGAAATGCTGGGATTTGCACTTCAATAAAATGAGCAGAACTAAGACAAACAAGTTTATGGCACCAAGAAAACAACTACATTTCATGTGACTCAAATGTAATCTGAATACAACAGAGCTTTTTCCTTCTAATCCATTGAAGGGCTCTTAGGCTCCATCCAAGGTTTCCAGAGAAAATAATGGAAAATTGGGAAAGAAAGATAAAATTGCTAATCATCTCAAAATGTCTAATTGGTTGATAAGCTGAAGCAAAACACTCTACTCTGAAAAACTGGTGCAGATTTTCATTACTGAATAAGTTATTTTATACATGCTGGTATCTAGCCCAGATTCTTTACTGAAGACATTTCCCAGCAATGCTAACTAGTATCTTTAAACAAATATACTGGAATGGGATTGGTGAGGCAAGATATGTGTCCAGAATCCTCCTCTTCATCACAAGATCCCACACTAAGTTATCACCTAGTGTGAACTAACAATTCCCCCTCACCCCCAGCCTAAATTTATTCTCTGTAGTCTGTTTTTTTCTGCTGCAACAAATTATGGTGATCTGCAGCCATAATATTTTGCAGCTACAGTATAAGCTTACTGTTCCTTAACAAGCTAATGTAGTATTTGATTCACTAATCTCTAAAAGTTCCACTTTCACAATCTTTTTAAAAACCTCAAATATCCTGGTATGTATAATAGTTAGAAAAAACAAAGCATTTTTGTATGTTGTGGTTTTTCATTTTTCTGGCAACTGCTTTGTTAACATAATTTTGCCTATTATGTCTGTGTTAGAGAATCTCTTCCTTTGATATTTTACTTTTTGTACACTGGCAGGGCAACAGTATAGGATATTCATATGATTAAAATTCTCTGCTTTTGATGCTTTATGGCTTAATAAAATATCCACAGAGCATATTGTCTTATTTATTAAGTAAATGTAAACAGTGCTGCCATGGTGAGCTGCAAAAGTAATTATATTGCTAGTCTAACAGTTTACTTCAGGCAATAAATCCTGATCAACAAACAATAGTTTTTTTAGTGCTAAATTGGATATCACTCGGATCTGAATGTCCCTCACTCAGGATTCTCTTGGATTAGAAGAATATCAATTTCATGAGCTCTTTTCAAATTTTCATTAAGAAAAGCTATAGTGACCTGCTCCCTCTCTTGGTTACGTTTAATGATCTTTTTGAACTTCTCCTTTGTATCAGCAGGAGTATCTTTAAATTGATCAAGGGGGCAGAACATTACTTTCATGAGTTTAAGACACTTGGAATTAGTGTAAAAAATAGTGATGTAAAATGACACAATATTCCTTCCCTTCCCTCAGAACATATTTATTAATTTATTTTAAGCATTCTAATAAGGACTACAGTCATTTTGTTAATGAGATGGGCAGCAAACAAACAAATAAATGTCAGGTTCAAAAGATAGTTATCTATATCAGAGTGAATGTAATGGAGACATTATAATATGTTTTTCCCAAAATCACTTTTAGGGAGGCTTATTGGGAATTGGCTGTGATATCTATAAAAAATACACACATGATTGTATAGAGTAGATTTCCTCAGTCTTCTGGTATCCTTTTTTCCCTTGACTGTAATAATGATAGGTATTTTAATACTGTAACAATACATTTTTCTTCATTATAGAAAAAGCCATGTTTGTAAAATTTGCGAAGATTTCTTTCATACATGTAAATGATAACGAATTGTATTTGTAGTAATTAACACAAAATGAGATTTCTTTTTTTTTTCTTTTTTTTTCTTTTTTTGCAATAAAATGCCAGTATTTGTGAGAAAGTTTGATCACTATATTGATAGTGACTGAATGATGGGGAAAGCAGAATTATTCATAAAGCATTTTACAAGTGAAAAAGCAGAGTGTTTCTGTGTGTTTTTTAAAAATTAATTTAACAAACATGCATACACACACACACACACATACATACACACAAACACACACACATGTTTCTCAGAAAATAAAACCAAGTCTTATTTTCTTTTAGACTTGGAAATAAGCACTTGGGCTTATTTTTGAGGCGTTCTTACTTTTTTTGAGGTGCAGCAGGCCAGACTCTGTGACCTGGATGCGCCATGGATGCACCGGCGCCTCCATTCCAAACCTTCAGCAGAATAGAAGCTTTTTGGTGAACTGGAGGCGGCGGGGGGGGGGGGATTTTCCTACCTGCCACCCTTCCCTCAATCTGTGCTGAGCTTGAGGAATAGATGACAGGTAGGAAATACCACCTCCCATTTTCTTCCCGTTCACCAAAAAGCCTCCCGTGAGCCTCCCAAAAAGAGGGAGAAAACAAGCAGCTGACTGCAGAGCTGCTGGCTTCTGGGAAGCGGTCCAACAACCAGAAGTGCTGCACCCAGAAAGAAGGGCAAAAGTGGTATTTGTGCTGTCCCAAGGGGCCAGTGGGCTGCAGCTTCAGCCAGACAATTGCCCCCCTGCTGCCACTCATGCTGGCCATGCCCGTCCCCCTGGGCTTATTTTCGGGGCAGGGGTAATATTAGGCCCACCCCCAAAAAATTAGGATTGGGCTTATTGGGGTGTTTTCGGAGAAGCATTGGATATATTAGCAGAACCAAGAAACAGACTCCTCCTGAAAAACCCCTCTTTATTTAGTTGCTGTGAATTCATAGCATTCACACACAGAAAAGCCCCTGCAATACTTCCAAGAACAGACCTTATCAGTCCTTGGATAATTGCCAAACCGAGAGCTTCCAGTTGCAAAGTTGTAAATTAATTCCTGGCAAGTGGTCTCTGAGGCAGGAACCATGAAAATCTTCTGAAAGAAATACGAACCACTACTAGTGGAACCACTAGTAGTGGTCTCCTGCAACCACTACTCCTTTTTTGCTTCTTTTTATTCCCTAGGAAGGGGCCATTCAGCATCCCTGTGTGCCTTTCTTCCTGAGTCGGCCCCTGTTCCTCAGTTGTTCTCCTCTCCTGACAGCTCTGTGCATATGTGCATCTGGAACAGGCCCCAGCTGTTCTTCCACACTTATCTCGGACTCTAAAGGTAGCTGGGAAATGTCAGACAGCCCTGGTCCTATCTCTGCTTCTGACAGAGCATCAATCAGAGCCTTCCCCAGACTCCAGGACTGGCCCAAGTTCCTCCCCAACCTCCTCACTGTCCGAGTCTGCCACCAGCTCCGCTGGCAGCTGGCAGGTCCCAACAGTGTGTATGTGTAAGTGTGTGTGTGTGTGTGTGTGTGTGTGTGTACATATATGTGTATGTATGTATGTGTATGTATGTTGTGGCCCGCCAGCAGCCAGCAGAGCTGGCAGCAGATTCAAACAGTGAAGAGGTTGGGAGGAACACGGGCCAGTCCTCGAGTCTGACAAGTGCTTTGCGTTGGAAGCAGAGAACAGCTAAGGAACAAGGGTCAACTTGGGAGTAAAGCCACAGGTGGATGGTGAATGGCCCCTCCCATAGGGAATGAAAAAGCAAAAGGGGGGTGGGGTTTTGCAGGAGACAATTCATTTGGGTGAAGATCTGTTCCTGCATTCTTGCCGATTGTTGTCTGCTACAATGTGGCATCAGAGATATCAGCCTGGCAACTCTCCAAGCCTGATAAAGGACAGTAATAGTGAAATATCTTGAAAGGTCGTTATACAAACACACACAAGAAATTGAACAAATGAATAAACAGGACATTGTGATTGTATCTTGAAGATGGCTAAGATGGTTATGTGGAGAACAAGGAGGAGCTTAAAAGTTGGCTGCATGTGTAAAGCCAGAGATGGACTGCTGCCGGTTCACACCTGTTCTGGCAACCCAGTAGTTAAGATTAGGCACAGTTCAGCAAATAGATAAATCCCAACACTGGCTGGCCCCACCCTGCCCGTTTTTTGGCCTGGTTTTGGTGCTGTTTTCAATCCATTTTTGGACATTTCTGGCCCAAAAATGGCCTGTAAAAGCCCCCAAAATGCCCTCAAAAACATCCTGAAAGTGGCCCAAAAAAACAGCTCCCAAAACAGCAAAAGAAATGGCCTGAAAATGGCCCCAAAATGGCCTGAAACACCCAAAAGCAGGCCGAAAACTGGGCAGGGCAGGGCCAGCCAGTGGTGGGATTAGCCCCAACTGGCTGAATCCTACCTGTTCCTTTGGGGTGAGTGGCCAGGAGGCGGGGCTGGGTGTGATGAGTGATATCACCTACACAGTCACATGACAAACTGGCCATGCCTACCCAGCCAGAGAACCAGCTGTTAAAAAATTTGCAGCCCATCACTGCGTAGGACCATTTTGTTTGTGTTACATACCAATTTGTTACTACTGGTTATTTAAGTTTATTAGCCACTCAATTCCAATGGGCTGACTTTATAAGGGCAGCATTACCATCATGAGAAAAAGATACAGGAAACCAATTCCAGACATTCTTAAACACAATATAGAAATGAAAGTGTGTGGCAAAAGTAGATAGTTGTTGGAAGAGGGCATGAAGTTCTCAACCTGTCTTTAGGATATGGGTATTGAAATAGTTTTTCCTATATTCCTATATTCAGATATAATTCAAAACTATGGTCACAAGCCACAGTCATCCCCATCTTCAAAAAGGAAGACCCCAGCCTAGTTGAAAATTACAGACCAATCTCTTTATGCTGCGTCACCTGTAAAGTCATGGAATCAATTATTAACCAATCCATCATCTTCCACTTAGAAACAAACAACTTACTCTCTAATAAACAATTTGGTTTCAGAAAAAAACTCCTGTAATCTGAAACTCTTACACTGCAAAAACATATGGACTACACAACTCGATCAGGGCAAAGCAATAGACGCAATCTACATAGACTTCTGTAAAGCCTTTGATTCAGTGGTACACAACAAACTACTCCTAAAACTAAAATCTTATGGTATCTCTGGACACCTGAATAACTGGATAGAAGCATTCCTGTCAAACAGACATCAAATGGTCAAAATTGGGAGCGTCCTATCAAATTCTGTACCTGTCAACAGTGGTGTCCCCCAAGGCAGTGTTCTAGGACCAACTCTCTTCATACTTTACATAAATGACCTCTGTGATCATATTAAGAGCAACTGTGTTCTCTTGGCTGATGATGTACAGCTATTCAACACCACAGACAATACTGCTACCCTTCAAAAAGACCATGACTATGTATCAGAATGGTCAAACAAATGGCAACTTCAAATCTCAACAAATAAATGCTCTGTCCTACATATTGGCAAAAAAATCAGAAAAAATACAGGCTGAATAGTCAAGACCTTGTTGATGATCCAAACTCTGTCAAGGATCTTGGAGTACTCATCTCTAATGATCTAAGTGCAAGAGCCTACATAGCCAAAAAGACGTTAAGGATTGTTAACCTAATCTTATGTAGCTTTTTCTCTGGTAATATTACACTACTAACTAGATCATGCAAAACATTTGCTAGACCAATACTCAAATACAGCTCATCAGTCTGGAACCCACATTACGTATCTGATATTAACACAGTTGAAAAAGTCCAGAAATATTTCACAAGAAGAGTTCTCCACTCGTTGCAGAATACCTTATGCCACCAGACTTGAAATTCTAGACCTAGAAAACTTAGAACTATGCTGCCTTCGGTCTGATCTAAGTATAGATCAGGCTGATCTAAGTATATACTGTAAAATCATACATTGCAATGTCCTACCTGTCAATGAATACTTCAGCTTCAACCATAACAATACAAGACCAAACAATAGATACAAACTCAAGGTTAATCGCACCAAACTTGATTGCAGGAAATACGACTTCAGCAACAGAGTGGTCAATGTCTGGAATACTCTCCCTGACTCTGTGGTTTCTTCCCCAAACCCCACAAACTTTAACCTTAGACTGTCTATTATTGACCTCACCCCTTTCCTAAGAGGTCTGTAGGGGGCATGCATAAGCGCACCAACGTGCCTACCATCCCTGTCCTATTGTTTCTTTTATTTTATTTATTTATTTATTTATTTTTCTTATATGTATCCATGTATTCATAGCTATGTTTTTACTTATACCTATTATCTTGTAAGCAATTGACAAACCAAATAAATAAATAAATAAAATTTATGATAGAGAATGGAGGGTCCCCAAAGCATCAGCGAACATTTTAGCATTTTCTATATAAATGGGGGGAAGTAATCTCTTTCCCTTTCTTTGAAAAATCTTGTTTTAATCAGTGTTCCCATCTTCTAGGCTAGGCAAATTATTAATTACAGATGCAGTTTGTTGCAGAGAGTAGCACATTTAACATGGTGCAGATCTTATGGACGTCATGTTTATATACTATATAGTTGAAATGGAAATTTTCTTTCAACCTCATCATTGAGAATGACCCAGGAATGTCTTTACCAAATGCTCCTGGCATAGGAACTGGTGCATGGCCTTTCTATAGCATGAAGTTTCTTCGGAAGAAGCAATACAGTAATTTGAAAACTCAAGCCCCATAAATCTCTGCATGGTGCTTCCCCTCAAGACTTTTGAAGGAAATAAAGTGTGAAAAACTGGAGCTACTGACACGAGTGTGCAGTGTTTCCAGAAAAGTGCGGCATTCACCTTAGGAAATGGAAGAATCTCCTCTTTTCATGAAGAAAAGACAGAAAAATCTTTTGGGAAGCTGTAAAACTATAAGGTTAACCATTCTAATAATACAGTAAAGCTTGGTTTGTGCATGAATAAAATGGAAGCAGATAAAATTGATTTCCTATTTTATAGAACAGAACACCATTTTATGCATGTGTGAAATTAATTCATTGTTTAACACACATTGTGCTAAATGGACAGCACTTCTCTATTCAATGGTTTATTGTATGTAAAAACAAGATGTAGTAGCTTGTTTAACTATAGCAAAAGCTATTTCTGCATTCTTTATTTCTATTAGAAAAAAAATTAGATATATACATATGAGAATGTTCCCTATCTCTGTACAATCTCTGGTTAAAATACAAAAGTTAAAATCTTCAACCAATCTGTTTAAGCAGTTTCACTTCAGCAGTAAAGTACAGGGTAATAAAACAGTAGTAGAAGAAAATAAGTTTGTTATTCATAGTACAAGAAATATATGTATGTATTCAAGAGCAATACAAAACATCAACCATGAAATCTTCATAATTTCTTTTAAAAATAGATAAAAGTGAAAGGTAGAAGCATTCATTCAGGAAAGTTCAAAGCAAGTAGCATGGTGTAAATAAAAACCACAATGGTATAAAGCTTTTATTAGATTAATCACATTATTATAATGCTTCAGGCCAAGCGTTTGGCTTTTCTTGAAAGTTGCTTATTACATAAAATGAAGGACTTGAGGGAAGAAGGAAAATAGTACATATAGTTAAAGTCCCAAAGTCTTCATCTTAGCTGCTGGAAAATGAAATGCACAAGGGCAATTTTCATATTTGGAGCACCTTTTAGATGCTAAATGCGATTTATATTGAATCAAAGGTTCCTGGAAAAAGAAGCCATAATGAGCATTTCCCATTCTTACAACAACCATGGCTTTCTGTAAGATAAGACTGCAAATGGCTTCCAGTTTTGATTACTTTGAGCATTAGGGCAATATATGAGAACCAAAGAGCTTAGGGCCTATTGTGAACTTTCCAGAGGCTACTGCTTGGTCATTCTAAGAGCCAAATGTTGAAGGAGCTATTATGATTCTAAATTCATAACACTTTTATCTGAGTCTGAAATCTTATTTAACTATATTTCTTTTATTTATTTTTTCTATCGTGCCTTTTTTTACATTGACAAATAATCATTCCAACATTACACGTTAAAATGTTTTATCCTTGTTCTATTTTGTTCATTTATTTTCCTTTATCAGCATGCACAGAAATACAGACCTGTATATACATGTAAATGCAATTTAACATTGAAACCCTTATTATAAAACAAATATCTTGATGTATGCTGTTCCTTTATAATTAATTCCTAATGTTACAGTTACAATTTAAGACAAGGTTAAATAATCATAATGCCTGTAACATTATTATACTAACACATTTGAATAATAGAATATTAAGAGTTTATTATATATTGCACGACAATAATATACTGTATTAAAACTGAGAAAAGGGTATAGTTTATATAGCTAGATTTAATAATATGTTAAAGTTGATCTACTTTTATAGTAATATTTTATGTGTATACATGATTTCTTCAAATGTCACTCAATTAATTACTCATGATTATATTAGCAATGTTATATTTTTAGTTGTAGATCATATTGTCTAATTGTTATACTTTACCAATAAAAATTTAAATGTTTTAAAAATGTTATATTCTGCTGAGCTTGAATATAATGGATTACTTGTATTTAATGTCATATTTAAATAAAAGTACTGGAGAACAAAAACATCTGTTCACCTCATTAGAAATTGCTGACCAATATTAGAGTAACAGGAAAGGATAAATGAGAACACATTGTTTATGAAATACAAATATTCCAACCTACTGTATTTTAATAGATGGTACATAAGGAATGTTGAGAATGTGTCTAAGATGTACTAATATGTGGCTGCTGTGGTAGCTTGCTTGTTCACAAGATCATGACTGAGCAGCTAATCATCCATTGCCCAGAAAGCAGCTAATCATTGACCATCTACTAAAAAGATAATTTGGAGTATTGTTAAAACAAGAAGCCAAAACCCAGCATACCCACCAGAGATATTCTTAGCATAAATCACATTAAGATAAATGTTCAACTAAACTTTAAAAAAACCAGGGACCCTAGTCATTAAGAGCTATCTTAATGAAGTGCCCATTACTGCTGTGGGCTAATCAAAACTAAGAATTACATGAACATTATCAGAAAAACAAAACAAAAGACAAACCTGACAAATTTGTTAGGATCTAGGGATAGTGATTCACATGGAGCAGTAGTGTTTTTAAACAATGTGAGCCAGGAAAATAAACGTTGCTTATGAAGTGAAGAGTAAAGGCCTTTTTATTTGATTGGTGTCTTTTGCTTCTTTACCTTTACTTGCATTTATCTTCTTTTAAAGCTTCTATCTGTAAACTAACTTTCTATTGTGTCTTCATTCTACTTGAGTGCTGTGATGTTTTTGCCTTGAAGTCCACACCTTTATTTGCTATTTCAGTTCCAACTAGCTCCAGCCACTACATTTTCTCTTGACTTTGTATTGTGTTCTGGAGAATCATTTTTATCTGGCAGCAACTGTGTTCTCTTCCCTATCCTAATTTTAAATCTTATCTTCTAACCTACTCATTCATATTATTTTTATGTATACACTTCAATTTTAGCTTTATTTGATCATATTTATTTCTACTCTCTTTCTATTTCAATACTTATTTATTTAATAACTAACTTCTATTATTTTACTCAAGGCAAATGAACATATCCAACACACCTTCCTCCTCCTATATTCCCCCCAAAACAACCCTGTGAAATGAGTTGGTCTGAAAGAGAGTGACTGGCCCAAGGCAATCCAGTTAGCTTTTATGGTTAAGATGGGACTAGAACTCAGTGTTTAGCCTGGTGCCTTAATCACTAAATCACATTGGCTTAACTACTAGGCCAAACTTATACCAAACTTGTTCTATTATGCTGGACCCATCTACCAGTCTCTCCTAGACTGTGCTTTATTCCTTGCTTTTTCCACCTCAGCTGCTTTGCACAGCACTCAGCTGAGTGCCGTGCGACAGCAGGAAAAGATGAATGCTTGCCAAAGCTGTGATTTGTAAAAACTGCGCATGTGTGCGCAGTGCACATTTGGCACACATGCATGTGTGTTGGAAGAAAAACGGGTGGGATCCTACCAGTATAACAACCAGTTCGGTCAGCGGGTGCTTTGTGCATGTGCATGGTATTTACAAATCACCAGCTCTGGCAAGCATTTACTTTCTCCTGCTGTCGCTCGGCACTCAGTTGTGCCGTGCAAAGCAGCTGACGTGGAAAAAAAACAGCGAATAAAGCATAGCCTAGAGCCCAGGTGGGTGGGTGGGCCAAACAGAAGACCAGAAGTGAACCAGTTCGGTGTCAGCTGCTCTTCAGCGCTACCGGTTCTATAGAACTGGGCTGAACCAGTAGAATCCCACCCCTGAAAAAAAACCAGTAACAGCAAAGGGATGTATGTACAAAAGCCCCAGAGTGAAAAGGGAGACAAGTGTGATGACTGCCATTCCATAGAAGTTCAGAAGTTGGCCCCTGTTGAGTTGAAGTCAGAAGATGAACATTGAGGGAAAGAGGTGGGGGCAAGGAGGGTAAGCACAGGGAATAGGGAAAGTTGTCATCTGTCACTGGATGATTAAGAAACAACAAGAAAGTGGAAGAAATAAAAGAAGTAAAGATCAGAATATTCAGTGAATGAAAATAATAAAGTAGTGACTGAAATATCAGAGATATTACAAAGGTTGCCTGAGGGTAAAATAGGTAACCGACTAGTACAATAAGTAGGCAAACGCTACAGAATCAGATCTAAGCATTAAAAAGTAGGAATTAGTGAAGTAAAGATAAAAGGGCTCTCTGAAGAATCAAGGTAAAATGAAATTTTAAAACAAATCTTGAAGTTGGTCAAGAGAAAACTATAACAAGAAATACGGCATTGAAACAGTGAATTATAGAACTTACAGATTATACACAATAGGAAAGACTATCTAGGAAGAAAAGATTGCAACTACCCAGAAACATTAGCAAAGATCTGTAAAGTCTAGATATTCAAACCTGAGCAGAAATCACAATCTGGAGTGAATTTTAGAAGCGTGTAAATAGATGCTCACCAATAAACCAGATACTACAGTATCAGCTCGGTGGAACATCACTATTGACAAATACAAATCAAGGTCTGCCAAAGTACATCACAGGCATTCTAGAAACAGAGATCTGAAACATTTCTGTGCCAGTTTGTGTGTGCCACTCTTGAAGCCTTTAAGGGATTTGGTTTTCTGGAATAGGCCAACTCGCCACAACCAACTTGTTGCAGGACAACTGACCGCAGCCAACTTGCTAGAGAACAACTTGCCACGGCCAACTCACCATGGGACAACTTGCTGCAGGACAGTTTAACAATTTAATTTGATTATTTAAAAGAAATGAAAACTATTTTAATTTTTGCCATTAACATTTCATTCTGTCCCTCCTTTTTGCTCCCTTTCTTTAATGATTCTATTCCACTATTTCTTTGATATTAGTGTAACTTTTGTCCTGCAGCAAGATGGCCATGGAAAGTTGGCCATGGCAAGTTGGCTATGGCGAGTTGGTCATGGCAAATTGTCATAGACCCTGGTTTTCCCAGGTCAGAGACAGTAATGCAAGCAGTGAAGCCTCATGTAATCAAGCAGGAGAATCAATCATTTTAGGAACCTGTGGGACATTATGGACCTTTTATTCCCCACTTGTCACAAGCACAAGCTCTCAAACTAAAAACAATAAATAAAAGTGAGTGAGACAGTAGCATGATTTTGAGGGACAATTGTATGCACTCTAGTGCTAGAGAAACCCAATTTAATTTATAATTCATGTGTATGTAAAAGTCAGAGATGTCTGAGGCAGGCCTCTTGCAGTCATATGAGTAATATCATTCTAAATAAACTTATTGTCTAAAACAGGCAGTAGAAACCTTTAAAATATATTTGAGGACTTTGAGATCATCACAGACCATCCACTTTCAGTGTGATTGGAAAAAATAAAATTACCTACCACAGGCTGGTATATCAGTATCTCACCTTGCAACTTTTTAATGTGATCATTATCTGATCCTTGCTTTTTATTATTGTTGGTTACATAGCCAATCAGATCTTTAGGCTAGAATTGTCATTTTTATCCAATTATTGAATCCTTTTCAAGGACCTGGGATAAGCAGATAAAATTTTGATGGTATTAAAGGAATCATCAAAGGATGTAAACTGTTCTAATAAAGCTACCTTTTGCAATTGACCAGTGATGATTTTGTCAGTGGCCAATGGTATTCAAGTGATTGTTATTGATATTTTAATTTTACTGGCCACGTAACTCCAGTGTAAATCTTATTACAATAAAAATGTCTAGAAGTTCCAATTGATGCAAAGTACTGTTGCTAGATTGTTCACCGGTGGAAGACACAGGAATGATACAATATCACTGAAAGATTAGGCTTCCCTAAACAATTACTTAAGGATCTCCTTTTTCCTCAAGTGTTTGTTCAGACATTCAGATTTGCAGAAGAAGCATTTTGGAAGGTACCCTTGGTGTCATAACCTCAACTGTCTAGGATATGGTAGAGGATCTTCTCTTGTTCTGCCTTCCCTTGAGAGTTACAGCAGTCCTCTCAACACTCGCTTTTCCTATAGAACATTAACTAAGATGCAACTTTTTCACAAGGAGTTCAATTGCCAAGTAATGTTGGTGTTGATTTTAAATGGATGTATTTGAATTTTGATTTTTGGGTACTCTGAATTTTATTGATTGCGTCAGTTGTCTTGTGTGTTTGAGCAGAAAGATGGGATATAAATCAAGTAAATGACTCTTGTAAGGAAAGATCAGCATATGAATAAAATAAAAGCATTCTGAGATATGCCATGTGCTGTTAGAAAGTAGAACATTGGAGAATGTGAGATACGTATAGGAACCATGGAATGCTTAAGGACAAAGTAATGGTTTATAAAGGGAGAAGTACATAATGTACTCTCACTTGCCTATGTGTGTTCTCCACAGTGGAATTTATCTAAAATCTGGTACCGAAGAAGATATCCTGGCTCACAGTACCTCATGCATGACCATGCTTTTTTCCAATGGCAAAGATACCAATAACCTCAAATATGGATTAAAAGTTGGATCCATAAACTCATACAGGCATAAGGAAATCTGTGGAAGATAATTTCTCCTACAGTAGGCAAGCAGAAGCTAGAAGTATCATTTAGTCATGTAGCCTGTAATGTATAGCCATCTGAGCTAACATATGTCCCCAATGCATTTGTCTAATTTGCTTTGAAAGCATCTAATTTGGCAGCTGCCAATATAACTGGAGTTCCAAGGTGTCCACAGAGAGGGAGTAAAGAAGTCAATATAGTGGTCATAACCACATGAACCAAACTCTGACCCCTGTCATGATGCTCCCCCCCCCACCACTGCAAACATCCTTGGCGTCCGTATGTGTATTTCTATTAATTATAGGATTTTTTCAGCATTTTAAAGTGGAGTTTTAAATGTCTTAATCCTAAACAAAATAGTCCCGAACTTTTCACTGACATTTATCAGAAGCAACCAAGTTTGAAAATTGATATGCCTGGAGAGCATCCAAGTTATTCATGCATGACATATTGATAAAGAAAGACATTCAGACTATTAGCTCCATATGATGGAATGTGGGAATTTTCTTAGTTGCTAGTATTTGGCAGTACTGCAGATAAAATGAAAAATATCTGGCAGGTAGAAAATAAGAGACCGGCTTTCCCATTTATCTTTGCTTTTTAAAAACTAGTAATGAATCAGATCGCAAATGTTATAAACTTATGGCCAGACAATTTTTGTTTAAGCCTCAATGTTACCAAAGGGGGAAAAAAAAAACCCTTGCACCAGCATTCAGGAAATGATGATGATGATAATTATGATGATGATATAATAATAATAACAATAATAATAATACAAGAATCAAGGCAATTCATTCTCAGATATATTTTATAACTCATCATTTTGTCTTTCATCTTTGGTTTGTTTAACTGTTAGAAGATAAATGAGAGAATAACACTCCTTAAGCTTCTATCCTTGAGCATTCCTGATAAAAGGAAAGCAAATTGAGTGTTGTGGGAATTGTGATTTTATGGGCATATGGATTGGGGAGGGATATTTTGTGGGGGGAAAGGGGAAAAGCCGCATTGCTTGCCAACTTTCAACTTTATACCTTGGCAGGCAGTATGACTGCAACCATCAGAGGAAGAACATGTATGAAAACTCAAGAAAGAATTTCCCAAGCAAAATACTGTATATGTTTGAATTGAGCCACGGAGCAGGAAATGTATTCAGTACTTTTGGATTCCTCTGTTGAGAAAAGTGCCTGCAGTCTCAAGAGGTACAAGCACAATCTTTCCTGTGTTAATGCTAATTCATTGTGCTGCGGAACTGATCAGACATTCCACCGTTCATGTGTTTAAATGGGTAGAGAAATAGACACAGGATTAAGCAGAGGGTGCCAGAAAGGGGATGCGTGGATCTAAATTCATAACTAAACTTTTTTTTTTACAGCTGTATTATGCAGTTCAATAATTGTGTATTGTATAGTTTATAAACTATAATATAGAAACCGATGTTTCTCAACCCTGACAACTTTAAGACCTGTGAACTTCAACTCTTAGAAGTCTGAGAATTGACTCCACACATCTTAAAGTTGCTAAATTTGAGAAACACCAATATATACATAAAGTGTGCTAATATAATTTATAAATTTAAGAGATCCAACTGATTATTGTGAACAAGCCTAATGAAGGATATAACATAACCAATCAGAGTAAAGTAGATAAAAAAGTTAAGCCTTTTAGTAACTGTGATTTCCCCCCCCACTTTAGTTCTGGAATATCCAGCTGTTCCCTGTGGTTGAAAGGCTCTGTTGCTCTTTTAAATTTATTTATTTGTTAAATTTTAAATCTATTTATTTGTTAAATTTATATGCTGCCATCTCACTGTTGAATGACTCTGGCTTCCTGATTTAAAGCTCTTCTCTTTTTAACGTTATCTGTTTATATATGCAGCTATTATGGAAACAGCTATCAAGAGATCACTCTAAAGACTAGAATCCATTGCTGGAAATTTGGATTACTGAGCATGGTAAGGTAAGGTAAGCCTTCCTTATATCACAATAATTATCTTCTGGCTGGGTGAACATTTCATTCTAAGGATAAATGGATCAATTCTAGTTTTACAAGAAGCATATTTATCTATGTTTTTCCAATAGTGCCCTGACTAGATTTGTCAGGTCACTAACATGAAAATATATGAGCTCTGTCTATGTACCTAGGCGCTGGTGTTCAGCGCCTAGTACTAATACCACTCTATAAAGCCTTAGTAAGACCACACCTAGAGTACTGCATCCAGTTTTGTTCACCACATTATAAAAAGATGTTGAGACTCTAGAAAAAGTGCAGAGAAGAGCAACCAGGTTGATTAGGGGACTGGAGGCTAAAACATACAACGAACGGTTGCAGGAACTGGGCTTGGCTAGTCTAGTAAAGAGAAGGACCAGGGGAGACATGATAGCGGTCTTCCAATATTTGAGGGGCTGCCACAGGGAGGAGGGGGTCAAGCTATTTTCTAAAGCGGCTGTAGGCCAGACAAGGAATAATGGATGGAAACTGAACAAGGAGAGATTTAACCTGGAAACAAGGAGAGACTTTCTGACAGTGAGAACAATCAACCAATGGAACAGCTTGCCCTCGGAAGTTGTGGAAGCGCCATCACTTGAGACTTTCAAGAAGAGATTGGACTGCCATTTGTCAGAAATGGTGTAGGGTCTCCCGCTTGGGCAGGGGGTTGGACTAGATGACCTACAAGGTCCCTTCCAACTCTGATTATCTGTTAAATCTGTTAAATTTTATTATTTATTTAGCTTTTTACATTCCAATATTATTTTTATAAATTACTCAAATGGTGAACATACCTAATATTAGTTCCTCTTTCAAATCAAATGTATATTGTCAATGTACAACATGTGTACAATGAAAGAGAATTTTCTATTTTTCCCACAACATTAATCCTACGAGATGAGGTAAACCAAGAGACAGTGACTGGCTCAAACTCACTCAGCTGGCTTTCATGTGTAAAACAGGATTGGAACTCCTAGTTCCAGTACATCAAATTGTCTCTCTTGTTTGTATCCTGACAAAATCTAACTAACACAGGCACAGTGTGAGGCAGGGACATTTGTAGAAATATAAAAAAATGACAGGGTGAGGGCCACAACTTGTGTGAATGTAGTCCTGCCCAAGTTTTATTGTGTGACGCATTTGAAAAAAGAAAGGGCTTTGAACACATTGTCACGACCATCTTCTAGACTTCTTTGAACTCTGGTACTGACTGATAAGTGTATCCCACATGCATTTTCTCACTGGAAGTCCAGTCACTTTATACTTTATACAAAGTTGGCCTTGAGGAATGCAAAGGGTTAAGGACCACCTTTAATTTAACCCTTTTAACAATGGTGGTAAACATAGCCCCTTCTATTGCCCTGTTAGTTTACAGATAATCTGAGAATGGAGCTTGTGAGTGTGAATATTTATTATTATGTAGGTTGTGTCCATCTGTTATCCACTTAAGAGCACATGTGTAATAAAAAGAAATGACGAGAGGTTGAAAAGCTATTTCTTTTTAAGGTGTAAAGCTCTCATACTTCATATAAAGTATAAGAATTAAACACTAAGCCCTTACTGCCAGTTGGAACTCTGAAAACAAGCGTGAAAAATAGAGTTACTGTTTGGTTTCTATTCATATCTTCAGCAAGCTGTTATATGTTAAACTGTACTGAAATAGCCAAGACTTTTTCAAAGCCATCCTTCAAATTGGCATGACTTTAAAAAACGAATGCTTGTCCAGCTTTATTTGTGTGGGTGGTGACTATTCCATTGGGGGTTATTTTTCCCTTTTTAAAATAGAGTATTCACACAGCACATTCCAGTTTGTGAGTTGACCAATGCCCCTGTATCAGTTTTACTCTAACCCTTTGGGTATTTTTATTATTTAAATTTTTTCCCCCTGGAAGTAAGGTACAATTTTATTTGTGTCTGCTATAATCTAGATTTAAAAAAAAAACATTAAAGCAGAAAGATGCTGCATTTCTTTGAGAAAGTCAGCAGATAAAATACAAATGGGTACTGTGATGTGAAGAGACCAAATGAGTAAGGGGAGTTTAAAAGAAGCATTCAGAACCAATAAATAAATAAAATAAATAAATTACTGCTATATACAATGGTTGGTATATGACTGTAAGAACATTTGGGAAAAATTGTGACTTTGGTTTAATGCCCTCTAGGGGCCTATACTGAAACTTATTTTGTTTTATAACAGTAAAGCTTTCTATCAGTTAAAGAGTATACTGGAAATAAGAACATGTTTCAAAGAATTCCTAGAAATATTTCAATGAAGATGTTTCCATAGGGTCTTGAACTGGTCCATGATCAGTATAATAGGCTGAAATAACAAAACATAGAATAACCATGTTATTTTTGTAGGCAAGAAGGTAGCAAAGATGAAAAATTAAGCAGTGAGTGAACATGCATCTTAGTGTGTTTTAAATCTTAAAAACCACAAAACAAAAAGAATTGTGCTGTCAATAAGATTTTAAGTTACAAAGAATGACAGCACTTTACTAATTGTCATACTATCTCTTAGAGTCTAGGAATGTTGGTTCTCCAGGATTTGTAATATGGCTGAGTATTAATAATGATTTCCTAAGGATGGGAAACTACTTGTTATAGAATGTGCAGTTGGAGAAGGAGTGGGAGGGAATCTCGGCAAGACCACCGAAGATTCCTAGGGAGGAGGTAGTATATTTCAAAAAGAGACCCAAAAAAAGAAACTACGCAGTTCTGAACTTGGATGGGGGAGGGAGGAAGTGGTTCAGGGTAGCCACACCCGAGAATCTCTCAGGATATGTCTAGTACAGGGGTGGGCAACTATGGCCCTTTTATGAATTATGGACTTCAACTCCCAGAATTCCTGAGCAAGCAGGTTAGAAAGTTGTAGCTTGAGTCTGTCCATTAGGTGTCAGCAAATAAAGGATTGGACTCAATTGGAATTTCATTGTATCATCTTTGGACTTGGCCAGACATATCAACCAGCAGCAATTCACATATAATTGGACCAGTGTGGTAAAGATTTAACCTTGTGCAAAACTGTAGAAATTTCTAGCCTCAAGCTCTGCCATAAGACAAGTGATGTTCAATTTTTCAGGCCAGACGAGGAATGGAATCTGAATTTGAATAAAATGGGGTATTTCATTAGTGCTGGCGCCAAGAAAGTGGTGCAAGATGAACTACTGTTTACATTACAACAGCTAAAGCCAATTTATAAGACCAGGCTGCCAAACTGTTTTGCTGCCAATGTACTAATCACTTGCCGTGTGTTTCTTGGGACACTTTGTATGATTGATCTCTGTGAGCAGCAGTTCTAAGCAATGGTGGAAAACCTTCAGTTTCTTAAACATTTGGATCTGATCCACACAATTTGTGATCCACTAAATTAGCTTTGATCTACCATTCAGGCATTGTTGCTTGTCATATGGTTGACCACCCATTTGCTTGTGCTGGTATGAAAAGCAGGACATTCAGAGTTGTTTACAACTGGAATGACCTACAAGTAAAATAAAAATAAAATTTGGAATCTTTTCTGCTCCATACTTGTCACATCCATATCTTTTGAGTTTCTCCATGTCTTTATTCAGTAGTTTAGTTTATTATTTTTTTAACTACACTTAACCTCTGTTTCTTTCTCTCCCAACTCTCATTTTAAATATGAACAAGCATTATAGACCTGATCTGGACCTTCTTCCTCATTCTGCTGATGGAGCCACCAGAACTCTTTCTTGAAATCTTATCCTAATAGTACTCGTAGTAAGAAAAGATTATTCATCTCATTATCACAACATAACTATCCATCCAATGAATGTCTCAGCTCAGCATGGATTTGAACTAATTCTTACAAGATAAAAACCAACATCTATTATATTGCCATGGGATACTTTATATAATGATATATAGTCACTCATATTCAAAAATAATGATGAGTTGGTAGGAAACATACATCTGAGTGTGCTTTGGCATTTTCTGTATTTAGATTTAACACAGCCGTATAGTGTATAGGCTGTGAAATATTTCTAATTATTAAAAATGGTGCTTTTAGCTGGATCTGAAACCGATCACTGTGGAATTGTTTTAAGATTAACCTTGTCAAATATGCTTAAATGGGTTAGGGAAATACATAGAAATAATTCAGTTATAGGCAAAATTAACTAATGCTCTTTTTCATGGTGAGCTGCTGTAACGATTTTATATAGCAGTCAAACTATTTAAATACTAATGTTGCCTTCATGCTGTAATCACCATTCCAGTCAGATGTCATTTTAGCAGCCTATAGGGAATTCAGTCCCTTAATTATTCTTCAATACACAAACCAAGCATTCTTTAATTGGTGTAAATTGAACAGCGTTCCAATGCAAACAAGGAGAGGACAAACTAATCAATGATTCCGTACATGTCTATTGGAAAGCTATTGCCACTAGACTGAGTAGCTAATCCGCAACTCCACAAGCTTCTATTACTGAAGAATCAGACAGCTGCTAAACTAATGCTACCTCATAGCATTGATCCTAGTGGAGACTTATGTGGCAAAACCCAGAAAGGCAATCTTTCAGGTAGAAGACTAGTTCATATCTAATACACTGCAGAATGGGCTTTTTCAGTCAAGCCCATCCCATATATGAAGGACTAAGTATCTGTTTGGCATGTTGAAAATTATAATCCCAACAGTATAGTTGAAGTTGAAGGCAGATGAACCTGATAGATGATATGGTGACCAACTTGTGTTCCCCATATCTATGCATTTTGTGGAGAACATTTCCTGAGATAATGATGTATGTCATGGTGAGACATCACAGAGATTTGTACAATTCATTACATTGTGGTCACCTCCATTCCATTTTCCAACTGAAGGTATCCCAGGATCTTTTTACTAGAAGGACCTTTCTTCAGCCTTCTGGATGTTTTGGATCAACCAGAAGTCCAAGCCAACATGGCAAGAAAAAAGAATTCTCAAAGTGGTACTCTAAATTTTGACACTTTGGAGAAAATTATGGTAGAATCTAGTTGCCTTTTGAGCATCGGCAAGCCATAGAAACACACGCTAGAGTTTATGCAAGAGTATTGTTCCATACTGGGTAATCCTTCTCCAGCTTGACTGATTTTCAGCCTGGATTTTGCCTAGTGGGAAACTGGATGAGATTTGTTCCCAAGTTGCAATAGCACTGTCTGTGCCAACAATAGACATGGTTATTGTTATGGTTAGCTGGCAGCAGGTGTGGACGGCTAAGGAGAGCAAGGACTCAGATGAGGGGCCAGGACCATTAGGGAGTGGACTGCTGCCTCAGAGATTGTGGGGGCTGGCAGCAGCGATGAGGAGGTTTCCGAGGAGCCTGTGGCAAATACATGTGCATACAGGGCTGCTCGCAGGAAAGAGCAGCTGCAGCAGCATGGGCGATTCGGGAGTAAGGCTGCAAGGCCTCTCTTTCAAGAAGATAAAAGCCAGCTGTGAATCAGATGTTCTTTGTAGGAAGCAAAGACGTTTTGAAACTCGAGCCTCGTGGACATTGCAGTATCTTAGTTGGTATTTGAAGACTCTTGTAAAATATTTCTAGGTAACCTTATCTTGCACAGTTTTGGCGAGGCTCGTGCTTATCAAACTTAGTTTGCAGCAGCCTTTTAACCGGGGATTCGTAAGAATCATTAAAAGGTTCCTGTTCCTTTTGGTTTGTGTTTGTTTTATTGGAAAAGGGTTTGGGTCAGAACAGTTATAGAGAAAGCAGCTGGCCTAGAGAATGAGGGTGGTGGAACCAAATATCATATTATGAGAATGCAGATAAGGGACAGCATGAGTATGCTGCCTGGGACTACTGTTGGAAATCATGAGCTCTCTACTCAGCCTGAATTTGCTAGGTCTCTGTCTCTTCCTTACAGAAATAGAAGACATATTAGGAACTTGACTGAATTGATTCGATTATATCCCTGAAAATATGAAAAGAGCGCAGACTGTCAAAATGGTCATGGCAGAACCCGCTTACAACAGCAATGAATATATGAAGTTTTGATTTCAAAAGCACTAAGTGGTTCTGTTTTGAAAAAAAAAAAGAATTAAAAACATAACTCTGACTTTTCAGTGACACCGTTTTGAATAATTCATGTGACAGAAAATATTTATTGCTCCCTTTGTTAGCTCTTTCTATGAATGTATTTTCAGAACAACAGTATCATGGTCTTTAGAAAATCTATCCAGATTTTCTTTAGGAAACCACCTATTCTACTCATTCTTGATCTGATTAAACTGAACAACAGTGGAGAGATATACCTGAGAAACACACAAAGATTTCATTTTGTAAATATATTAGATTCATTCTTATTGATTTTATCTGGCTTCTTAATTTCATTGTTAAAAGTCCGAAATGGATAGACAAAAAGTAAGGAGCAAGTATTTATCCTCACCATTATTCCAATTATAAATAGTAATACTTAAACATGACACAAAGTAACAAAAGAGTACAATAGATGTTTTGTTATCTAATATAATAGCCTTCTCTACCCAAACATCTTTCAAATACACTGTACTAGCTCGATACCTGCTTTGCTACGAAACTATGTAGTTGAGCTTAGTTTTTGGGGAGGAAAATAAAGAAAAAAATTTCTGCCTCTGCCTACCAGCCTCCATCGATATTTATCTGGCTAGTATCCTGTCAGTGTGTGAGAGAGTTGAGGGCTCTTTGGAAACTGAAAGAGTATTTGCTGTGTGAGCAAGGAGGCAGAAAGGAGCCTGGGCGTGACTTAGCTCAACTGTTCTGTATTAAAGCTGCCTGGTGCTGTGAAACTAAAATTGAAACTGAAATTTCTCTCCTCTGCTTGTGTTTTGCATTTGGAACAGATTTGTTTTCAGGTGGGGAGGGAGACTAGAACTCCTTAGCATCAGAGTGTGTTAATAATAATATACAAAATACTAATGCTCTGATGTTCATTTCGAAAAATCCTTTCTTGGTGACCACCTAGAAGCCAAGAGGAACATACATGCCAAATTTCAAGTTTGTAGGCTTTACGGTTCTGGAGATTTAATTCCGAGGACATCACAGTGGTTAAAAACTGCACTCTCTTGCTTCCCATCTATAGATATTTCATGTTGGTTTAACTGACTGAATTCTAGTTCGGTCTAGTTTCCACTTTCTGTGGTTTTAGCAGTAGAAAAACCATGCCTTCTGAATGTGAAACCAAAAGTCAGAATCTCACTATAAAGCCTTGGGTGCAAATAGAAACTTTCCTTTCAAAGAGAAACAGCTTTGGAATTTTGTTAATTAGATCAAACCACAAGAGGAAAGGGTTAGCTCTGCTTCTAGGGTCTCTATCCTGATCCTGGCCTAAAACTCCCATTATCTGTTATGGGAACATTTTTAAAACTAAGCACAGTAATTACAGTAATGCAATTAATGTCACATCTAGTTTAACCCTGCCCAGGTTATTTATCTTCCCGGTGAGGAAACAGTTCATTACTCCTTATTTTGATTCTGTTATAAGCCTCGTGAAATACATTTTCAAAAGATTCTTAACAATAAAATCATATTCAAAAGCAATAGAAGGAATGGAAATGAAAAAAGTCCATATGGTGCTATGCAGCCAATTTAATATCATGGTTAGCAGTGGTGTTATTCAGCCGGTTCGCACCGGTTCACGCGAACTGGTAGCAAGGATTTGGTGTGGGTTGCTGAACTTCTGGCTGGCCATGGCTCCAACCCGGTCACTCAGTTGCTGCTTCCTTGCTTGCCCTGCCTGCCCGATGCATCCGCCCGATGCTCGCCCGCCCAGTCACTCCTTAAGGTATTTTTTTTTTACTTCCCGACAATCAGCTGTTCGTACAAACAGCTGTGCCGTGATTCCCCTCGCTTCTTACTGCTTCACCCAGGAGGCTTCCCTGAGGCTCAGGAAGGCAAAAAGGGAGGGAGAGGGCACAGCCCTCCCTCCCTCCCTCCCTTTTTGCCTTCCTGGGCCCCAGGGAAGCTTCCTGGGAGCAAAAATGGGCTCCCAGAGGCTCCTCTGAAGCCAGGAAGGCCTCAAAATGGAGTGTAGAGGGGTGCTGTGTGCCCCTCCCATGCTCCATTTGTTTTTCTTCCTGAGCCCCAGGGAGCCTTCTGGGAGCAAAGACCTGAAGCTCCTCTGAGGCTAGGAAGGCCTCAAAATAGAGTGTGGAAGGGTGCTACATGCCCCTTCTATGCTGTTTTTTTTTCCCTTCCTGAGCCCCAGGAGAGCCTTCTGGGAGCAAAAATGCCCGCCCAGAGGCTCCCCTGAGGCCAGGTAGGCCCCAAAATGGGGTGGGAGGTGCTGCCAAAAAAAGCTATGCCCACCCAATCTTAGCCTACTTAGCCACGCCCACCTGGCCATGCCCACAGAACTGGTCGTAAATTTTTTTGAATCCCACCACTGATGGTTAGGGACCTGTGCTAGAAACTGAGAGACAACTCAGGCACAAAGTTGTCTGGGTGACTATGAGGGTTCTTTATTTTTCAAAGACTGGATATACCATGATGTAGCAGATAACTGTACAAAATACTTTATTGTCCCATTAACTCTACCCACCTAAGATTGTGTAACCACATCCATATAAGAACTTAGTCCTTATAAAAGTCGTGGAGGTGTAGTGGTTAGAATGCAGTACTGCAGGGCTAACTGCTCACTCCGGGAGTGCGATTCTCACCGGCTCAAGGTTGACTCAGCCTTCCATCCTTCCGAGGTGGATAAAATGAGGACCCCGATTGTTGAGGCCAATATGCTGCCATTGTAAACCACTTAGAGAGGGCTGTAAAGCACTGTGAAGCGATACATAAGTCTAAGTGTTATTGCTATTGCTATTATAATAAATAAATAAATAAATAAATAAATAAATAAATAAATAAATAAATAAATAAATAATAAATAATAATAATAATAATAATAATAATAATAATAATAATAATAATAATAATAATAAATAAATAAATAAATAAATAAAACTCTTAAAATTTGTAAAGTGGTACCCAATCTTTGTATTCCTTCAAAAGTTCCTGCACTACCTCAGAGTAGTTGTTCTTCTGTTGCTACCAAAGTCAGGTCAAGCTCTAACCAAGCTCCAGGCAGGAATCACACTTCAATGGACTGCTTAGTGTAACATGGGGGTCTGGCAATTGATTGATAGCCCTCTTGTTTGCTTGTAATACTTGTACATCCCAAATGTTGCTTCTTGATTCCTACCCTATAAATCTACACTTTTGTAGACTAAGGGCCTAGGTGGAGTGAGATTGCCTATGGACATTGACACTTTCTTAAAAACACCAATGAGTGGTCAATTAGCATGATACTTCAAATGTCAGCTTAGATAGCTATGAGTAAACTGGGTGGGGAATGAATGAATGAATGAATGAATGAATGAATGAATGAAGCCATCTCCCTTCAAGTTTCTGGGACTGTAAACTTTTACTATGCTTTGGGAGAAGGGATGAGTTTCATTCCCTCGTTATGACTTTGCGCCAGTTACTCTCTCAGCCCTAGGAAGCAGACAATAGCAAACAACTAATAAAAATTTTTTGCAAGAAAACTACAGTCCAAGGCAGTTAACAGGAGTTAATGCTTATTTGAAGGCAAATAATAAATAAATAACCAAACAAACAAATAAGCAAGCTTAATTATGGAATCATTTTGTGATCTCTTCGCTACTAAAGCCTACAGAGAAATTCCAAAGCAAAAATATGAAGCCAAGATGCTGCATTTTCCCTTGTTTGTTTGTTGTCATCAGCTTTTTCTTTTCTGCTCTTCCAAAACTTCCTGTTTTATCACATTCCAAGCTGCCTGTTTTCTGCAATTAAATTCAGGGATGATTCAAATTTGGCCAAAGGCCCTGTTATTTGGAAAAAGGCTATAGTTTATGTGAATACAATCCTGAATTATGTACCAAAATATTGGTATCTACCATTGAATCAGGAACTATGGATCTATCAGGCATAGCAAAAGAAGTTATTCTTATAACAGTGAAAAGAAAATGCCACCTTGAACTTATAACTTAGCTTTATGATATTGTATATGTTCACTCTCTGCTTTTGAACTGACTGCTGCTGGGATGGAAAGATGGATCAATATTATTCTGTAGACTCAAGCTTTAAGGCTGTGCTTAAACCTCCACCCCCCCCAAGACATTTCTAAACCTATAATGCAACATTTTCTTTTTTTCTGTTGGTTCCCCCTTTTGCATATTTTTGTAAGCTTTGTATTCCTTTCTTTCTGTGTCTTGAAGCAAATAAAATGAATCCAAAGATGAACCAAGAAGTTGATGGACTTGAGAACATATCTTTCTTTGGTGTCCCTAGCTGATCCAATTCTGGATATTTCAATGCTGCTTTGACTTAAAGAAGAAAGAAATCAACTTTATTCCCATTTCGCCATTTCTGTAGGTAGCAGAGAAAGGGGTAAAAGTTGCTCTTTTTTTATAAAAAAATCAATATTTACATACATGGTATGTTGTGAGTTAATTTTGTGAGTTTGCTTGCTAACAAATTTTATGTGTTTGCTTGCAAGCAAATTTTATGTGACAGACTCAGGTAGCCAATTGCAGAAAGATAGATCTCTGAATGAATCTGTGATTCTGTGAGCAACTCAATCTGCCTGCCTGCTTTGCCTGATTTGGGGTAAAAGTTGCTCTTTTTTAAAATAAAAAATTGAATATTTACATAAATATTTATAATATTTACATACAAGCCATTCCCAGCCAGTCACATGACCACCAAGCCACACCCACAAATTAGACCACACCCACATAACTGGTTGTTAAGAAATTTGAATCCCACCCCTGGGTAAAGGGAGACAAGATCTTGGAAGCAAATATTTAGAACGCCACTAAGGTGGTAGCAGAGAGTTAGGGCTGTCTCTGTATTATCCCACTGTCATGATCCATCAGATTTTTTTTCAGCTCAGAATGGTTGGCCCTATTTTCTGAGATGGCAATAGTGTGGAACCAGCCAGTCATGCACAGTGTTACGTTGAATACAGATTTACTGCATTTGTACTTTCTATTCAGGTTTCATTCAAGGATTAGCCCCTGACTACCAGGGCTGAATGGAAATATTTTGGTTTACTTTACCAATGGTAGTGGGACTTTTTCATTTCAGATTTGCACTGTGCTACTGAGATTGCAGATCCTAATGTTTCTTTGAGTCAGTTTCAGCCAAACACCAGTTTTCTCCCTAAATGAACAGTTGCAAATTACATGGTTGGTTGCATAGTCAGCCAGATATTTCAGCTGAATCTGGCATTTTAGCCGCCTATCAAGTCTTTCCCAAGAAGCAAAGATGGTACCAAAAGTAATAGGCTCCTTGGATACAATTCCAAAACACCTGGAGTATCAATTGAACACCATTGGCATTGACAAATCATCACCAGTCAATTGCAAAAGGCAGCTTTACTTGGAACAGCTTACATCCTGCAACTAAATCTTTAACACTATCAGACAACCACATCTGCCTATCGCAGGTCCTTGATACGTGGATAAAAATGCCAAATCCAATATAAACATCTGGCTGACTATGTGAACAACTATAACAGAGGTCCAAACTTGCCAACTTGAGACTGATGGACTTCAACTCCCAGAATTCCCCAGTCAGCATGGGAGATCCCTGAACTATAATAATAGTAGGTTCTTGGGAAAAAACTTTTATGCATATGAAGGTCAACACTAGATAAAGAACTGATAGCTGTGGCTTCACATTGTTGTGAACAGATTATTTATTAAATTTATGTGTCACCCAATTCCCAGTCTGGAATGATGAAACTGTTGCTGGTAAGAGCATCGTTATGCCAACTCGAAAGGCCAATTTTAGGGCTGATCTGAAGCCTTGAACTGGTTCCTAGCAAGGCAGAGTTGTCACTTTTGCAAACCAGCAACTGCTATTGCTGTAGAAGGGAAGAGAATACCCCACAATGATTTTATAATAATTTAAATATTTTTACTCCACGTCTATTTAATTTTATCACATTCCATTCCATATGTGTGGGTGTTACATTGTCACATTAGAGTGTGGGATATTATAAAGCCACAAAAATGATGGTAGGCATTAGTTCTATCTAATGGGATTTTTTTATACTGAACATCTCTCATTTGGTTTTCAGAAAAACTGTTCAAAAATTGGCATTCTGCTGTCAGGACTGTGTTGTGTACATGTATCTGGACAATCAAGGTCAATAAATGTATTATAAGCAAAAATGTTTCTTTAAAAAAATCAAATTTAACAGTACCACAGGATTATGTTCTTTTATTTCATTAAATTCTTGTTCACATGATCTGAACAAACATTTGCTGTCAATATTTAATTTTAAAAAGTCCAACTCAATCAAGTAAACAAAGCCTTAGAAAGTATAATTTTCTTCCTTGACTAAACTAAACCCATTAAGACTTTAATGCAAGAATGAATGAAAGACAAAGGGTACATGCTTCTCAAAAGATGAAAGCATGCAGTCCATTTGCATTTTAAAATTAATTGCTGACCTAATTATTTGTCAGTAGAGGCATAAATTAAGTAAATATAACTTACAGTAAGGCTTCAAAACACCCAGAGGAGTTCGACTCCCCCAGAGTAAATTGTAATTGTCCAGCGTGACAATCTATTTTTGCTGTCATTTCATGACCGAAGGAAAAATTTATGGGAAACTGTACCATATGGAGACATGAGAGGGAATGATAGACTTAGATCTCTTGTACAAAGGGATGAGAAACTGGAAGTCACCAGAGAACATCTGAAGGCGTAGCTTTGATTTTAGAAAAGGGAGGATATGCTTCCCATGCCTACTTAGATGGAATTTATAATGCTGATGAAAATGCACTGATGAGCTCTTACATAACCTGTATGCTTCAGAGGAATTGATTAATTAACTATTCATACCCCCTAAATAAAAGTTATTTTCCATGCAGGCCAGGAATTATGAGAGTAGTTGTGCACCCCGCCTTGCTCTCTATGTGTTCACTAAGAGCCAATAACAATAAACAGACATGATATTCTTCTGATTAAAATCGAATTCCGATTTTTGGGAGAATCGCCCCCCTTTCCCCCTCCTTCTCCTCCTTCCCCTCCCTTGGAGGCCCGAGTCAGGAGTTGCTACCGCTGGCGTGGCTCTGCGTGGCTCCAGTTCTGCGTTGCCTCAGGAAGGGAAGGCAAAAGGAAGAGCCGCGGCGGCGCTTGCAGCGGCAGCAGCGGCTCCTGGTTTTGCCTTTCCCTTCCCGGGCATCTGCGGTACTGGAGCTGCGCGGAGCCGCACTGGACGGTAGCAACTGACACCCCAACCGGATACCTGGCGGAGCCCGGCCGGGCGGGCGGGTGGTGCGGCGGAGCCCGGGCGGGCGGGCGGTGCGGCGGAGCCCAGCGGGCGGGCGGTGCGGCGGAGGCCGCTGAGCGGCAGGAAAAGGGAGCTGGGCAGCGATTTCTTGGCGCGCGGTGGGGGGGTCTCTTTTGGCCGGCCCGATTTTTTTCAGAGGGAATATCATGCCTGAATAAAAAACAATATTCAGTGTCCCTGAAGTAGACTAACTTGTAGAAGCAGATAGAATTAACTGTCTCTCCATTGTGACAAGATAGTAGATAATCAGCTTCATTTGCTAGGGTGGTGCAGTGGTTAGCATGCAGTACTGCTGACTGCCAGCTGCTTGCAGTTTAACAGTTTGATTCTCACCAGCCCAAGGTTGACTCAGCCTTCTATCCTTCCGAGGTCAGTAAAAGGAGAATCCAGATTATTGTAAAGCACTGTGAAGTTCTATACGAGTCTAAGTCCTGTCGCTATCTGTTGTTACATAATATAGACTACCTAGATCCATTGCATTTGGGTTCAGATCTACCCTTTATGACTTTAGAGTTCTGAAATATTGCACGTAATCATTCTTTAGCGTGTATTTGAAGCCACTGAGTGATGTTAATTGGTGTTTGAATAATAGAGGACACTAATATGCTAATGGCACTTGGGTGTGTGTTTTTTTTCTTGTCACAACTGGATTTCTCTCCAGGGCTAGTCTTACATAAGAGCATTGTGACAGGCTGGATAAGGACTAATAAAGCAACCAAATAGTGTGGATTGGTAGCTTCCAGGTAAAAACAATGAATGGGCCTCTGATTCCCAATAGAAGTGCATTGCTTTTTGAAGTGCATTGTTTTCATTCAAGACCAGGGGTGGGATTCTCCTGGTTCAGGTGAACCTCTAGCTCCAATGATCAGCTGGCAGTGAACCGGTTCGCTCCGACGATCATGTAGGCCCGCCCACCCACCTTTGCGCTGTATCCTCTCAGCTGATTCGCGTGGCAAAGTGGATTACTGTTCCTCAGCTGTGTTACTCCCCAGTACATAACATACATTATATAAATATATTATATTTGTTTTCTGAGGTTTTCACGGGTATTTGTATGTGGATCTTTGGTTATTCGGGTTTTCTCCCGTGCAAAATTGGAAAATTTTATGCGGGAGAAAGCCCAAGTGCTTTTAAAGTTGTAGCAATGTTTCGGCAGAATCTCATCTGCCATCAGGCTTCTGTATTGTGTTCGTCTGTGAGTCAGGCTTCACAGCCATTTCTGTTTTAAATTTGGTGCTAGCCTAATGCTGTGTTAGAATGGTTTTTTCTTCATCCTGATTGGTTGGGATTCTTGGACTGTTTTTATTGGTCTTGGAGTTTGCTGTGTTCTGCTTGATTGGTGTTTCTAATATCTTCTGTCTGTTTTGTGGCTTTTTTTGTCTTGATTGGCTGGCAAAATTGTGTTTCCTGTATTGGAGGCTTTTAGTGCGGCTTGGCTCCAAGTAAGTGGACGGCTATCATTTATTAGGAAGCTAGGTTTCATCTGGGTGCCTGGTTGGGGTGTGTTTGAGCTGGAGGTATCAGGGGGAGTCTGTTTGTGCCCAGGTGTTTGGCTGGCTTGTGGTGTGGAGATTTTTTTGTTTGAGAGTGCAGGCTTCCAGATAATTGACAGTCTGGTGGAGTCATCTCTTCTATTCATGCTTTCAGGTCTTTTTTCAATCTCTATGGCTTCTCTGATAATTCTGTAGCTGGGGTTTTCTATAGTGGCTAGGGTTTTGGTGCCATTGAAGTTGATGCTATGACCTGTTGCTTTCATGTGTTGGACTAGTGAGGAAGTGTGTTCCAGCTTTTTTTACTGCATTTTTGTGTTCATCTAGGCGGGTACTTATTCTTCTATTGGTCTGTCCAATGTATGTGGCAGGGCATGATGCACAGGGGACTTCATATATGCCTTGGTTTTCCAGGTCAATTTTATCTTTGGGGTTTCTTAGGATGGCTGCTATTTTTCTGTCTGTTTTGAAGGCAGTCTTGATGTGATGCCTGTGTAATATCTTACTAATTTTGTCTGTAGTACCTCTTATGTAGGGCAGGACAGCTATTCCATAGGTCTGTTCATCTTCTTATGTCTCAGTGTGTTTTTGTGGATCAAGCCAGTGATTTTGCTTTTGTCGAAGCTATTGGCTGTCAGTACTTTAGTTGGGGTGCATAGTTCAGTCTTTATGTGTGTCTTGTCTGCCAGGCATTTGGTTCTGGCAATTAGTGTTTTGGCCACGGAGTTTATCTGTGCTGGGTGGTGGTGGGATTGGGCATTGAGGTAGCAGTTGGTGTGTGTTTTCTTCTGGTATACAGTGTGTCCTAGTGTGCCATCTGTTTTTTTGTAGATTAGTACATCTAGGAATGGTAGTTGTTTGTTTGTTTCTGTTTCCATGGTGAATTTGATTTTGGGGTGTGTGCTGTTTAGGTGTATTAGGAAATTGTTTAGGTTTTCTTTTCCATGGGGCCAAATAACAAATGTGTCATTGATGTATTTTAACCAAAGTTTGGGTTTGTGGGTGGCATTGGCTAGGGCTCTGGATTTGAATTCTTCCATGAACAGATTTGCAATGACGGGTGAAAGTGGTGATCCCATAGGGGCTCCTTCAATTTGCTTGTATTGCACCACTACAAAACCTAGCCAAATACCTAGCAAAGCAGCTACAGCCCATGCTGAAGCAGCAACTTCACATGTACAAAACTCATACCACCTCTTGGAAATGGTCAAAGATCTACACATGGAACAAGAAGATCTGCTTGTAAGTTTCGACGTGGTTTCACTATTCACTCAAGTCCGGATAAAAGAAACTCTCAAAATCATCAAAAATAAATACCAACCAGCTAAACACCTCATGGAACTAGCAGAACACTGCTTAACCAACACATATTTCATATACAAAGGACAAAGATACAAGCAAATTGAAGGAGCCCCTATGGGATCACCACTGTCACCCATCATTGCAAACCTGGATGAAGAAAAAACCATTCTGGCACAGCAGTAGGCTAGCCCCAAATTTAAAACAGAAACAGCTGTGAAAGTCTGACTCACAGACCAACACTATACAGAAGCCTGATGATTGCAGATGAGATTCTGCCGAAACGTTGCTACAACTTTAATAGCACAACTATAATGACATGGGAAAATACCCGAACAAAGCTGAATACCATACATATAAATACCCGCGAAGACTTAAGGAATATATATATGTATGTATGTATGTATGTATGTGTGTATGTGTATGTGTATGTGTATGTGTATGTGTATGTGTATGTGTATGTGTGTATGTATGTATATATATATATATATATATATATATATATATATATATATATATATATATATATATATATATATATATATGGATCTTTGGTTATTCGGGTTTTCTCCGCGTAAGATTGGAAGTATCTAGGCACGTTTCGATGAAGTCTCATTCATCATCTTCAGGCTTGTGTCTTCAGCTCTGTGCTTCTCAGAGTGATGTGAGCTTGCAGCTGCTTCTTCCTTTTAACTGCTAGTGGGGGTGTGACTTGATTGGGTGGGGGCTTGGCTGTGTTCTGATTGGGTGGGGGTGTGTTCTCATTGGTTGGGGTTTGGCTGTGTTCTGATTGGTTGGGGGCTTGGCCGTTTTTGATTGGCTGGAGGTGTGTTCTGTTCAGGTGGGGGCTTGGTTGTGCTCAGGTTAGTCTTAGTTGCTGGGGGATCACAAGCTCACATCACTCTGAGAAGCACAAAGCCGAAGACACAAGCCTGAAGATGATGAATGAGACTTCATCGAAACGTTGCCTAGTTACTTCCAATCTTCGCGGAGAAAACCCGAATAACCAAAGATCCACATACAAATACCGGAGAACCTCAGAATATATATATATATATATATATATATATATATATATATATATATATATATATATATATATATATATATATATATATATATAATAGCAGGTAAGCTTTTTGGAAAGCTGTTCACATGCGCGCAGTGCGTGTCAGGCATGCACACGCAATCACCGAACTGGTTGTTATACCGGCAGCATCCCACCACTGTTCAACAAGTGGCAACAGTGGAACGAGAGTACTTAACTAACTGCATCTTCTCTAGTAACATTCCATTAATCAGTATCTGATAGCTACTTGTTTGATTTAGTTCCAGTTATTAGTATTGCTTTATTACCTGTAGTGGCCTTAATTTCACAATGTGGTAAGCAAATATGCAATGGATAGTTTCAAGGGACTCCTGCGAGTCCCTTGGACTGCAAGATGATCAAACTGGTCAGTCCTAGAGAAGATCAACTCTGACTGCCCTTTAGAAGGCCAGATCCTGAAGTTGAAACTCAAATATTTTGGCCACCTAATGAGAAGGAAGGACTCACTGGAGAAGAGCCTAATGCTGGGAAAGATTGAAGGCAATAGAAGAGGGGAATGACAGAGAATGAGGTGGCTGGATGGAGTCACTGAAGCAGTAGGCATGAGCTTAAATGGACTCCAGAAAATGGTAGAGGACTGGAAGGCCTGGAGGAACGTTGTCCATGTGGTCATGATGGGTTGGACATGACTTCGCAAGTAACAACAACAAAGTTTCAATCTTTCTAGGTCAGTGTTTCTCAACCTTGGCAACTTGAAGATATGTGGACTTCAACTTCCACAATTCCCCAGACAGTATAGCTGGCATAGCTGGCTGGGGAATTCTGGGAGTTGAAGTCCACACATTTTCAAGTTGCAAAAATTGAGAAACATTGCTCTAGGTGATGGGAAGAGAGACCGAGGAGCTCATTTGACATTCTGATAATGCATGAATGATCTTATAAAATGGCTAGAAACTCATTCACAAAATGACTACCATACCATAAGGAACACTGCCTTTCATTCTTCCTTAAGTTTGTCCAAGTAGGAAAGCACACTTCCAAACAACATATTGGATGGCAGATTCCTATGATGTATACTTTCCATAAAACTTGACAAGGCCTATATGGAAATTGTTGAAAACGAGGATGATGCTTTACTTTGTAATATTATTATTTATTAGTATTATGTATTAAATTTATTGGATGACCATCTTACACAAGGCAATTCTGGTGTCAAGCATGGGAAAATCAGGAAATCCAGGCGGTTCAAATGAATATGAAAGTTTATTACAAGCTTATGCTCTCTACAAGAATCTGAATTACTTACAATCAAAGTTAATCGGTGGTAGATAAGAGTCAGTGGCATTTAAAGTGGGTTGGACTTGGATCTCTTGTGGGCATGGAGGTACTTGAAACTGATGATGCATTTGACTCCTCCCTTGGGTTCAGCTTGGTCATTTCCTACGAATAGATTGCAATGTTAAAAAGGTACTGTACAAAACTATGCACAATACAAATAAAATACTATAAAAATACAAATATTCAATCCTAACTAAAAGTTGAGAGGGGAGGAAGTAGGATAAGCAGGGGCAAAAGTGAGATCTGTTATTAATCTATCAAACAGCCTCAGTGTGAAGCCTCTCCATTAGAGCCCCAAGCCAATAGCCAGAGCCAGGTCTTTAAGCTCTTGTGGAAGGTTAGCTAGAGCCAACCTCACTCCAGGGGCAAGATGTTCCAAAGGGTAGGATAGATGGTAGAGAAGGTTATTCTTCTAGATCAGGGGTGTCAAACTGAATTTCATTGAGAGCCACATCAGTGCTGTGGTTGACCTCGGGGGGCCAGGTGGGAATGACTGACTGGGTGTGGCTAACTGGGTGGGCCTGGCCAGCTTGACATCACTCCCAAACTGATGGCATGTTTCTTCGTTGCATTGGGTAGACCAGACCGAAGCCACACTTGCCTGATCTTTCCTCTTTGCACTGGGTAGACCAGGCCGAAGCCATGCTGGCCTGAACTTTTCCTCTTCACATTGGGTAGATCAGGCCGAAGCCCAGCTGGCCCGATCTTTTCTTTTTGCATTTAGTAGACTGGACCAAAGCCACACTGACCCGCTCCTTCATCTTCACATTGGGTAGTCCAGGACAGCCCCATGGGCCAGATCCACCACATCGTGGACCGGAACTGGCCTGTGGGCTTTGAGTTTGACACCCCTTTTGTAGATCCTGCCAGCCAGAGTACCCTGGTTGAATGGGACCTGAATGACCACTCTTCTGATGGCATGGATAGGGCAGATCAATCTCATTGGTATGCCAACTTCCCATTTAAAAAATAATGAAAGTTAAATATTAATACAAGTTAAAAGTTAATGAAATTTAAAATTGTAGTTTTATAGGAGAATACTTTTAGTGTTTTTATATTTATTATTTTGAATATAAACTGCATTCAAAAGTTACTTTGCAGAGTGAGATATGGGGACATATAAATTTAATAAATAAATACATGTGACTTGTGGGTGCAACACAAAAAGGAAGGTTAGTGCAGGTTCATTGTGCAGGTACAGCTGCCATCTTGATTTTTTTTTAATTCCCTGCATCCTTAACCATGAGAATGAAAAAAATGAAACTACCATGGGGAACTGGCTAAAGAAAACTCCCCCCAACTTCAGAATTTGCTGGACTATATCTTGCAAAGACTATGCGGGCTAGAGGAAAACATCAAGTCCAGAAAATTTGGTTGAAGCTTCATGGTAGGGATGGGTGGACTGATGTTCATGACCCCATTTCATTATGTGATCTCTTGGGATGATCAGAATTTCCTAAGATGAACTTCCCTGCCTTCCCAACTTATTGTGAGATAAAAGGCTATAAAAATCATACATTGCCTCAAGCTGAGATTGTGATCTACTGAACAACCAATCAAATAAATAAATAAATAAATATCCAAAAATGTCTTGGTGTTTAGTGTTATAGAAAAGACGGAGTCTGATTTCTCTTTCCCTTTTCTTTTTTAATTCCAGGGGAACTGCTATAAACCATCTGTAACAGTCACTCATTATTATGACATGAAGCTAAGTAAACATAGTTTAATAAGCTCACATTCAGCCTTGACTCAAGAAAAGACTTGGATCCTGTGTGACCAAAATGGTACTTTGAAAGAGCCCACGTGCAATGGAAGAGAGCAGTTTCTCATTATATTTCAGATACATCAACTATTCAGCTTGGGGTTTCCCCCCCCCTCTACTTCATGTTGTCTTCCCTTTTGTCTTCAGTTGGCATTGGTGAACTGGCTTGTAGAATATTTTACTGTGTTTTCAACTCATTAAATACAATTGTCATAATAGTGAGGGTACAAATGCATGTCAAACTCTATAAGTCATGTCAAAATAAAGCAACCATATTTTAAAAAAGAAATGGTTTCAAACCTTTGAACTTCTCCTTGAGAAATACAGAAATTCTTTTTATCTTGTTTTTGACAACACAGATTGTTTTGCAGCAGCAACAACATGACAATCTCTCTGCAAAACAAAACATCCTCCTTCACAATGGTTAAAATATAAGAAAGGGAAAAAATGGAAGGAAGCTACAAAACTACAGTAAACTGGCTTTTCAGTAGCTTAAAAAAATTGGGTATTGAAGGACCCAAAAGTTGTTATTCAATACTTAGGGCTAGAGCAAAATAACAATGGGAAAATGTGATAACACTTGTGAAATGCAGTGTTTATAGAAAGATAATTTATAGTTATAATTTTCAATCAAAACAGAAGAGTTTTCCCTGTTCTAAATATCTCTACACTGACATGCTATTTTTATAGTGTTGCAATAAAATTCCAGTTAACATGATGCCATGGCTAGCTAATACGTTTCCACAAAAAAGCTAACATGGTTTGACTTTTTACGTTTTCTTAATTGCATTATATGCATTTAAGTCTAGACTGGTACTAATAAGCTGGTAGAGTTTCTTTTCAGTTTGAGAAGAAACTCCACTAGTTTATTAGTAAAAAACACTCTTAAAAGAGATTAAAAATCTGTATCCTACCTGTTTTTCCAGACAGATAGATATATATGGCTGATTTTCTCTGATCGGATGAGAAGTGAAGTATCAGAGGAATCTCTAAGATGGCTAGCTGGAATTCATTTGCTTCCAAATGTGGATAAGATAACAGGGTAGAGAACTAGAGTGATTATGTCATTGCCAAATCTTGATGTGTGTGATGACTGGTGGGAACATGCCAATAATCTACACAAGAAAGCAGAAATGGATATTTAATCAACAAACATTTCTTATAAGATTGCTGACCAGTATTTTACTTGGTTATGTGAGAAGACACACACACACACACACACACACACACACACACACACACACACACACACAGATGAATTAATAAATCAATTGAAATAAAATGGAGAAAACAAAAACAAACTAGTGGTAGAATAATAAAATATGCAATATTTAAAAATTGGAATAAAATATGTGACTAATGAATGAAGTACTTCATTACTGCAGTAAATTACATAGTAAGGTTTTAAGATGTGATTCTGTCATCCATTCATAAATCACTTTGTGACAGTACAAGTCAGAACAAATATTTAAATTTCATGCAATCAGTATAATTTACTACATCCAATAATCCTTATGTTACCAAATATTGAGTTTACTAAATATAACAAGATTGTGGTTTCCTCTCTAGTAGATGAAACTTGCTTCTTGACACGTGATTTTAATCCATATCTGCAAATAGATATTTTACATGCCTTTAATTCAGAGTGCTTAGGAGTTTGTATAAATATCCCAACACAATTAACAGTCCTGAAGGACTGTTGAACCCAGCTGAACCTAGAATATCAATGTAGTTTCTAATACAGAAAAATACATTTCAGAAAAATGAAATGAAAATCCAATGTCTTATTTCTTCTAACAATATTGATCCTCTGCTTTGATCGCCCTGAAAAAAAAAAGTAATAATAATTAGCAACTTTACTTGGAACATCTTATATTTTGTGACAATACCTTTAACGTCATAAAACATCCACACCTGACTAAACATCTGGCTGACTGTATGACAAACCATAATAACGATAATAATAAATAGAAAAGTAAGAAGCTAAAATGGTCTGGTACTTCAATTCAAACTGACAGCACCTGCCACATAACACCCCAGATTTAACAACTGTTGGTAATAAAAATTTAAAAAGTCAGTATGGTAGATCTGGCAGTATCTGGAGACAGGAGAATAGAATAGAAAGAACTGGAGAAGATAAAACAATACAAAGACCTGCAAACAGAAATAGAATGACAATGCCAAGAGAAAGCAAAGATAGTACTAATACTGGAACACCATTGGCATTGATAAAAATGACCATCAGTCAATTGCAAAAGACAACTTTATTTGGAAGATATCTTGTGTCAATATCTTTAACCCCATCAAACTTCCATATCTACCTATCTTCAGTCCTTGGGAAGGACTTGATAGGTGGACAAAAATGCCAAATCCAGTCTGAACATCTGGCTGACCCGCCTTTCCATCTGACAATCATAACCCGCCTTTCCATCTGACAACAAAGTTGGGTAATTCAGCAATATGTTTGACTTAATTTAGGATTGCTCAGTATATATTACTTGATTTAAGCAACAACCAGTCGGATAATTTGTAATTGTAACCTTTTAATAAATTGGCTAACTCATTAATTATCTTTACCCTTTCTTTTTTTAAAAAATACCCTTGCCATTCAGCAGTAAAGATTTCATAAAGAGCAGGCCTGGTCATTGTCTTTAAATTTGACAGACTCAACATCTGAATAGCTACAGGACTGCCTTGTCAGGATGGAAGGGGAGGGCGGGTTCAAATGAGTAAGATGATGGACAGAGCATCACAGTGCAAGCCCACTTAGTTTCATATGTGGGCCAAGGCTCCACATACATTCCACATCCTGATACCCTTTCTTCATCTTGCTAAATTTGATCCTTCAATATAAGCCCTGCTTTTTGGTTTATCTGAAAGAGCGATAGCTGGAGGACAAATGGAAATGACCTCCACACCCACTGAGTAGTATGCTATGTTATTTGTGTCATATTATGGGACACTTCTTTGCTGAGGTAGGGAACACTCTAAAAGAAGAGAATATATATACATTTAACTGAGGTATGGAAAGGTATTCTTTGCTGAAATATTTGTTGAGATGTGGAATACTCCATAGCATCAAGCTTTCAAAATCATATTGGGGCATATGTGTTTTTCATAGAGCATTAGTTATTGATCATGATATGTCCAAATAGTTAGATATTATCTTGCTGTGTTTGGTTTGGTCTGTTCAACTAGAAACTCCCTTGAGACTTGCAAGGCGATAGTCCCAGTCCCAGATCCAGACACACACATACATTTCAAAAACATTGTGCTTTTCCCCACTATTATAGTAATAGATAAGCAGAAATATTGTCACAAGGAGATCCCTAACACACTACAAAAATATAAGTAATATTTAGAAATAAAAAACCCCAAGCTTGTTAAGATTAGTCATGCAAATTGAGATGGCTGGCTGCAGCTCCCTGTTGGATGTGTCAACCCTTCCTTGAGTGTATTGTAGCACTGTCTTTCTATCATCTATCAAAAGATCTCTCCCAAGTTTGCAAAATACGCTTGTCATTACAGCCATCTCCTCTTCTTACAACTGTACTTTTGCTTTGTAGTCAATTTATAGCCCAAGTTCTTACACTGGTTTGTTAGACAAAAGCAACATTATTCTTTCACAATAAAACATTAAAGCTATTTATGTTTTTAATTATAAAATGGGACCAAAAGACCTTTATCTAAGAATTGAAAGATCATAAGATAAAACCAAATGAAGTTATTTCAAAGTGCAGATATGAAGCTAGTAGTTATCTTTTAAAGTAAGACAAGAAATGACAATTTTTTTTACTTAATGTCAAAGGAAATTAAAGATGGAAATAAATTAGAGATGTACAATTTCCAGACATTTTGAAGCAATGAAATAAATATCTTTAGAGGAAGGGAGGAAAGAGATTTTGAAATATATTTGGAAATTTTGACGTACATTTAACACAGTCTTTTAATGTTTAATGCCACTAAGAGATAGAAATGGATTATTTTAAAAAATATGTTCAAAGTAATAGACTGGAATATATATTTCAACAAATTTGTTGTGTTGCTTTTAATTATTGCTAAAACCGGAACTGCAAGCTACTGAATTCTAATTAGCCTCCATTCCCCTAATCATCTTTGTTGCTCTTCTCTGCACTCTTTCTGGAGTCTCAACATCTTCTTTACACTGTGGTTACCAAAACTAGATGCAGTATTCCAAGTGTGATCTTACCAAGGCATTATAAAGTGGTATTACACTTCATGTGCTCTTGATTTTATCTCTAGGTTAATATAGCCTAGAACTATGTTGGCTTTTTGGCAGGTGCAGCACACTGCTGGCTCATGTTTAAGTGATCTTCCACTAGGAGTCCAAGATCCTTGTCACAGTTACCACCTATACCATTCCTATGCATTTGGTTTTTCTGTAGAACCCTACATTTTTCACCATTGAATTTCATTTTGTTAGATAGCTCCCAATGTTCAAGTCTGTCAAGATCCTTCTGTATCTTAAGCCTATCTTCTGGAGTGTTGACTATTCCTGACAGCTTGGTGTCATCTGCAAATTTGATGAGTTCCCCTTGTATTCCCCCATCCAAATCATAGATGAAGATGTTGAAGAGTACTGGGCCTAAAACAAGGGTACCCCACTGAATGCTTCTCTCCATGTAGATGCAGTTTCATTTAGGACTACACATTGTATGTGGTTGGTCATGTCCTTTAGCCAGTTACAAATCCATCTGGTGATGATGCTATCTATCCCACGTTTTTTTATCTTACCAAGAAGTGGCTTGTGGTCTACTTTGTCAACTTTAAGAGATATGGGCTTCAGTTTCCAGAATTCAAATGCTGGCTATTGTTTGACCAAAACCAGATGCATAGTTCCATATTAGATGACACAACTTCCAGGTAATTTAGGTTCAATTCAAAGTTATGTGTTTTATTTAGCTTAGATTAAATTAATTTTAAGGTAGAAAGGCTCACTCTTTTTTGCAGGAATAGCTCTTTTCAATGTTGCATTTAAAATAATTTTATTGAAATGCAATGGGGAAAACTTCAACTTCAAACCTATGGAAGGTTTGAATTTTTTACTTCCATCATGTACTTTATTTTAATGGGAGGAATTAAATGTCAAAACACAAAAGATATAATAACCCATAATCCATTAAAAAAAACCAAAACCTAAATTTCAGGCACTACAAAAGAGGGCAAAGGAGTCTTTATTCTGACATTGTATGAAATGTCTTATCTCTATATTTTTGTTATCCTTAAAGAATATTTGTATATCCGAGTTTGTAAGAAGTTTTGGATGTTGTTTTGGATGTAGAGATACTTTGTCACAATAAAATGTGATATACTGTACATAGCTTCAGCAATGGGTTAAAGTGAATACATTTCTGTGAAAAAGCATTTATCTCCTTTCAGATTTTACAAACATTACACATCTTTGCTACAGAATACCACATCTTCATGTAAATCTTAGTGACACATGAGTGAACAAATAACAACAATTTTATCACCTCTTTAGACTGAAGGCAGAACAAGAAGCAATAGATGGAAATTAAACAATGAAAGAACCAACCTAGAAGAAAAGAGAAATTTCCTGAGAGAACAATTAATCAGTGGGATGAGAGTGCTCTCACACTGCAGGTTTTTAAGAACAGATTGGATAGCCATTTGTCTGAAATGGTATAGGATCTCTTGCTTGAGAAGAGATAGGACTAGAAGAACTCGAACGTCCCTTCCAACTGTTGTTATTTTATTATTCTTATAATTCCTGGTCTTAAATAGATTAGAACTGCATGCACTACAAGCAGACAACATTCATTCAGATGTTGCTAACCCCTTAATTATAGCTAGTTGTGCAATATAATTTGGCAATACTTGGAGGGCACTGTTTCTCCATTCCTGTTAGAAGATGACCAAGAAATATACATGTTCACTGTATTGGACATGTAGACATTAGCAACCAGCCTTGTAAACTGCCTCTGCCTCTAAACAGTTCAAGGACTAGCAGTACAAATCAGTTCCTATAAACACATGACTCTTTTTGAATGGCTAGGGTTGCCCTCAACTATTCTTGCCCTCATCAATCCAATAAGCATTTTTAATGGAGGCTGCCAAGGTTCAATCAGCTTCAGCAGCTTATGGAGAACACACTGACTCAGTTCCCTCCCATTCAGTCTCCTTTGAGATTGTCCTCCTTCCTCCAATGGAATCTTCCAAGCAAACTGTAGTGTGGAAGATCTGAGCTTTAAACGTTATGTCTCTGCGGTGCAGATCAATGCCTTAGTAGCTCAATTCCCCCTTTTTACCTGCTGCATAAAAAGATCCTTGCTTATAGCCAAGTTTGATAAGTAAAAAAAATACTTCTCCCTTGCTGACTTGCACACAGGATGCCATCCTCCTTCCTTTGTTCCTTTGCAAGTTGATGTTGTCACCTCCTGAGTCATGAAACTATTTGCGGGAATGACTCTGCAGAATGTGGATAGCAAAGAAAAGGCTGCAAATTAATAATAAAGAAGGACTAAAAAAAAAGGAGGAAAAGAAACAGAGACTTAAAAGAGAGACTTTTCTCCAGCAGCCTGCAACCTGGAGGAAAATTTTCTTCAGGTTGTGTTCTTTTTATTCCATCGTACAGTAAATTCTTTCATCATTTTTTAAAGCAAGAGTTGTTTCGGGACAGGATATGAAAGCAAGTGGCAGGTCGAAGGCAGGTATTAGGGTTGGCCAAGGAGGCTTTTGCCTGGCTCTGTTTCATCCCCATGTCCAAGCTTTTTCCAATCAGCAGGTAGAACAGGTTGTATATTTCAGTCACATCATTTTCCTCTTGATAGCGAGCACTGTACCTTCAGCCATCACATTTGCATTTCAAACTGCCACATGGCTGCATTGATTAATTATTTATCATGCTTTCATGAAGAAGAAACTACTCTCTCTTCCCTCCCTACACCCAACATTATGGAACTTCAATTATTTTGATCTAGGCATACATGCATGGTTCACTTTTAAAACAAAATAATCATACACATTTACACCTACAAGCACATAGATATGGTCCTGTGCTTAAAGACTGATATTTAAGTGCATTGTTAATGTATAATTTTGTTCATCCATGGAGGCTGTACTTTTCAGGTTCAAGCTGAAGGATAAGAAATTGAACAGTATTTTTCCATTTGGATTCAGCTTCTCTCCTGTTTTTGATGCACTTATTGGGCAAGATGTCCATTTCAGTGGCGGTAGAAGATTTGCAAATTTACAGAGTGTGGTCAATTAGATAAGTAAGCCAAAATTAGATTCTTAGAGCTAACCATTTTGGGACTTGGATATGGCTATATTCTGTTGGCAAAACTGATTATTAAGGGTATTTATTCCATATAGGGTGTGACCCTTTGAGAGCTGTATGCAACGAAATTTCATTTTAATGTATGCCGATTAGTGTACATTCAAAGTGACAAAAGTTATTCTAAGTCATATAGGAAGCTGTAGGATCAGCTGGAGACAGAGACAAATGCATGTTTGTCATGTCAACTAATGCACTTCAAGATGAGACATTTTTTTGCTGAGCTGAACAAGGAGAGAACTTGGGATTGCCCACAGGTTCTCCAGACAGTTGCTCCTCATAAGGAGACTGCCAAACAGACTGTCTCCTGTGTTATATTCTGGGCATGGGTGTAAGTAACTGAGACAAGTCAGCGAATTAGTGAACTTCAACTCTTTATTAAGGATCAGAAAACAGAGCAAAATCCCTTGGCAGCAGCAGCCCTTTTATAGAGCTAGCTACTGACCCGTTAACCAATGACCTGTGTCCAAATGCTTAACTTTTGCCCAATGAGAGATGTTAAACTAATAGCCAATCAGGTTGTTCTGTGAGGACCAATCCCTGTTCGCTATCCAAGGGCCAATCCAAAGTGCAGGATTACAAGCCTGCTTATCATAAGTTTTATTAAATGGTTTTTGTTAGTTCATAACATCCTGTAGGTTTAATGCTCTGGAAAATGAGGGAATAGTCAGCTTACTTAAACTGCAGTCAGCCTTTTTAGAGGCATAAAGTTCATATACTTCCTTTCTTAAACACTTTTGGAAGTTGCTTGTTAACAGCTTTTCAGATACCGGGAACCTTTAGAATGGCTGTTTTTTTTTTTTAATTACACCAGGTGAGTGTCCTTTAATCCTTAGGAAATGAAGTTATAAATACAAATTTAAGAACTTAAAATTTTCTTGGGGGGAATACATAGTAAAACAGTGATTAGAATGTTGATACAAACAGACTAAGGGTCCAGATGGATTTGAAATAAGATTTCAAAATTAATCAAAAAAAACCCCTTCCCATAGGAAAATGCTCTTGTTTTGAATACTTTAAAAAATGATAAGATTGGATTTTGAAGGTTGGACACTAGAGGGAACCAAAAGGAACTAAAAATTAAAATTGAAGGAGAAGAACATTGACATTTGATTTACTGCTAAAAAATAGAGCAAACTATTTTAACATTGGACATATGGAAGGGTATTTGTGAACAAGGCATCCAGAATTTTAAGAATATCTGCCAATATAAATTGACTGCTTTTAAAAGATTACATAGAAGAAGAATCAATTTACCAGATAAGGACCAAGACTGATTTGAAAGTGGATTAAAAAATGATGGGCTGATGTGGAAGGATATAATGGTACATCCTTCATTATCACTATCGTTTTAGCCATTGTCTATCCACTGCAGGATGAAGGCCACTTTTGCATATTTCCAACTAATACCGCCCTGAGCTTTCTTTTTTGCCAATTGGGCCTGCAATACTTGCTGATGTCATTGATGCATCTGGTTTTAGGTATCTTTCGTGGATTTTTTTTTTAATCAAGTGGGATCCGTTCTATGATTGCCTTGATTCACTGGCCATCAGTTCTTCTTGTTATGTGTCAGCTCATTTTCATTTGAATTCTTTTACCCTCCTGATGAGAGTAAACCCATATACTTTTGTTTGCTGTCTAATCCATGTGCAGATCTTTCTATCTGGTCTTGTAATCCATAGTTCTTCTTCATAGCTTTTGTATCAATAGTAAGGTTAATGTCCATGTTTCACCAGCATATGATAGAACAGGTTGTGGCACGCTGATCAAAAACTTTTCTCTTCAGGCATGGAGAGAGGTTGTTCTTGAAAATGATGCTTAGATTCCGCCAACCCCATTTAACATGCCATTCAATTTCTTTTATTGTATCACCTTCCATTGAGATTCATTGGCTAAGGTATATGTAGTGGTCAACTATCAATGGTGGTATGCTACCCGTTCGGCCCAGTTTGGCCAAACTGGTAGTAAAAAAAGCCCCCGACATCAGCTAAGAAGAGAAAAAAAAGCCTCTGACTATCAGCTGAAGGATAAAGAAGAGAAGAGCTCAGGATTGGCCCTCCCATCCTCCCTTTGCGCTTTTCTCTTCTTTATCCTCTCAGCTTAATAGCGCTGCAGCCCTCAGCTGGTGTGTGGAATGCTGCAGTTTTAGGTACACACACGTTAGGTGCACGCACAATCACCAAACCGGTAGTGGAAAAAGAAGAACCCCACTGCTGTCTACTATGTCTAGTTCTTCTCCAGATGTATAAAAAATGTTTCTTTGGTGAATTTATTAAACATAACCTGGCTCTTTTTCAATATACCAATATACCTTATACCACATACGGTATATATTGTATACAGGAGATACAAATGAAACCGGCTGATGTCTTAACAAACTAAAAGGGTAATGTAGATAACTTTCTTATATTGGATTTACAAAAGATATTTGTTAAAAGTTTTGAAGAATTTTGTGAGAAAGGACAAAGAAAAAAAATGAGAGAGAGAGAAAAAAAATCAACTCCTAGGATATTATTTAATGGGATTAAGGAACAAGTTTGTTAAAAGTAAAGGGAAGACGCGGTTTTAAAGGTTTCTTTATAATAAGAGATGAGATATAGGAAGAAAAGATTACTTTTTGTATTTTAAAGGAAGGTGATAAGTTACTAAAATTGTTTATACTTGTTTTAAAGATGAATTTACTTCTTTATACATTTCTTTTTCTTACTATATTGTTTCCCCCTTTTTTCTATTTTTATTTCCCCCTTTCTTTTCTGCATTTTATATTTATCTTTTTATTCTTTTTATTCTTATTATGTGCTAGTTCTTATTTTTTTAATTGTAATGTTCAATCAATTTATTACAAAAAATATATATCATGCAATCAGTTCATCCCATGTGTGCCTAATATGAACTGTCAAAGTCTAAAAATAAAAATGCCACCAGTTAATCTTTTTACTATTATTTATTTGATTTCATTTGTAGGAGTTTAGACTTCCTGACTCCAAAAAGATTCTGGTAGCTTTTACAATATTTAGAAGAATACGTAATTTTTAAAAGTACGTAATTTAAAAAAGAACCTGACCACCCAGGCAAAACCACATAAATAAGATCCAGAAAAAAAAAAGAAAATTGCCAGAGATTCCACCCAAATCCCAGGCCTGGGATGAAAGCCAGGTTTTAGGAAACCTCTGGAACAGTTGAAGGGTGGATGCCATATGTATCTCTGGGGCTGCTGATCCAGAGGACAAGGTCCACTTCAGAGAAGGCACGTTTCCTCGGTTCTTTAAGATGACGACATTTAATTGAAGGGACCTGGAGGAGACCCACTCTGCCTGAACACTCTGGATGGACAGAAACAATTGGAGACTTATTTATGCTTAAGGAGATCTGGAAGCTATTTTCGTAATTGCATAGTGGTTTCTATGCATCTGTATCTCTGTGTAAAAAAAATGCATTTAAAATTAGTGACACACTATAGACTGCCGTTGTAACCTAAACCAAATCATACAAGAAGCTATTAGACTATAAATGGAGCCATTAATTTATGAACAGGAATTAATAGTCATTCTAAAGATGATTTATAAGATTATGGATTATAGGTAGAGGATAAGACTTGTCAAGAACTGGCAATTTTTTCCTTATTTCATTATACTTTTAATTTTGCAGGGGGTTGGATGGTGGATTTCTAGCTGTTGAATCCTTAACTTGCAACTTTTTCTCATAGTTCAGCCTCAACTATGTCTTTCCTTCTTACACATATCTTTCTCTTTTTTTTTGTTGGGTGGTGCCTCTCTCTTTTTCTCTTAGATCTTTGTTACCCCCTTCTTCTAGGGTTTTGCTGAAGTTGAGTTAGAATCTTGTTTCTTTGTAATAATCTATCTGTATATCTAATGATTAGAAATGTTTTAAGAGTCTATTTTCTTTTTTCAAACATTTGTTAGTCATCTGTAATAGTAACTAGACTAGAATGACAGAGTAGAAATTAATAGTTTCATTTTTCAAAGCTTCATCTTTGATGAACTGTTCTTGCAGTTGGTCTATGCTGAGTCCTTGTTCTTTCCACTGTGCTCCTCCATACTATTACTGTTTTGAGGGATTTAACATAAAAGTCAGGGCAATAGCCACTGTTTCATCTGTCCATCCTCTCAAGTTATAAAGTCTTTGCTTCAAGGCATAATTTTTGAAGGATCAGATTGCCATGAAGGGTTAAAACATTGTTCCTCTGCACCACAATTTAAATAAACAAATAAATTCTTATTAAGCAATAGAATGCCTCATCATTTTTTTAAACAACAGACAGAAATTATTCCTGAGATACATTTTATTCCTTCCCCAGTTTTTTTAAATAGAAATTCATGGACAGGACATGGAACTGCTGAAGGATAATTTTAAGATATATGGCATTTCTCCATCAACCTAACTACAGTATAAATGTTTTCCTGCTGTGTCCTGTGATGATTTCTTCATTTCATCAGAGCCTAGCCATTTGCAAGGACAAGGAAATTCAAATCTGGGAAGAGAGCAGAAGGGAAAGAATAAGGGGTTAAAATGTGTGTGTGTGTGAGTGGATGAGTTAGTGAACAAGAAAGCAAGAGCAAGGATAAAGGTAGGTACATGTAGGGAGTAAAATATGGAAGTAAGTCAGATAGGGAGTGAAGTAATCTGGCAACAATAAGCAAGGGTTTCAAATTGAGTTTATCTGCTCATGCTGTATCACAGAGAAGACTGAGAAAGATTGAACCACTCTCACTCTCACTTTGAAATCAAGAGTGAACAAGAGCAAGTTCCTTCACTCTGCAGTTGTGTAATCAGGACACTACCAATTGTTGGTGATTTGAAACAGACAGAACACAAACAGGTCAGAAAGTGACCATATGGGCAGCAAATTTCATGGTAGCATAATCTTGTATTGACTTGAGGATGGATAATAAGTACTTTAACTCAGCAATGGGGAAAGGCTTCACATTTTTCCTGATCACATGAAGCCTTCACTAATATTTCACAAAAGCCCCTTTGAAATTTATTAATCAACACAATAAACTCAGTGATTCAAAGGACAAGGACGTGGTGTGGAGCAAGTCATGCATGCATCCTTTGCTGCGTTGAAACCCAATGAATCAAAAATTAGAAATAGTTTAAGTCTGACACGGAAGATTTCACCCCGCCAAAAGAGATGATCCTGGGCAAGGCTACTGAAGGTGACCTGGAAGGGATGATTAGAAGATGATGCATCTATAAGAAGACTTTGGCATTTCTTATATTCTTCCCAACACAGAATCTGAGCCATATAAGAAATGTCAAATGCTTCTTATTTAACGTAATATAACTTTCGGAGCATCTTTAGTTAACTGACACTAAACCATTTTTCTAGGGATTCCAGCGTTTCTGTTATTATCGTCTATGACTTTTCAGCAGTTTTTATTTCTAGCTTTTCAGCTCATTCTACTTCTATATATTATGTTTTGGTTTGCAAACTTTCTGACCTCACTTTTGCCCATGCTTTTTCTGCCTCCAAATTTTACTATTCCCATTCCATTCTTTCTCTAAAATACTTACATTGCATCTTAGTTTTAGGAGAAATAATTGATTTAGGTACAATCAATGAGTATGAATATTATGATAACTCTCAACAACAAACACCTTCATTTGAACTGACCAAACAATTATATCGAATAGAATAGAATTCTTTATTGGCCAAGTGTGGTTGGACACACAAGGAATTTGTCTTGGTGCAAATACTCTCAGTATACATAAAAGAAAAGATACATTCGTCAAGAGTCAAGAATCATAAGGTACAACACTTAATAATAGTCATAGGGTACAATAAGCAATCAAATCATACTAGGAAACAGTCAATATAAATCGTAAGGATACAAGCAACAAAGTTACAGTTATACAGTCACAAGTGGGAGGGGATGGGTGATAAGGAGTGATGAGAAGATTAATAGTAATAGTAGTGCAGACTTTGTAAATAGTTGAAAAGTGTTGAGGGAATGATTTGTTTAGCAGAGTGATGGCTTTCAAGAAAAAAACTTTTCTTGTGTCTAGTTATTCTGGTGTGCAGTGCTCTATAGCATCGTTTTGAGGGAAGGAGTTGAAACAGTTTATGTCCAGGATGTGAGGGATCTGTAAATATTTTCACAGCCCTCTTTTTGACTCATGCAGTATACAGGTCCTCGATGGAAGGCAGGTTGGTAGTAATTAATATAAGTATCTTATAAGTATTTTATAAGTAATATAAGATACTAATAGGAATAGAATGGATGAGCCATCAAATTTTTTACGAATATATTTCCTGATTTACAATTGATTCAGATACCTGGTTTTGCTGATCATTGATCCCTTCAGTTTTTCACAGTGTAACCTGTATGTAGCTTTGAATGAAGCAAGAAAACATGGCTAGGTGACTGCTGATCAAATCTAACAGAACTGTCTTAACCAAAGTGGCTCTGGTTTTTATATAAGAAAACAGGCACATGGCATTCAGCTAAAACAACTGAAACTAAAATTCAGTATAATAAATTGGGAATCTATCCATTTTGATGAAGTCTATGGTTATCAACAGAATAATGTCTCTGTAGGCCCCAAATTTGTCACATTACTTGGGCTTTGTCCCTTCATTAATTGTCAAGCAACAAGCAACCGAAATTCAAGTCCGTGGAGAAAAAGCAATTAGATATTTTAAGCAGTGATAAAAACACCACAAATAATCAATTTCAATGACATTAGCAGCTACTAGGTCTAAGAAAAGTCTATAAATGGGAGAATTTATTGCAGAATACCCGCCAGTTTACCAAGCATTGATCCTTAAGCATAGATGGCTGGATTTTAAGAGGAATTTCTAATGATTCTCCCTGTTAGTATAAGGAAAAACAAAAAACAGGGAAGGAAAAGCAGAGCAAAGCAAACCAACCTTCACTAAAATGGCTGTTAAACTGTATTTGTTTACTTTCTATAAGCAACCCACCAGTAAATTGTTTAGAGGCAATTAGATGTAATCTGATGCACAGAGCCTCTGAAAAGGGGAGTAGTTAATTGCAATAATAACACACTGTTTAAAAAAATGTTTATTCTTATTTTTAAGATTGTTTGGCACACCTGGAAAAAAGAAGCTCTGAAATATATTTTCCCTGTAAAACCTAAAGCCAGAGCTGCTCTTTTAAAAACACATACACCCTTTCATTGTGAAAGTTAATGCCAGATGGTACTTAAATTCATATTAACCTTTCCAATACTATTTATTTATGTTAAATAATCCCACATTATACTTTTGCTCACACTACACAAAATGAAAATGGGATGAATAACACTCATTAGAAAGACTAATTTACCTACTTAAGTTAAAGACATAGCCGGGTAGCTTTGAAAATTGAATATTGAGTGTTCCAAGTTATATTTAGGGAAGGCCAAAAAAGGTGGCAGCTGCAGTTTTGTGTTGAAGTTCAAAGCTGTGGGACTCTTGTATACCTACAGAGCTTCAGTATATGCAAGAGTAGAGAGGTAAGCTCTTTGTTGTATGTATACTTACCTTTCAATTGGGGATCCTGTAGTTACATGAGAGAAATTATCTGGGGCTTAAATAGGTGGGTGAATGAGGCAATTGTTACTGGCATTTTACTTCTTCTGGATTGAGGTTCACTTTTCTATTTATTTGTTTATTTGAATTATTAACCCTATTTGGATATGCTAGTCTCTATCAAAAAGCTTATGAAAGAAGAAAGTGGACAGCAGATAACCCTAAGCTAAGTCCTCCTATTATTTAAGACTAGTGGCTGCCTCAAATATTTGCAATAGAGACCATGTTTTATGCATCTAGTCTCAGATCAAGGGATGAAATATACTATACATAGAGCAAGCTTTCCAAATGCCAGCTAAAAATGAGTGTTTGAACCCTTTGAAAGCCGGGCTGTATATATGGCACTGCACTGCAGATTTCCATGTCTAAATTGATCTCTTCTTAACAATTTCATGGCCCACATTAATTTGCCTACCTCTGGTATAGCGCCTGCTTCAGGATTTAAGTATAGTAGTCAATATTCAATTTTAGCCAAGACTATCCTTTCTCCCAATAAGCTTAGTCCCAGTAATATTGGACAATATCAATTCACAAGAAAACAAATCCTGTTGGTCAAACTATAATCAACTAAACTCCCCATTCATCATTTACAGTCTCTGAATATAAGCAGGCCAGAAGACCCTGAGCAGCTTATAATGGATACAGAGAGTCAAACTGATCTTGGCAAGGCTCTATACCCTCCATTGTGGAAAAGCTAAGCTAACTAATAATTTTATAGTAATTTATGCATCTAGAAGACCCCAACTATATGAGGGTCTTGCATTGGACTACACTTGCCATTCCTCAGCTGTGTGACAAGGAAAGTGTAGGAAGTTGTCCAGAATTTCTTTGCTCCATAACCCTGGGCAGGTTAAAATAATCAAACATGTCACCATGTCCTGCCCATTTTACAATGAGATCTGCAGTACTCTGATTTCCCCATTACTCATCAAATTAACGAGTTGCACAAACCAATTGTACATCTCTCTATTACTCTTTGACTTCAACGCCTTCATAATATATAATGTTGCCGGGCCTTGTGCAATAGTCTGCAAAATTGCTGGATATTGACTGCTAGCTAGAACCAATCAAGCATTCCATAGCTCATGCCTATTATACTGTGATAATTAACCTCCAATTATTCAGTGTTATAACTTTTGTTCCCATTCTTTATTATTTTAGCTATACATGGTTATCCTCAGCAAATTATGACATGTACTTGTTGCCATGATGGAAGCACAACCCTCAATGCTAAACTAATTAATTTAATAAAGAGTCACAAAAATCTAGTATTCCGTTCCAGTTTTCAAATGAAATGCATCATATGCATAGTACTGGATGTAACCGAACGTCATTAAAGGTACAGGATAAAAAGATGTAGTTTTAATAAAATAAAAAATCATCATCATCATCATCATCATCATCATCATCATCATCTGATATCATCATGATGTCACCAAAATACCTCAAGCCAATCTGGTAAGCATAATAATGTCACATAATCTACTTTTTTCCTTCTGTTTTGTTGATGATCTATATGGCTGAGCAACTGACAGCCAAAGAACCCCAAGATTAAAATTTACATGTGGAAAGTTACTTATGAGGCTCTTAACAAGTTAAGATGAAAATATTTTACATATCAATCTACTCACTATATCATCAGAGGGGCTTCCAGTTTTCCAAAACAGTATTTATTCCATTGTTTGGGAAGGGGTTTAGAAATTTCTCTACTTTCTTAATGTTTTATGTGACAAATGGTTGAAAAATAATGTTTTGAAGTGATATAACCATAGAAGTGATATAACTGCAAGAAAACTAACCTTCAGTGGGGCTCCTCAGTATTGAATATAGCAGAATACCTGAGAGATTTGGGGAATCTAAAAACATTTTATTTGGGAGCGATGTCTTCATTTTATGTGTATACATATTTGTTATGTTTGTATAGCAAAGCTTTGTAGTAGATTTAAACTTCAGAACCCAACAATGCTTCATCCCCTTGTTCTGTGGCCTACCATAATTATGCCATCTATCCCAAATAACTGGGATTAACAGACACAATAAATCAGACATCAGAAGTGTGGCATCCTGGGAGCTGGTGAGATATGTAGGCTGGTTATGTTTGATTACCTGGAAATATGTGTTTGCAAGTAATAATTCAGAATTATTTATGTGAGAGAAATGTTACAGTGTTCTTTTCCTGTTTATGTTAATTTGTCTAAGAATACATTAATATTTATTATATCAGAAAATGCTTGGAAATAGAATTGGAAAACTTGAATTTGGATGCAGGCTGCCCCATTGGGGAACTCACATATCTTTATTGTGGAACATTTTTCCAGTAGGAAAATATTATCATAGGTCTTTCTGGGGTAGAAGGAGGTGTAAAAAGCTTTCTGTGTGGAAGAGCTCTTTCTCCTTCTGATGCGGATTTCATGAAGTCCAGGACCAGTCCCAATTTTTCACAGAGAAACATATTGAAGTGGTGTGTGTGTTTGTTAGGATACTATTAGTAGACCCTTGGTCATTTTATTTGCAGAGAGAGCTTAATGCACCAATGTAGCCTATTGCGCTTTCCTAAATTCTCCTATGAGAGCCAGTTATTGTGGCAGATCAGTTCAAATTCAATATCTAGATCAGTTGTTTCTTTGTACAGAATCCTATATTGCACTTTTCCATTTGATGTGAAAACTCTGATCTGCCAAATCTGGTCTTTAAAAGTCAAAATGGCCACCTGAAGGTTAAAAAATGATATTAAAAATTCACAGCATCCAATCTCAAAACTCAGATCAGTGAAGAGGCAGGTAACAGCAACTGCTTGACTTCTTAGCAAGGGAAGCAATATTTAGTCTACCTACTCCCAGTTGTCAACATGCTGATGAAGAGGCAAGGAGGCAAGGGGCAGAAGAAAGTAAGGGGTCAGTTAGAGTCTGCTCCTCTGGTAGGGACCTCTAGAAAAGGACTTTATAAAGGTATTTTCTCCTTGTATGCATGCATTCATATTGGGAGAGCCAAGGCGCTTCCAGGTTGAAAGGATTAGCCAGGGACATCACCATTACCTAGGGAATGCCTGGTTGGGGGTTGTTTTCATGTCCTTGTTAATGTGTCCACCAAAGTGGTACCTATCTACATATTGGAAGGAGCTGGAGTGGATGATGGAAGCTTGCCTTGTTATACAGCAGCACTCAGGTCTCAAACACGGGCTTGCTGATTGTCAACCCAGTGTCTTAACCACATGAGCCACTGCACCCTTCTTCTTTCTTGTGAAGTATGTTGATAATAGAACAGGACAACAGGCCTTCTCAGCAGCAACCACACTCTGTGGAATACATTATTCCCACCAGTAAGGATTATGCCAACCATCCTTGGTTTCAGGGAACAAGTTATATAGATATTGTTCTAGCAAACTTTAATGATGTTCGAGCAAATGCCAGAGGTAATTTTTCATGCTTGGTTGCCCAGTCAGCCAGATGTTTAGACTGGATTTGGCATTTTTGTCCACCTATCAACTCATTCCCAAGGATCTGGGGTAGGCACATGTTGTTGTTTGATGATGTTAAAGGTATTGTTTCAGGATGCAAATTCTTCGAAGTTAAGCTGCCTTTTGCAATTAACTGATGGACATTTTGTCAATGCCAACGATTTTCAAGTGGTGCACAAGATCTTTTGGAATTGGACCCAAGGTGCCTATTATTAGTAGTATTAATATTATAGGTAGTCTACTATTACGATCACAAGCTATGACTTTTGAAGCTTGGTCATTCAAATCCTAACCAAGGACCAAAGAATTATTAAGGCAGCATCTGAGGATATAGGCAGTTCCCAGCAGTGTATTTTTTTGGGGCAAAATTTGGGTGCTCAAGTCTGATCAATTCAAAATTTCCAAATATCGAGAGAGTCCTTTAGGCATTGCTCCAAGGGCTCCTGATTGATATAACAGCAGATTTTTGTTTTTCCTACAAGCGTTCAACTTCAATATTCAAATCTGGGTGACAGATTTTTTTTTAAGATTGTTTTACCCCAATCCTAGCATCATCCGGAATAGTAACATCAATGCACTTTTAAAAATAACTGTTACATCAGGTAAGTTATGAACAAGGTATGTCTGTTTGGATCTTAAAGTTCCACCAAAACATAACTCTTTTACTAAAACCTTCTCAATTGGATGATCCTTGTAGTTTTGCTACATTCAAATTCAAACCTCTGGCAAAGTTTCCAATGAATTAAATTTGTGAACTTGATCATGATGAAGCTTGTAGTTAATATGTAAAATTTTACTGCATATACTTCAAATGGTCAATGATTTCATTCTTTGTACTACGAAAGCAATATTTACTGTTGCTTTGCATGCTGAATTTTCATGTTCATACAGTTAACAAAGCTTGCTCTTGGACTGCTAAAAAAGCCTCCAGATTCTTTCTTTACATTCCTGATCTTAATCAACTCTATGTGAGGTTTTTTATCAGCTTTTCCTTCCATAGCCTTCAGTTTCGACCATGTATTGGCTTAATCTTCCAATTAACAGTTGTTTTTTATTATTATTTTTCTACTCAGCCTTCACTTCTGTTGTTTTCAAGGGCTTACCTAGACTGACTTTCTTCAATAAGATCTTCAATAAAATCTTGGATTTTCCTGATGTAATCATTCACATTTTTCTTCTTTCCTTCTTCCATCTGTAGGAGTCCCCTGTCTTGGCAAATACAGCTGATTATATTACTTTTTAGGTGTAGAGCATACTACATGTAATTATGTTTGTGTTTTCTGGTCAGCTAGATCTTGAGTCCAGTCAATTTTTCTCTATTATATTATGATTATGATTACGATTATGATTATTGTTGTTGTTGTTAATCTTTGGTGAGATTGACAGCCTTTGAGGCTGGTTGGTAGCTCAACAGCTCGAGTCCTAACCAAGGACCTAGGAACTCTTAAGGTAGCGTCGGAGGATATAAACTGTTTCAGGTAGGGTGGCTTTTTGTAGAATCAGGGTATTCAAGTCTGATAAATTCAGAATTTCCAAATAGTGAGGTAGCCCTTTTGGTATTGCTCCAAGGGCTCCAATTACAATTGAGATAACACACCATTTCTTTTTCCAAAGTTACTGAACTTCAATTTGTAAGTCCCGGTACTGTGTGATTTTTTCTTGCTGCTTGTCTTCAATTCGTGCAACACCAGGTATTGCGTTGTTGTTGTTGTTATTAATATTGTTATTATTAATCTTTAATTCAATTCACAGTCTGGGGTTTGAAAAAAATAGTTCAAGTCCTAATCAAGAATTTAAGAGTCGTTAAGGTAACTTCTGAGTATGTAGTCAGTTCTATGTAAGGTGGTTTTTTTTGCAAATAATAATAATAACAACAATAATAATAACAATAACATACTTGGTGGATAGCTAGGATGCTGGCAGCAACTCTTATCAACCATTAGCGCCAGTCAATTATATTTGTGATACATTTTTAAATGTTCAGTTGACTGAGTTTCATGTTTAATGAATAAGAGAGATAATAACAACAACCAACAGCAACAATAACAACCAACAGCACCAACAGCAATAATGTATAGGCAATCTGCAGTTATTATTATATTGAATTCTTGTTTATCATTAATTGATAGGCTGGTCCACAATACTGCTAAACATATGCATACGTACATACTGTACATCTCTTGGAATGGAATGTGATGTGAATATATACAAAAACTGAAAGACAAAAAGATACAAAAAGGTGCATCAGCATTGAACTGCATGGTTAGTACATGTAAAATGCATCAAACTGTAGATCACATCATGACTGGCTATAAGCTGAGGGCATATACCAGTCTAGTATCTGATTATTTTTTTAAAAAATATAAATGATCCTGCGCTTCAAGGGCCCAGACATTGGTATTTGAACCTAGATATTTTATATATAATTATGTTCTACTAATCTAGATGAAATGTTAATATATATTGCTAGTCCATGTATGATGTGCCATATGATAAATAAATAATAATAAGAAAACATGGTATTCTATTTTCTATCCTAAATTGAGGAAGAAAACCTTCACTCCATTTGGGTCTTATGGAATATTTATCCCCCCCACCTCTCTCTCTCTCACACACACACACTTCACACACAGCCAGAGCACTGGAGTGGAACCTGACAGTGACACTTGGCAGAAGAGCATCACATTATCTTGCAGATGCTGCAAAGGCCACGTGGAGCTATTTGTATAGTTCTGCAGAGACCCCTACTGCACAGGAGATACTATCAACACTAGTGCAGACCCGGCTTGGCCCCCAGTTGGAATCTGCTACCCTGGTCACCACCTCCCTAAATTCAGACACAATCTTTCAGAGAACGCAAATCTATTGAACACACTTTTGGTTGGGGGAAAAAAAATGCCATTATTTTGGAACATGGAAAGATATTCATTTGCACCACTTTTTGGGGTGGGGTGGGGTGTGGGGGTCTGAAAGATTTGCCAAGTGCAGTTGAATGGATGTATATCACAGGACAGGCTGGTGCCAGAAGAAAATCATTTCAGTGTGTCTTTCCTCCTTCGATAAAATGCAGGCAGCCAGGGCTGCTAAAGTCCTCCACACTCTGGGATCTGCATTTCTTCCAGGAACATCTGGGAGAGGGCCAAAGCAGCAGATATTGTGTAAGAAGCAAGAGAGCGAATGTATCAGCCCCTTTCCTTGTCTCCTCGACAGTTATTTTTAAGCAGAATAATTGAGGTGCTTGCCTCACTTAGAGGCCTCTTGGAAAAGCCATCTTTAAAGCTTTTGCTGCTGCTTTTATCTGGAAATAATAAAGTCTTATGGCAAACAAATGCCTTACAAATGAGCTTACTAATTAATTTGCTCGCCTGCAGTGGTTAGTGCATCACATCTCTCCATAACATTCCACAAAATATCAAAGACTAATCACTGGCATAAGCAAGTCTTTATTATTAAATTCTTGGAGAGGATTCCTTAGTGTGGTACTCAAATTATGGAATATTTTCCTCCAAAGAGATCTGATTTTCTTTCTCACCCACTGCCTTTTAAAACTTCATTCGGGAAACTTATTGTTGTTGTTGTTGTTGTTGTTGTTGTTGTTGTTGTTGGCCAATCCTTCTGGGATTATTTTGCTGGTTGAGGATTAATATGTTGTATTTTTTTTACTTACCATGTCTACTTGACTTTGTTTCTTTAAAATAAAATGTAAAACATTTGGATGTTATTGTCAGGAGTGCCTAGAGAGGCAGAGACACTTTATTATGGGGTAGAATAAAGAAAAATATAGATGAAAAAAGACTATTCCCCACATTTTCTGAGGACATGTGCACTTTATTAGCTATCTATCACAACTGAAACTGCCCGTGAGGACAAACTGGGTTGTGATATTATTTTGTTTTTCTTTTCAATAAATCAGCGCCTCCAAGTTTTGTACTAGTGGGTCAGTGTTGAGACAATTTTGAATGGCTTAGGTTGCCTGCAGGTTTGAGAAGCATTGATGAAGGTAAACTCGTGCTGTGAAGGTCAAACCCTCTGCCGCTGTCTGACTATACAGAGACTGTATCTGACATGAGAAGCCACCAATGATATAACAGCCCTCTGCCAAACATCAATAAGAAAGAGACTGCTATCTTTTAGTCCTCGTTTCAGAATGTTTCTTCAAGAGAAGAGTGCATGTGTGTGTCTTGGGAAAGCAACAGTAGAGAATGAATTAAAAAAACAACAACTATTGAGGGTTTTTAAAAAAAGAATGCCTTTTTTCCCCTAAGCCTTCCTGACTCCTTCCCATTGCTAATTTATCTCCGTATCAAAAGCTTTGTAAAACTGCCCGCACGCATGAGTGACAGAAGGCAACATTTGCATGGAAAGGTCAAAGGCCTCTTATAGATAAACGGCTTGATACACAACCCTGCCACTTAAAATTAAAGGAAATTATAAAGCACCTTTTTCTTGGTTAAAACAGAGAGAGAGAGAGAGAGAGAGAGAGAGAGAGAGAGAGAGAGAGAGAAATCAATGGCAACCAGCTTTTTCAAACATAAAATGGAAAAGCAAAAAATAAGAGATCAGTTTCTGGGGTGCTTTAGCACTCTGTGTTGCATGCATTTCTTTTTATTAATCTCATTTATTAGCGTGGGCAAGCTATTTTTAAAATTTTTATTTGATAGTTTGTTGCATATAAAAGACAGTGTAAAACTCTCCTGGCAAACAGTTGTTTACAGTGCGCTTTTCAGTACAAAGCTGTTTTAAAGCTCAATTGTGCATTTTGCAGATAAAGTAGGAAAACTAACTGAAGGCTGTATTGTAAGCAGTGGTTGCCGTGGAAACCCCAGTTTCAAGAGCTGGTTCTCCATTACCACTTAATTTAGGCTTCCTAATTGCATTCCACTAAATCGGTAGCGACAATATCTGCAGAGCAAAACTGCATGCCCAGTCTAGCGCAAACCTCTTTGAAACAAGCTTTTTGAAAGCCAGGAGCTATAAAAACCCAGCATGACGTGGAGCATATGAGAAACCTGTAGTTCAGATGTATTGCGGCTGGCTTTCTCATCCTTTCCTAACTTCAGTGGGCTCCACACCAATCTATTAGTTCAGTCTACCTTAAAGATCATAAAGCTCTGCCAAGTGGAAACTCATCTGTCCACCAACACGTTGGTGCAAAGGGATTTAATTGTCCTCCCAACCCGGTATCAGCTCCGTCTGATTTTCCTACGTGCCAGTAGGTAGCCTACCCAGCACTGAGACTCCCTTTGCCTTGAACTGTCCTTGCTCTCCAGCACAACGAGAACAATACTCGTTCAGTCTCAATTATTTGCCACTGTTCAGCTGTGTAGCAAGCCAGACCGCCCATCTGTGGCCTGAAGAGAGCCTTGTCAGTACCACTAGACATAAAAGCATTCCAATTATCGGCCACACAGCTTTAATAGAGGAGGCAACTAATATGATAGTGTAAGTGATTCTGCCAGTGAGAAGCTCTCCGTCACTGTCAGATTAACACTTCAGTTAAACTCCTGTAAATCAGTCACATTATGCAGTTGCTGGAGGAATAAACACACAGCCCCATTATGCTCAAAATTCCAGAGGCCGATCCCCTCGAATAGGACTTACACTGGATGTTCCATTCATCTGCATTTCCCTGTCATGTTTATTATTCTGCAATTGCTAATGTGGGCATTGTTGGCAAGATTTAAGTTGCCTCTGATTAGGTTCCAAAAGAGATGCACAAATGGGTCCTGGAATCTTTTAGGGAGTTAAAGGCAATGGCTTCCAGGTTCCATGTGGATGTCCTAGGTCATTTCATTGGAACTGCCTCTGAGTAAATAGGAGAAGGATCAGGCTGGATGAGAGAAGAGTTACAGGACTGAGCAAGGATCACATACAGAAACTGTCTCATATTTTCACATTGCACAGTCACACCCTATGTGCACGACTGGTTAGTAAAGTTTCTGACAAGAAATTCAACTAAACATACATTTGGGCATGTCTTTGTAAAGCTGCAAAAAGCTGAAAGCATCAATCTTTTTGTAAACTCTGTGTACTTCCTACAGAATCCAAGGGCCCGAACCACATTCTGCCATTATGTATCAGTTATACATATGATGTGCAAACATCTAGCAAATCACTACTTTTTCAGCATTTCACTTTAACTCATTCCCATCAATGTTTACAAAACAGTTTCCAAATCATCCAAGCCTTTGATTAGTGTCCTCTTGTGTGCTGAGCTGATTTCTCTTTCTGAAGAGGCTCTGCATACATCTCTTATAAATTATGAGATGGTAAAGTGTGGACTTGAAGATAGGCAGCAGCAAGCATCCCATGTCCACTTTCACTCAAAGTCTACAGTTTCTGTCCTCATGTTAGGGCATGTCATAGCACTGGTTATCATATGTGCAGATTAAGCCTGGCATTAAATCTAAATACACATTCCCACAAAAAAATAATAATCCAGAGACAACTATTTCGGTGCAGTGATGTATTTGTAGACTATCCATTTCAGTAAATTTTGATTGTATGTTCATCAGAGAAAATGGATTGCACTTCCAGTAGAGGGTATAGAGAATCTGATGACCCTTATAATTATTTGGTGCATTTTTTTTCAATCTCTCAATTGTGTATTGTTTTCCTGTTTTACATTACTAGAACTCTCTCTTTATTAAATTTTGGACTGTGGTTTCCCAGAGGATAATAATGAACAGACTTGCACCATTTAAAGATGAATAATAAAATGTTAACTGTTAAGGTAACACAACAACCTTTGCTACTCATTTTCTAGATACAATATCTGTTACACTAAAGACCGTATGTAACTCCAGATCTGGCTATAAAAGGGAATGTGTTGTTTTGATTTCAGCTGCCTATCTACTCAGATCAAGGAAGTAGGGTGAACGTCTAGATCCCTTACAAGGTTGCCACTTTGAAAATGGGATATTACCTCTCTCTCCCAGCAGAGATTCCTTTAGCAGAAAAGTAAAAACTCGTATGTTCCATTGGCAGGGATGGTATTTATAACTGATGTCGGTTCACTGGGGAATGCCATTCATATGTCGTAGATTTTTTATCTTTTTATCTTTTGTTATTTTTATGTATATATGTTGTATGTATAAATGTTTAATGTTATTTTATATTGAGAATGTGAGCTGCCAGAGCTTTCATGAATGGATGGCATATAAGCAAGGTAAATAAATTTTAATAGTCCACTGGCCTGAGTATTTTTTTTTTAAACTCTGACATTATCTATCCAAGGCTGAAGGTTTTTCCTTCATGTGCTCTTTGAACTTTGAACAAGAAATACCAGAGTTTGAATTGAGGAACTGCTCATGCAAAGCTTCTGATTTTTTCACTGTTTTGCTTTCCCCTTGTAATTACTCCCTTAATGGTAATTTCTTTAACATGTATTCAACTTTTAGGTGAATCTGCAGATGTCCAAATTCAAGATTACTTTCAGCCAAAGAAGTTCACTTGATGAATTGGATAGTCTGTCCATTAAGTCTCTCAGAAGTGTTGTGGTCACAAAAAATGGAAACTATGAATGCTACATATGAACTCCTAAAGCAAAGATAGAACATAAATTTGATAGATAAATAAAATAGTAGATATGTTCCAAGTAACATTCAATTAAAAGTTGAAAGAAACCCAGCTTTGATTGTGAACAAATCAATAGTTGGGGAACAATGCTTTTCTTTGGACGAAGTATGTTTTAAGACCATCGGCTGATGTTTATTTCATTTTTAATTGCCTGCTTACAATATAATCCCAAGGAAGAAAAACTCAGAAAAGGAACAATTCTGTGAAGTATTTTTAAGGATACCCCCCCCCCCCACACACACACCAAGAGTTAGACATCCTCTCCCTTTTTGCTTTTATTCCTTTCTAGCCTTGAAAAAAAAAGGTGATTTCTTGTTATTATTATTGTTAACTTTCAATAGAAATGGACCCTGGCACAAAGATTTTAATTTAACATACATTAAATTATCAGATTGTTTCATATGCATTTTAAGTATTGTCACACAGGAAAAAAGTGCCCCAAATGATCTGAAACTGAATGTGTAATGTTGTTTTCCATTCCCTCACCACCCCCCCCATCCTTCTAATGTATGGTACTACTTACATTAGTAAATCATCTCCAATTCCTTAATGCACATAGACAATGTTTATGTTTACTATAACCTCTGAATAGCCTCTGGCTTGCTCTCTGCTAGGGATTCAGTATAGCAATTTATAATTTGTTAAGTGACCACAGATACTGTAAATCCAAATATTAGGAAATTCAAATCAGGAAATCTAGAGTTTTCGATGTAGCATTTTTACCCACTCATTTATTCAATACATAGGGTTAACAAGATTGATGTTACTGATAAAAATGTTAAAATCGATTCATCTCTCGGAATAACTTGGGTATAGAGAGAACATTCCTAAACCAATGCATATAGTAAGCTGCCCAGAGCCATTTGGAATTGGCAGCATCTAAATCTGTGAATAAAGTGCAATAAATAAAATTCCAAATAAAATAAAGTACCTTCTTACATTTTGCTTCTTGATGCCGGTGAAATTATACAGTGAAAGGCTCAAAAAGTGCAAATCTTCCTTCATTTTTTTTGCTGAAGGCTGCCAGAGGCAATACTGCTGCTTAGTTATCGATGCAGAATGCTGACAGCCTTGGGGAAGGCTGATATACATGTTAATCACATCCACACAATAATGTCATGTCTAGTGTAGCCCCCAGTTCAGCTGATGGCCCTCTGGGATGTATATGATATCGAACCTCTTTTGAAATTGGGCAGCAAACTGTTGAGCAAGCCCAACACACTTTTTGACCAATTTGGATGATAAATGAATAAAGTGGATTTACAGAGATTGAAGAGAGGGGAATGGGCTGAAAATTCTGTCTACACACCATCTCTGATGACCACCAACCCCTTCATGAACCAAACAACAACCAAAAAGGTAGTTCATACTGTAAGCCCCTAAAAGTGACTTGTTCATGCCTGAAGTGAAATTTGGGAATAGGTACAACTCATGAAATCCTCTGCTTTTTAAGAAAAAAGTGTTAGCTGGAAAATGTGCTACCAGGCACCTGCTGATTCTTCTTTTGCGATTGTGAACTAATACGGTTCTCCTTCTACAACAGAACAACTAAGATGAAGGAACTACACTCAAGCATTTTGCTGAAATAATGTGCTGAGAACTGTGATGACCCAGAGTATATCAGAAATATAACAAAAACCAAAATGTAACTAAAAGTCCTTTAATGCCTTCAACTTGGCTTCACTGTTCATAGTGGAGGAGTAAACTATTTTCAAAATAACATGTCAAAGGAAAGAAACACAGTTCAAATTCAAAGACCCAATAACGAAGCAAAAACCAAAACCAAAACACACTGAATAAAGTTCCACGACAGACCAGGATAGATAATTGCCAACTTCAGGAAGATAACCAGGCACAGTCCATTGGAAGAACGCCAACCAAGATAAACCTTCTTTAGGAATAAAACACTAATTTGTCTCCAGCTTCTGTTAGCATGCAGGTCCAAACTCTTATGCAAATATCACACCTGCAACCCATGAAGAGGATCATGGCCATCTCCTCCCAAGTAGACCACGTTTTACCCTGATCGTCTCCTCCCTGCGGGCCCTAGGATGGATAGGGGAGGGCCTGGGTCCTTCTCTGACTGCTCAGTCGGCCTCTGCCCTTCCCTAGCCTCCTCCACCACCTCTGGAACCACACTTCCACTCCTTGTTGGCTGTTCCTCAGAGTCAGTCCACCAGGGGCATGACAAGAACATTTTAGAAAGCTTCTGGGCCTCATTTTCATGTTTGAGATCTAGCCACATCTATCTCAAATGGAGAAGGGCTTGGGATCATTTTCTCAGAAACAATATTTAAGAAGGAAGGACACGAATGCTGACTGAAGCATTTGGTAGCAGCTTCTGCTTTATGTTTTGAGTGGCAGCTGTTGACAAAACTGCTGCCAGGTGGGTTTGTGGATTCCTGTCCTATCTTTCACTCTTCATGTTAGCTTGCTCCTTGTAGGTTTGTGTAGCACAAAAGGGATTTGTAAGGGGAGGGCAGCATGGATGCATAAGGCGCTGATATATTTCTGGGGGTGGGGTGGGGAGGGGAGAGGAGAGCAAATCACCTCTTCTCTTTTTACAGATGTATATATGTGGTCTCCTGCCATCAAAGAAATAACCAGAGTGTGAATAGAGCAGTAGGAGGTGTGCAGAGGTGTTGATAACAACTGTCCCTGTTCTCTCCTCTGTGGCAGTGTAGGAGGAAATGGGGGAGGTAGGCTTAAAAGAAATGAGTCTTCCCCAAAGAAAGTGGAGCCAAAATGGCACAGTTCCTTTCCCCTGAGATCTTGGATAACCTTCCGTGGGAACGAATGAGCACTTGGCTTGCCATCCACTTGGAGGGAAAGGTGTCAGGGTAGGAGCAAAGCCAGAGACCAATTGTTCTATAGGGTACATTTCTCCCAGAGGCTGGCACATTTCCCAGTGGATGCTTCAACAGGAATTAGCAAACATGAACCCTTCCAAGAATTCAGGACAATTAGTATTTTCCAGCATATACAGCTCTTCATTCAAGAAATGGAGAAGAGGAGGGGTATGACATGGTTTTAATGTACAAAGCAGTTATTTCAATTTCATGGGGAATTTTAAATACAAGATTGACCTCCTGAGAATTTGAACTTCTTCAATGGCATTTCATGAAAGAGTTTGCCATTTTGAGGAAGATCTTAAGAAAATCATATTTGGATAGGCTTGGTTTGGTTATATACAGATTTTATTAGTTTAATTGGCAGAAGGACTGGTAGCACTTAGAGCCATTCGTCCAGAGCTTCAAAACTCAGACCAGTTGTCAAGAGTAGCCTAGTGTGGACTTCAACAGGGCCATAGCTGAGAATTCTGGGAGTTGAAGTCTAGACATGTGAAAAGGGTCAGACTGGAAATGTTACCCTGGAGTACTAGACACATACTGGCACTATACTGTGTCTAGTGACTGTTAAAGATGACAGCTTTAAATTTGATTTTCTGCTCTTTCTTGAGCTTCAAGAACTATTCCAGATGAATGTTGAGAATCTAATTCTCCTCCTGCTTAAGTAGTCAAACCTGAAGAAAAAAGTTGGTAGTCAATTAATTGTCATTGGGAAGGAGACTACTGAAATGATTTTGAAATGGAGATAAACTGAGCTATTTGAGATGATTTGCAGGTACTTGTCTATATCAATTCAAACACTTCTTTTGAAATTTTGCATAAATACTTCTTGTGTGGTTGTGTATTTTCTGTTGTCATCTTCTCTTGTGGTTTAGTTGTACAATGAGGTGATTATCCTTATCATCATGTTCAGTGGTAGAATTCAATTTTTTTTACTACCAGTTTTGTGGGCGTGGCTTATTGGGTGGGCGTGGCCAACTCAATGTCACTCACATCAAGAGGTGTCTCACTTGGCCCTCCCCTCCCAGCCATTCCTTGTCACCCAGCCTCAACTTATCTATAGTTCTGTAAAAATGTTGTTCACCTTTTTTGACTTTATTATCTGCATACTATAGATGTATTTTCATGGACCGCTGAAAGGAGGAAATGGCTCACATGCTTTACTCAAGAGTGTGATAGGCAACAGGCTTTTAAGGGGCTGCCACAAAGAAAGGGGGACAATGTATTTTCTAAAGAAGCAGAATGCAAACAAGAAGCAATGGATGAAAACTGAACAGAGAGAAGCAACCTAAAACTAAGGAGAAACTTCCAGACAGTGAGAACAATTAACCAGTGGAACTGCCTGTCTCCAGAAGTTCTGGGAGCTCAATCACTGGAAGTTTTCAAGAAAAGGCTGGACAGCCATTTCTCTGAAATGGTATAGGGTTCACCCCAAGGTCCATTCTAAGTATTATTCTGACACCTTTCCCAGAATTTCTATTCAGAGTTTGGCATCCTCAGTTTTCTTGCCTGAGCTGGGGGTTGGACTAGAAGACCTCCAAGGTCCCTTTCAATTCTTGTTAAACATATGTGTATTTTATGCTCTGGACTATTGACATTGAATGCATGTAAACCCTGAAAAATATGTGGTAGCCCTGTGCAAAAGAAAGGCAGAAAAATCACTCTAGGTGTAGGGACAGTGTAAAATATTAACACATGATAAATAATGGAACAATTAAAAATAATAGCACAGAGTTTTATCTCTCTCTCTATTCCTATTTTTTTCTCTTTCTTTCTTTCTTTCTTTCTTTCTTTCTTTCTTTCTTTCTTTCTTTCTTTCTTTCTTTCTTTCTTTCTTTTTCTTTCTTTCTTTCTTTCTCTCTCTCTCTCTCTCTCTCTCTCTCTCTCTCTCTCTCTCTCTCTCTCACACACTCACACACACACACACACACACACACACACACACACAGAGCACTTAACAGACAAGCATTTTGGAAGCAGCTCCTTTAAATTTCTCCAAGGCTTGAGTGGATTCCCCCACCCCCTCTGTCAGACCGCACTCTTTCTCACTCCAGCACTTTAACTCACAAGGGGAAAGCGATACTTGCAGCATCCATGGGGAATCCTTGGAGAAGTTTTTAAAAGACCTGCTTCCAAAATGCATTTCTTTTAAGTTGCAAAAGTGCTTCAAGGCTCGATTCACCCCCACCCCCTCTGTCAGACCACACTCTTTCTCACTCCCAACACTTTAACTCACATGGAGAAAGCGATACCTGCAGCGTCCATGCCTTTCTTCCTTTTGCCCGGGGAGAAAGAGGATGTGGGGAACGGAAAGCTAGGAGAGCAATCACAAGTGAGCGACCGGGCGACCGGGTTGGGGGTGTGGCCAGCCAGGGATTGCCACCGGTTCAGTGACCCATGCCAAATAACCGCTATCGGTTCGCCTGAATAAGTGCGAACCGGTCGAATAGCACCTCTGATCATGATGTGTAGTTTAGATACTTTATTTTCATTACAGATGGTTCCTGGGAAGTAGTTACACTATCAACATTGAGTCTGCAAAGGCATATTTTGTTGGAATTGTTATTTCTAAATGGTGGGATCAAATTGCTAAGACGAAAAAATGAGGATACCAACTTTTAAAAACAATGAGAGAAATAACTTAATAGGAAGAAGAAATGTGCACCCTAGAAATGCGGACAATATGTCGGAGATCATCCATTCATTGGACAGTTAAATGAGTAAACATTCATAGGAAAGTACATATTAAGCCTGAGGAACTGTAGAGTTTTCTAACATGTAATTTTTGGGATGCCTTCCAACTTTAAATCCTTCCATGCGTTTTTTTCTTTGAAGCAGAAGCTAGATCAAGGCTTAATGAATATGTGATGTAATTATTCTCCAAGCATTGGAATTGTGCCATACATTTAGTTGTATATGCCAAGCTCTACTGTGGATTCCCTTCTCTGTGTAGTGCCACTATTACTGTTGCCCTGATTGCTGTATCATTGCCCAAAACAGCTTGAAAGATGGCATTATGTCTGCTTGCTACCCGCAGGCTTAAGATCGACAATGTGGTGAATAGAATAAAATGAGAAATCTCCACAAGTGTAACAGTAGCTGTAAATGTCTTAATTGTCTGCAACTATCCTGGTCTTAAGGTTTGAACCTTTATTTAAATAAGTTCATGGTTACATTGTCTCCAGCTCATTTCCAACCACTCTGTGAAACTTTCCTGTTGTCTGGCCAAACCATTCAGTAAGGGAAGAGTTCTATAGATATTTTTTCCATGAGTCATCACTTAACTCTTGGACATTGTTTTTTCCAGTCTGCAAGATGAATGGAAAATTTAATTGGTCCAAACTTCTGATTCTAATTCATTATCATTTTGTTTGTTGGGGCTTTGGAAGCATCCAGACCTGGGGAGATGACTAGATGAGGTGGAGAGTTCCAAGTTTTCCACCCTTAACATATTTTTCTTGGATCAAAAATGGTGGGAAAGGCAGTAGGATTACAAATGATGATATTGTCTTGACCACTTCTAAAATTCTCTGAATGAGGCACAGTTATTGTCAATTTTTCAGATTATTAAGATTCCTTGTCTGGAGGCCTACTTCTGAGGTAAGTTTCTAGAGCCCCAGAATGTTCCTTTGGAGAGTTAATATACAACCACATTGTATATAGTTGGGTGTTTTCCTCCTTTGATACTGAATACAACATATTGTGCATGCATTGAATGTTCTTCTTCAAGTCACAAGGACAAGTAGTAAGTTTAACTAGAGTGAGATATCATATTTTTACAATCTAGGCTTAAAATAGTTGGTTAAAGTTGGATTGGAGTAGGAGAAACCAAAGTTCAAGTCACAAATGCTGTGGAACTCAGTAGTTGATTCAGTATTATTTACTAATTCTTAGCAAATCTTTGCTTTCATGAATATAGATATGATAAAAATTCAGGATAAAGTCATATGTGCCATTTTGGGCTCATTAGAGAAAATATAAATAATATGAATGTTAAGAAATTTAAATAAATATAGCTATCCAAAGATATATGGTATAAATTGGCCATGAGTTTACTAGGCAACCTTGAATCAATTTCTCTTGGCCTTGCAAAAGTACCAAAAGTATTAATGGTACCGCTTCTGAAAAAAGAAAAAGTCCAGGCAGTAATCAGGCATCAAAAATGGACTTGAAGACACACAAATCAATAAACAAAATTACTAACAAGGCTAGAAAAAAACACACACAATGAATGCTCCCAATGACACTTTTGACTTATTAATGGATTTGTGGCCTATTTTAATAAGGATCTCAGTAAAGTACAATAATTGGAAAATGTTCCAAGGCTATGTATAGATGTTACACATCCATCAAATATTAAGTTTCTAAATATATAGAGTAATAAATGATAATATGATATTCTGTGTATTATTATAATTTGTCATGAAATCAGAGAGAAACATTGCATCATTTTTATTATTTATATTTATTGAGAATTTTACATACAGTTAAAAGTCAAAACTAAAGAAAAAAGGTGCAAAAAAAGAAAATAGAGAATAAATTACAGTTATGAAATATAATGACTTCCCACCTTCTCATCAACACATAACTATGATCTTATATTTCTCCTCCTTTTTAGACATTATACAAGTCCCTTCAACCCCTTGATTGGTCTACTTCTTTTTCAATCCTTTAACTCATAAATCTTCAACTGTTTTTCTCCTTTCAGCAAAAAGGCCATGTAAGAGTCCCAGTTTTTTAGAATTTTTTTGTTGTGGTGGTTTTCTCTACCAAATGGGGCAGTTTTGCCATCTCTGTGATTTATGACATTTTCTCTATCCCTTCCTTCATCGTGGGAATTGTATTGAATATTGCATCATTTTTAAATTCATTTTTAGATGAAAGTAGATGCTTTCTATATCCTGTATGGTATAGGAACAGGTTATTTCTAGGACTGCCTTCTTCAAGTGTGTCCACCTGTAGGGTGGGCATGTTCCAACTCCTTTCCCTGAAGCAGTGTTCTCCAGTGGAACCCAAAGGCATGCCTTTTCTATATAGCACCTGTCCTATGAAAATGATTCCCCTTGATGTTAAGATGGCCCTGATCCTGAAAAGTTCTAACAAGTGGTGAAGAAATAGCAAACTGAAGATGACTCTGCTAAAAGAGGAGCTGACAATTGCAACAAACTAAAGAACTGGTGAGGAGACCCACTCTTTGTAATTCCTTTGTAAAAAAAAATGTAAATTGGGATTGTCCGTAAATAATCCAGACAGGCTTTTTTTTTCCTTTTTGAGGAGACCGCAAGACAGACATTTTTGACAGGTTTAATGCTCTGGAAGATGAGGGAAATTCTTTAAAAGGATACTGGGTTGGCATAGTTCCTTTTCTAATCACTTCTGGAAATTATTAACTGCTTTTTCAACTATTAGGAATCTTTGGACCTACAAATCTAAAAACGTCGGGTGAATTTCTTTCAATGCTTGATGAAAGAAGTTTTAAATATAAGTATAAAGAAAGATAGTCTTCAATTTATGATTACAATCGAGCACAGAATTTTGATCCTGAGTAATTGTGGTTATAAGTCAACTCACCACATGACTCATTTTTATGACTGTTTTTATGATCATAATTGTTAAGCAAATAACATGGTTGTTAAGTCCAAATCCAGCTTATCCAATGGGTGCTGTTCATCAGAAAACGGACAAAATGCAATCATGTGATCACAGGATACTGCAACCAATTGTAAATGCAAGTCAGTTGCAAAGTGCCTGAAATGTGATATGAGAAGAACAGATATTTATTTTATTTCAAGATTTGATACACTACTAAAATTTAAAGTTTATGCTTGCAGTGAAGAAGGAAGTAATTTTTTAAACATATTTCCTTTGTTTTTCATTACTATGTTCTTATTCTTTATTTTCTATTTTTCTGTGTTCTTTCCCCCCCCTGCACCTTCTATTTCTTCTTTCAGTTTTTCAGTTTGTATTTGTTTTTTAATCATTGTAAGTATAATTTTTAATGAAATTACTATTTTAAATTTTTAAAATAAGTTGGTTATTTCTTCAGGCATTGAGCCAGGATAAGATGAGTTGTTTATATGACTATAGATGTACATTTCTTGAGGATCTTCATCACATTCTTTAATGCTATTTATAGTGCTCATTTTTATCTGGATTATTATAGTTTTAATTGTTTGTTAGCTGCCTAGAATCATGGGAGTAAGGAGATGGCCATATAAATTATTCAAATAAATAAACAAGTAAAAATGTATTGCTCTAAGTTAACATCAATGTTTTGAAACACCTCCTAGGATGAGAACTCTTTTATGTATGCCTATGATAAACCATGATTCCTAGCTGACTTAATTGAATATCTAGAATACTTTGCACTGTGTCAGAAATTCAATTGAATCTACTGATAATATTAACATATTTTATATAGAGATGGGAGATTGATGAAACAAGGAGGGCATGAATGGTGAACTTCCCACCCCTTTCTAGAAGTTGTGAGTTATTTTAGTCCTGTTGTGATCTATTTACAAGAGCTTGGAGCACAATAAATTTGGCAGAGAAAATCTATCATTGTTTTTACTTCTTGGCCATGAACCATTGGCTGGCCTGAGTCTGGTTGGATTGGCTGTAGCTGTTGCTTTCCCAAATATATGCAGGAAGTCCTTGTTTAGCCATTCCCTCATATGGCAAATGTTCTCAGTTAGAGTGGTTATGGAACGTAACTTTATGATCAATCCTCACATTGACAACTTCTGCTGGTCTGTAAAGCAAAGAAAAGCTGAAGTAAGAACATAAGCAGAACTGCAGTTTCACCTAGTGACTGCTTCATTTAATGATGGAGTTGTACCCTGTTTCTCCAACAATATGGCCTTCCCCAATAGGAAGTCCCAGCATGTTTTATAGGCATGAAATAAAATTAAGCCCCTCCCCCAAATTAAGGCCTATATTAAAACATGCGAAATGGGGGAATGGTGGGGGCTTGCCGTTAGGAAGCACTTTTGTTGCACACCCGGATATGGTGCTGCCTGCGTTGACCCGATATGAAGTGCCCCACCAATGCCGAGGTCAACATCCAAGCCATCGCTGCCCGCCCGCCCGAAGATGCAGGGGGAAATTAAGTCACCCCGAAAAGACGGCCTAGCCATTTTTGGGGGCTCAAAAAAAAAAAAAAGACCCGGCCTTATTATATGAGAAACACGGTACACTCCAGTTATGATCACATGAGGATTATCTGTACCATATTGTTTCCCTGGTACTTATGGGTATGGACGGAGGACGTCATTTTCATGCACTACGAAAGGCAATGGACATGCTAGGCAGAAGCAGGAAAGAAGCAAAAGCTCAAGTTTATTTCTAATATAATCCCACAGCCTTTCCATTCTGTCTGCTATGTTTACTGTTGAATCTCAGCAATGTTTTACAGCAACTGTCCCCAACCCTTTTGGCACCAGGGACCAGTTTCATGGAAGACAATTTTTTCATGGACTGGGGTGTGTGTGTGTTTCTAGCAGGCCACAGATCGGAACTGGGAATTGAGGACTTCTTTTTTAGAGGGTAAAGATTCCGTCAATGCCATCCATGGACTTTGAGGCATATGGCAGACTCATATTTCCCCAAACAGTGCATAAGGGCAGAGCAAAACACTTAATTTTTTTAAATTTGCAATTAAAAAACCTTGCATATGGTTATTATGATTACTGTCCAGTCAACTGTTTAGTTATTCATCCTTTGAGATATTAATATCACAGTTTAATCAAGGAATGTGTATGGAGGGCTAGTAAAAAAAATATGGAATGAGTCCATGTAAGCTCCACCTCTTTTTACCATATCACCTGTAATATATAAATATTATATATTATGTTCAAGTACTATACACATTGGACACAATGAAACTTACCTCTGAGTAGTCATACATAGAACTGTATCACCCATTTATTTTATACTGTTTAAAATTCAACAGTTAGTAAGAGTGAAAAGTAAAAAAAATCAATCTCTTATTCGTATGGGGACTTGCAATTACATTTTCTATATGTGTGTTGCCTTGTTATTTTCAGTCTTTATGAATATGGGTGGGAAACCCTTTTAATTGCATTACTTAATAGTTCAATTAAGGGCCATTACTATAAGCATTTAATTCCCTGTAAAATATATGTCAAGGCAACATTAGCATACTACAGAGCAGAGCCCATAACATTAGACTGTTGAAATGTAATTGTCTTGGATGCCTAGCAAATGTATATTTGAACACAGACTAATGGTACTGTTACAAACTTGGAAATGTGATCTTGTGATATAGCATTTATCAAAGTCCTGAGAACTTTGAAACTACTGAGGTTGGTCATATCACATCAGCCTTAGTTGGCAGGGAAACATGGACAATAATATTTAACATGCCACAAAAAGCAACATGTTTTGTTTAAAATTACCTAGCTTTTGTAAGCTTTTCAATGTGATGTAAACATATTTGTAATATAGACATATGTTTTCATGTACCTTTTAGTCATTTCAATCACTTTCTGAGTAAGTATGGAAGAATATTAGCTTAAAATATATATGTTTTGATTCAGTATATATTATGAACATAAATATTTACCATTATCAGTATACATCTTTGAAAGTATAAATTCGAAACTATGGAATAAATTGGAATTAAGACATGGTTGCCATTTGTTCTACTTGAGAGATCTCCATTCAGATATGGTGTAAACATAATGAATATACATGAAACATCTATTTTAGTAGGTTAATTCATTCACATGTTCCTCTTTTTTGACTATGCCCACATAGTTCTAAGTTCAGTCCCATTTTTACTAATTCAACAGAGATGTTCGAGTAACTGTCATGGCGGCATCTCACCTATCCAAGCTTCATGAGCTGACAGTCTGTCATTAGCACCACTAACATCATCAACATCTAGACAAAGCAGAGTGCATTGATTTCTTCCTCATTGTGAGACATCATGCTTTCTATTTAAATGGTTTTTTAATTTGTACTCACAAATTTAAGTTGTTAACTGTGTATATGAATATTTATCTTTTTGGCAATGTAAATATGGTATCTTCAATTAGAGTGAGACAATTCCTGTCTGGCTTCAGAATTATTCTGAATATTCCTTCAGGGTAGCAGTATTAAGAAATTATTAAAGATTTAGTTCCAAAAAGACAACAAAGTTCATGCTTGGTTTTCATAATGGTTATTTTTTTTCCTGAAAACTTGTATGTTATATTGTGATTTTTCTGACTCTTAAAAATATTATCCATTTTTTTGCAGTCAACCCAATCTATCCTTTAATGGTCCTTTTTGGAATGCAATTTGGATCATGGACCTCCAGCATAGTTCTTCAACTCCCACAATGTGCTTTCCTCTGTACTATGTATAGAAAACAATAGTAGGCCTAGCCAGAATATTTCTTTTCTTCTGCAGAAACCCTAAAATCTTGCTTACAAAGATCTAGGTAATTTTATAAAAGACAAAATAACCATGCTTCTTAGTTTCTTTGATGTGCTTAGAGAAACAGTCACCACTAAATAATAGTTAGCATATTGGAAGATTAAGATGGGAGCCATGTGTATGCAGCCATTTTAAAGGTATTATATATGAAGACTAACCCTGTCATACTAACCCATTTTCTTCACACAGTTTTAGCGTCATTATATTTCTACTGTAACTCATTACATTTTCTCCAGTACACAGTTAGGCATGCTTTAATCTGATAAATTTGGTAAATATTGTGAAATTCCTTAGCTGTCCTTTGTCTTATCTAACATTGGTCTTGGCACCCCCATGGTTGCTGAGGAACGATGTGTCTCCAAAAGCAATGTGCATTGTGTTGTGAATCAATAAAAGTGAATAACCTAAATGCAAATTAGGGGTTGAAAACCTGCACACTTGATTGGTCCTTATACAACAACTTGGGATTGGGCCAGAACCAGTCCCTGATTGGCCACTTTTGGGACTGTCCTTATTGGTCAGTAGTTGGAACCTGTTGCACATTTTCATTGGTTAATAAGGCAGCAGCTAACCCTATAAAAGGGTTACTGCTGCCCATAGCATTGCTCTGTTCCATTCTGATTCCTGTTATTAAAGAGTTGAAGTCACTGGTCAGATGTCTGGTCTCCTTATTCTCCAAACTTAACACTGGCGATGAGGGTGGGATGCGGAGACCGAAGAGCTGACTAATCGACAGAGCAACTAACAGAGCACGTGGTCGAACACACACCATCAACGGCAACATGGCCAGCGGTGCCGTACCACCCGCTCCATTCAATCCAGAGACCGAAGACTGGGAGGCCTACATGGATCGGTTCCAGATGTTTCTGGAAACTAACAATTTGAAAGATGCAACAACCGGCAAAAAAAGAGCTATCTTTCTAACGCATTGTGGACCAACCGTGTTTAAAATGGCAAAGTCGCTTGCCAAGCCAGCAGAGGTAAAAGAAATGGACTGGGATGTCCTCGAGCCATTATTACGGGCTCACTACGCGCCCTCCGTACCAACCCTAGTAAGAAGACACGAATATTACCAGAGGGATCAACGGAAGGGCGAAAGCCTTGCCAATTACATCGCGGACCTCCGGAACCTAGGAGGCCTCTGCGGGTTCGCCGACTTGGAAGAAGCCCTCCGGGACCGCCTGGTTCTGGGCCTAGAAAGGCGCACTATCCAGAGCAAAATTATGGCTAAGGGGGACATCAGCCTCACCGATGCCCTTAAAGAAGCCTCGGCAGCAGAGGCGACAAAGAAGTCAGCAGCCCAAATGCGCCGCACCAACGCACCGCTACGTAAACTCGCCACTGATACCTCGCCTCGCTCAGAGAGACACCCGGTATCAACTCACCACGAAGACCTAGAGTCCCCGTCCGACAGCGATGAGGAAGAGGTCAACCGACTTCGAACGGAGAGAGACCAGTCCTCACAACACTCATTTCGACCGTGTGCCGGCTGTGGAGCAAATCACCCACGATCCGGCTGCAAATTCCTTGACGCACTTTGCCGCCATTGCGGGAGACGCGGTCACATCGCAAAGGTTTGCAGGAGCAAACAGAACTCCAAACCCCGACAGGCGAATTCCAGTCTTCCGGTTCTTCGGCACACACCGAGAAAAAGTGAACCACTCCTACAGAAACAAGCCGTCCACCATTTCCACCAGGCGTGAGGAAACCAGGTGGGAAGAGACCCACCAAACAATCACCATAGGCCACGCTACATCCCTTGATGCCGGGAAAATCCGAGTAAAGGTCGCCATCGAAAACAAACCTTGCGTGATGGAGGTAGACTGGGATCTTCCCTCTCGATGGTGTCGTGGAAAACGCTCCAACAGCTCCTTCCAACGATCCGCCGCCAAGACCTTAACCCTCAGAGGGTTATACTCAAAGACTATCAGGGCAACCGAATTCCCGTCGTCGGGTCCCGCAGATTCAGGTCTCATTCAAGGACCGCACCGTCACACTACCACTGACTGTCGTGGATCGAGACAGGCCTAGTCTTCTAGGCCTGCAATGGTTCAGGCGCTCGGAATCACTGTGGCGAGTCCACAAGGCGAGCGTCGATTGGGAGGAAGCACTCGTGCAAGAATTCCAAGGCGTTTTCGCGACGGACTAGGCAAGTATAAGGGACCCCAATCTCGTTTAACTTGAACCCTGAAATAGCACCCATCCGCCTTAAGCCGCGTCGGGTGCCGTTCGCCTTAAAGCCTAAAATCGACGAACAACTCGATAAGCTGATAGCGCAGGGCGTACTGGAACCCACCGACCACGCCGTTGGGAAACCCCGATAGTAACGCCTATCAAGCCTGATGGGTCCCTAAGAATTTGTGGAGACTACCGGGCCACATTAAACCACGCACTGCAGCAAAGTGCTTATCCAGTACCGGTAGTGCAACACTTACTTCATTCTCTGGGCGGCGGGAAAGTTTTCGCCAAACTAGATTTAGCCCAGGCGTATCAACAATTGCCTGTAGACCCAACCACAGCCAAGGCGCAAACGATCGTAACACATAGGGGCGCATTTAAATGCAACCGGCTCCAATTCGGAGTAAGCGTCGCCCCTGGAATCTTCCAGAGTTTAATGGAAAGGTTGTTACAAGGGATAAAAGGCGTTGTCCCATATTTCGACGATGTACTCATCGCCGCACCTAACAAAGACATCCTAGAAAAACGACTCAGAGAGGTTTTACGAAGATTCCAAAATGCAGGCCTCAGAGTAAAAAAAGATAAATGCCACTTATGTACCGAAAAAGTAGAATTTTTGGGATACCTCCTGGACAGCCAAGGAATTCATCCCACCGAAGACAAATTACGAGCAATTAAAAAGGCACCCACTCCGAGGAACAAGGCAGACCTACAGGCGTTCCTTGGACTTATCAATTTCTATAATGTGTTTTTACCCCACAAAGCAACAGTAGCTGAACCATTGCATAGACTATTAGACAAAAAAGCAACGTGGGTTTGGGGACAACGGGAACAACATGCTTTCCAACAAGTAAAGAAATTGCTAACTTCTGATTCAGTACTTATGCAGTACAACGAGACTCTGCCGCTCACTATCACGTATGATGCATCACCTTTTGGGGTTGGGGCAATTCTGGCCCACGTGTTACCAAACGGAGCGGAAGCCCCCATCGCGTTTTTTCGCGAACCTTAGCTAAAGCTGAACGCAATTATAGTCAGCTGGACAAAGAAGCTTTAGCTATTGTTGCTGCAGTTAAAAGATTTCACGAATATGTTTATGGCCGTGCGTTTACAATAATCACTGATCATAAACCGCTACTGGGGATCATTGCGGGTAATAAACCAACCCCGTATATATTGTCCCCCAGAATGACCCGTTGGTCTGAATTCCTGGCGGCCTACAACTACACCTTGCAGCACCGCCCGGGGAAATCGATTCTCCACGCCGATGCATTGAGCAGAACACCGCTCCCAGACGCTGTTGTGGATCCAGCCCCAACCCTCTCAACACTACAGATTGAAACTCTACAGGCACCACCCTTGACGGCTAGAGACATTGCTTTTGAAACGAAACGTGACCCAGTTCTGCAACACATACTACGCTGGGTTGAACGGGGGTGGCCGACGGACCAAATTGCACCTGAATGGGCGCCCTTCAAAGCCCGCCAAACCGAGCTGTTTTCCCAAAAGGCTGTATCTTGTGGGGCGATCGAGTCGTAATCCCTAGCAAATTGCAACAGACTGTGTTGGCGGTATTGCATGAGGGACATCCGGGCATTGTGCGGATGAAATCACTCGCACGCAGCTACGCTTGGTGGCCGGGAATCGACAAAAGAATCGAGGCCTGGGTCGCTACGTGCCAACGTTGCCAGGACGTCAGCAACGCCCCACCGAAAGCAAGCCCAACCGAATGGGAAACACCGAGGGGACCGTGGTCCCGTATTCATATTGACTTTGCGGGGCCTACCAAAGGTCACACTTTCCTGATTACTGTCGACGCCTATTCTAACTGGCTCGAGATTCATCGAATGCACACAACTACAACCGACTCAGTTATTAATAAATTAAACAGACTATTTGCCACGCACGGGTTTCCGGACGTGTTGGTCTCGGACAATGGCCCACAGTTCACTGCATTGCCCTTTGAACAATATCTGGCTGATCGGGGCATCCGCCATGCGCTGACCTCGCCCGCGCACCCTGCGGCGAATGGACGTGCAGAACGCATGGTACAATTTGTGAAAAAGACCCTGCATAAAATGGAATTTGGCAACATCGACGAGAAAATCAATCGAATCCTCTTATTGCAGCACATCACGCCCCACAGCGTGACCAACAAAACACCCGCTGAACTTCTTATGGGGCGGAAAATACGATCGCACCTTGACCGGCTCCACCCCGCTTTCGCACCAGAAAAACCTTTCGGCTCCAGCAGCAAATGCCGGGAATTTAAGGTAGGCGATTTAATCTTTGCCAAAAACTTTTCCGGCGACCCGTTATGGATACCCGCAACCGTTACCCACCTCACCGGGCCTAGATCTTACCGCCTGCTCACAGACGATGGGAGGGTGTGGAAACGCCACATAGACCAACTCCGATCGAGATTACCACCCAGCGGCCATGACTTCCCGGTTCAACAACTCAAGGGGGAGGGAGTATCGAGGGAATTGACTTTGATACAACTAATAGCAGGTCAACGGGAGCCCTACAGCCCAGCGAAGCACCGGAATGTGAAGCGGGGAGGAGTTGATGTCTTCAGGGAACTTTAATACGGGGAAAGCGAACTGCAAAACCCCGAAGAAACACGCAGTAGCAGAGACAACCACAGTGAATGCAGCACGGAATCGCCGTGCAGCGAAATAGAACTTAACAATGGTCATCCAAACGCTCCACCGGAACCGGACATTGGACAAAACCCGGTGGAGCCTCGGAAATCATCCAGGCAGACCAAAGCGGCCTGCCTATCTTGAGATTTTATCACAGCTCCCCTCAAAGCGGAACCCAAGGGGAGGGGTGTTGTGAATCAATAAAAAGTGAATAACCTAAATGCAAATTAGGGGTTGAAAACCTGCACACTTGATTGGTCCTTATACAACAACTTGGGATTGGGCCAGAACCAGTCCCTGATTGGCCACTTTTGGGACTGTCCTTATTGGTCAGTAGTTGGAACCTGTTGCACATTTTCATTGGTTAATAAGGCAGCAGCTAACCCTATAAAAGGGTTACTGCTGCCCATAGCATTGCTCTGTTCCATTCTGATTCCTGTTATTAAAGAGTTGAAGTCACTGGTCAGATGTCTGGTCTCCTTATTCTCCAAACTTAACACATTGTATGTCGAAAATCCCCAAAGGGGCGCTAATCGTGGCTCGATCCAGACGGGGCTTCTTCTTGGAATGAGAAACTGGAGACTGCTTGAGGATGGGCATCATGAAATCTTCTGCCATAATAAATTTGCTCAACTTGAAGGCAGCCAGGAGACTGTTGTGGTTTTCTTTGCTAAAACAGAGCACGGCAACTGCCTTTTTCCCACACCACAAGTGGCTCACAGGAACATCCCGACTCTCTTCCTGCTTTTGTACTTGCCCCAATCCGCTGCCTCTGACAAGGGGCAGCGCCAAAGCAAACCCCCCACTCAATATCCTCCCAGCGTTCAGAGTTGGACCCTATTTCACTTTTGCCCAGCAACGTCTGGGAAGTTTGCTTCGAGTTCTCAGAAATCCCTGGGAAATTTCTCCCTCCCCCTTTCATTTGTCCTGTTCTCTTTTTTTCTTTTTCCTTCTTCTTCACCAGATTTCACTCCACCCCTTCTTGGGTGGCAGCCTGGAGAGTTTATTTATTTATACCTCTTCACTCTCAGCCTCTGATCCAGCTTACCGGATCATATTTTGCTAAGGAACATAATTTGCTAAGGAAAACAATTCACATTTGTTTTGATTGATAGACAAATATGAAAGGTTAAACAACAAAAAAGCATGCCTGAAAGGACTCTCAATTGGAATATACGTGCTTTTGATGTGTGGACAGTGAGATGTACACTGTTCTCCTCCAGTGCTAGAGAACTTACACAATAGCTTCAGGTGTGGTAAAGCCCCCTACCCCATTTTATATAAATGCTAGAACACTAGGATAGATGTATATTGCAATTTTTTTGTGATCCCTGACCCAAGTTTTGTTTTGGCTCAGATGTAATAGCTGCAAGTCTTTCTAAGCTTAGATGCGAAAGGCTTGTCAGATTGCCCTGCCTTTATGCAAACGAAGGAGTTGCAAAGATTGCCAGGGTCCCTAAATTTTCTTCTGATAGATAATTCACTAAGTAAATATTATAATATTAACAAGGCATATGTAATATGCAAATGACCTGGGGAGGGGGGCAGGAGGAAGAGCTGCTGCCTAGGGAGTAATAAGATAATAAGGGCATAACCTGTAGTTGTATAATAGGCAGAGAAAGATACTCATAAAGGCATCTCCGTAACATATCAGGCTATAAAAAGAGATGGCAGGAGATTTGTACTATCAGACGTGTAAGATTCTGTTAACACAGCCTTAGGCTTAGCTTATCTGGTTTTGTGTGTGTGTGGTATCTGTGTGGTAATATTTATATTTATTTCCAGGTTACCTTAGTGTTGATCCAATTGGTTGCTGCAGGAATTGACTGACCAGCTTGTCACTCAAGCTTCATGTTATGGGCTGAAAAAAGAGTAACTGGCCCAAAGTCAGCCAGCCATCCTTCTTGAGTAAGATGGGCCTAGTCACCTGGTTTCCTGGTTTCTAGCTTACTGCCTTAGCCATTAAACCAATCTGCTCTCACTGAATAAGAACAAGTATAAGAAATGAATGAAAACTCTATTCTAAGGTGATGCACAGAATTTAAGATGCCAGCTACATATGAAAGTGAGGTTTCATTGTGATTCCTTTCTTCCCACTGGTTGTTATATGATGAGACTTAGAATATTGTATAAGTGCATTTTGCATAACAAGTAATATGTCAATGAGTCATCTCTGGATCACTGTACTGAAGCTTCTAGTGTATTTTTAGGGGGGGGGATTTATATTCTTTGCTTTGAAAAAGAATTGAGAAACTATATCCCGTGAACTCTTTTTGTGAGTGGCGTCCTCTCCCAGATTGTGCCAGTGAAATATGGCAGCAATTCAGCAAAATTGGCTGAATTATTTGTCGTGAATTTCGGTGGAATATAGAATAATTATGATGCACTAAGCTCTTTGGCATCTCTAAACTAGCCTCAGTCCTCACACAGAGCATCAGTATTTTTTTAAAAAAAATTCTTTGGAAAATTGGTGCCTCAGTGTTTTAAAAAAATAACAATGATTGCTGAAGTGCATTTATTAGATTTATGTGCTGATTTCTCTTTAGGAACTTAAGGAAGAATGTGTAGCACTTGCTCTGCCATTTATCTCTCCTCCCCTCCTCCTGAAAATTTATCTTATATAATTCAGTTTGAGGAATAATGTAATGGACAGAAGGAAAAACTGCAACCAAGGCAATATCAACTAAAAACAATCTGAACCTGGGATAGAAATGTAATCTGAGAAACAAACACAGCCCTTCCCTAATTCTGATGATCATCAAGGGAGGGAGAGAAAAATCACATTCAGATTTGCAAGATTCTTTTATGATAACCTTGTAATAATACACCTGTGTATCTTTGGTCTCCATGGGGAGTTGACAGATAAAGATTGGCCTGAATTCATTCAGTGAGCTTCTATAATTAAGGGTGAACTTGACTTTGAGTCATCTACCCCTATTAGTATTTACTAATATTATTATTAATAGTATTTGTTTATTATTAATAGCATTTACTATTACTAATATTACTTCAGGTCCTTCACTTACAACCACAATTGGGACTGGAATTTTAATCATAAATCATTGCAGTTGTAAGTTGAGTCATCACATGACTGGACCTGATTCTATGACCATTTCTATTACAGTCATAAGTCAAGTCACATGGTCATAAGTGCAAATCCAGCTTAACCAATAGCAGGTTTTGCAACAGGATGTTGCAACCAGTTGTAAGTAAGAGTTGGTTGCCAAGTGACTGAATTGCAATCATGTGACCATGGGAGTAGCGCTATAGTCAAAAGTTCAAATTTAGGTCATAGCTGATGTTTTGAGAAGCCGTTGTTAATCTGAACATTGAGCAAATGGTTGGAAATCAAAGATTAGTCATTATCATCACCTTTTAACGACCCCATAATCCCTTGTGGGGTGGAGTCTGAGCAACTGAATGGAGCTAGTAGAGTGTGCAAATGGCTGGATGCCTTTCCTGTTGCCAGTGCGGAGTATTGTGCAGAAGATATATTCTCAGTATGCTCAGAGAGAAATATCTGCCTCCTGATTGTGAGGCAAGAGCTCCACTTCTAGGCCACCATATCACTCCTAAGTCAAATATTAGTACCTGCTATAAAATAAGGCATTCTGCAAAAATGTTTCCTGCTAAAGTTCTAGAGAGAAAAGAGGCAGTGGAATCTATCAAAACATTTTTATATTTTTTAATTTCGGCACATCATTTTCTCCCTGCCTTTATTTTAGGCAATCTGTTGAAGTGCTCCTGAATTTGCCCACACAATAAAGACTGATTCCATTTTCAGTTTTACCAGCTTCTTGGAAAAAAGAAAAGATCTGAGTGGCCAATGGAAAAGATAGTACTTAGAGAAGAAGTTTAAAGAAATTCACAAGACTGTGTATTACTATTGTATTTACAACCTGATATCTAAGCATATCCCTTGACTTAGAAGTTTATTGTTTTGGTTTCTCAATTTAAAATGGTAAGTTAACCCACATTCTAACCCTGATTTTTAAAAACTATTTTATTGGATTAATAAACTCCTTGGGGTAAAAGTAAAATTTATCTTTACTGTGGCTATATAAGCATTTATAATATGCCTTAATGTACTGAGAATGCCTCATATGAGTGACTTTTAGGTCAATGCTGCTGGCAGATATTTTTTATTATTGTTGCATTATCCCTAATTGTATTATTATCCTTATAGTTTCCCTGCCATTCAAAAGGATACCTAGGACTAGAATGTTAACCTTTTCTTGGCCCTGAAAGTGGTGATACAGGACATAGGGCCAGTTCAAAATAATATCATAGAAATGTATGTCTTGAGTTTAGATATTGCTTAACAATAGCTTGACTGTTTTGGAAAGATCATTGATTGTTTCAGGATGGGATAAATTGATATTTAGGACCATTATAATTCTGTCTGGCATATATGTTCTTCCTAAATCCATAGCTATTGCTGATGTGCAAGTAAAGGCCATGGTCAGTGGGACTTTTACCCAAAGTTCATGTGCAAATTGTGGCTAGAACAAATGCAGAAGGCTGCCTGCTGTAATTCATATCCTCTTCATTGGACTACTGCAGTGCACTCCATACGAAGTTCATGCAGAATTAAGGCAATTGATTCAAAATGCCTTATAAGGTCACATTAAACCTGTGCTTTGGGCCTTACATTGGCATGAACAGACCTTCAAATGAAATGTTCAGTTACAAAGCCTCATGCACTTGGCATTAGGTTCCTTCAGGAATGCATTTGACCTGACCAACATGATTGGCCTGGGGACAGCTTTTGGTAGTACTTTATTTATATTTATATTTGTTTGTGTGTATGTGTGTGTGTTTGTGTAGTGGGAGAGAATAAACCTTGGAGGCATTAATTTTAACCTTAGTGGCATATCCTGCTCTTTTGATCAGCGTCTTGACTGAGATCAGGTTGGCCCTTTCTATGTATTTGTTTTGGCAGGTGCTGAAGGCAGAGTTTTTCCAAAATGCCTTTGCAGAGTGAACAGCTGCTGTCTAGGTTTTTATATAGCAATTGTTTTGTTGTGGGATTGCTATTTATGTATTGATTCATTATTTATATTTGCCATGGATATTTTATGTCCTGTATATTTGTTAAACTGCCAGGAGTCCTAGTAGACTGCAGTGAGTCACACATTGAATGAAGGAATGAATAAATAAATAGAGGAGCATAATTTGGTTTGTTTGACTGGAATCTTCAAGGTGAGCTGTGGTTTTTTTTTAAGTTACATCCATTTAGGTATCAATACACTTGAAGTTGAAGAACTGATGCTGATAATACTGTATCTGCTAATATCCAATTCCTGCTAATTGCAGGAATTGGGTATGTCTGCAAGAATTGAATATATCTAGTTTAATGAAAAGAAGGACCAGGAGTGACATGATAGCAGTCGTCCAATATCTAAGGGGCTGCCACAAGGAAAAGGAGGATCAACCTATTCTCCAAAGCACCTGAAGGCAAGACAAGAAGCAATGGATGGAAACTAAATAAGGAGAGAAGCAACTTAGAACCAAGGAGATTTTTTTTCTGACTGTTAGAACAAATAATTAGCAGAACAACTTGTCTCCAGAAGTTGTGGGTGCACCAACACTAGAAGTTTTTAAAAAGAGATTGACAACCATTTGACTGAAATGGTATCGGGTTTCCTGCCTGAGTAGGTGGTTGGAGTAGAAGATTGCAAGTTCCTTCCAAAACTCTGTTATTGTTCTATTCTATTCTTCAGGACATCACATCCATGCTTGGAGATGGATGAGCTGGCTGGTTTTTGCATCTCTCCTTATCTTCCTGTTATACCTTACTTCAGAAAGTCCAGAAAGGATATTTGATTTGAGTGTTTGCCTTCTAATAACTGTGTTGGAGAAGACTCTTAAGAGTCCTTGGACTGCAAGAAAATCAAACCAGTCAATCCTAAAAAACACCCAACCCTAATGTTCTTTGGGAGGACAGATATTGAAGCTGAAGCTCAAATACTTTGGCCACCGAATAAGAGTTGACTCATTGGAAAAGACCCTGATGTTGGAAAAGGTTGAAGGCAAAAGAAGAAGAAAAGATGAGATGGTTAGATAGTGTCATTGACATAGTGGGCATGAGTTTTGGCAGACTCCAAGAAACAGTGGAGGAGAGGGAGCCTGGTGTACTATGGTGCCTGGGGTCGCAAAGAGTTGAAAATGACTTAGCAACTGAACAAAAACAATCTCTATTACATGATACATATTTCAGAATCTCCTACACACACAGTTTCTTCTTCTTATGCTTCAGAAATATTGTTTGGTCCAGCAATAAGCATTTATTCTCAAGTTGGAGAAAGATGCTATCTAGCCATTAGATATAAAGGACATCTTCTAGGCCTCCACTTTCCTTTCTGCCCCTGAAATGCCTTTATGGCAACTATAATACCAATTGCCACCATCCGCCAACAAGTTATTTGTCAAAATCTCATTACAAGTCAAAATCTCATTACTTTAGAGATCCACCACCAATCCAATGAAAGAATGCATTTTTATTATAATTTGAACCAGCAAAAGGAAATACTACAGACATCCAATGCCAAATTGTCTGTCCAAAAGAATGCTTGGATTTCAAAGAATTAAAAAGATACAATTCAACCATCCAATGTACAATTTAATAAAAATGTCTATAATTGAGAAAATTGTTTTTAAAGATATGTATACTGTACTGAACTATATACTGACTACTTGGAATATAACATATTCTGAACAAAATGTTATAATAATTGCAAAATAATAATCTAGGCATAAAGACTGGATTTCAGAGGTTTGTGCTTTAGCTATTTTTGAGAAAATTATACATTTGGTTAATCAGAAAATGTCATATAATTTCTCCTTCTGGGAAACTTTTTGAACATTAAAAGCTTAATTTTCTTTTTGAAGGTTTACAATGTCAGGTGAACTTGGAATGCAATGTAGTTGCAATTACATTTTGTTTGTTTTTTATGTTAAGTTGCACACAGTTTTTTCTTTTTGTTTTGCATATGGTAAATTTTTTATTTTTATTTTACATTATTTTATTTGTCTGTTTAAAAATGGATCAATTAACAACTATTTGGTTTGTAAAAGAAACCTTAATACCTTGATTGGTTTTCATAGCAAAATGTATTATGTTCCACCTTAAAGATGCACATGCATGCAAATCCAATCCATAAGATTACATTCATAATACATTAATTGATCAGATGCCACAAGGACCTTTTTTAACATTTAAGCAAAGAGCTATTCTTAAGCATGTATTATTACATAGCTAGAGATTCTCCAGACATTGTTGCAAGACAAAACATACTAACTTCCAAAGTCTGAGAAGCAAAGTATACTTTACATATAATTTGGGCCATTATCTGCCTTTGATTTTATGCATCCCTACAGTTACAATTTTAACAACATGTAGGTTTGGATTTATAAAAATAAGTAGGCAATTACTCCAATGTTTTTTTTTTTCCTGATGGCTTCAAATTAATCTTGAGAAAAATTGTTTGGCCTAAATTCCCTTATTAAGCTTTCATGCCTAACGTAGGATTAGAATTCAAACCTCCTCATTCCCAGTCCAGCACTTCAACCATTAGATCAGCTTGGCTCTTCCATTAGTACCCTTCACTAAATTATGGTGATACTTTGTCCATTTAATGCCTGTCTTGATGTCCCTTCTGCTTTAATTATATATTATTATATTTTGGAAAGCATGCAGTTTATGTGCCATGCTTTTAATATCTATAGTGTAACCATATTAGAATAATGGATTACAAAGATATGTATAACTAGAATAAGTGACCAAAAAAATCAAGGGTAGGTAAAACAATTCTTCTATGAGAAAAATTATAATGGAAGGAAATAGATGAATAAGAGGAAAATGAAAGTTCCTGACAAAATTGCTAATGGGGTTGAAGAAAATAGATAATTTATTTTAGAAAATAGATATTCCTTTATAAAAATACTAGAATCCATAGAATGCAAGTATAAATCTATCAAGTCTATATTCCAAATAAATGATTAAACTGTCACCTGGCCTAATTTGATCATTTATACAATCCTGTCAAGTTATGAGGAGGAAATTTACTAGAATGCTTTATATTGTTTAAATTATTATATATCCATTTTAACAAACACTGGTCAGAGAAATGCAAATATTTCAAAGGCCTTTAAAACTTCACAATTAGGCACTCTAAATTCAATAGAGTTTGGACACACCTAACTTCCCTCTGCTTCAATATCTGGTTTCCCCTTTCTTAATGGTTGACCTGAACAAAGATTTAGTCACCAAATGCATAACACATAGTCAGAGTGGAAAGAAAAGCTAATAAGGAATGAATGAAAACCTGAATGTGAGACCTCTAGGTTGCTCATGAAGAGCACAGTGTTACTATTACTAGTTTCACAATTTCAACTAAAGCCCTGATGATACACAAAATAAATAAAATCCAAATAACCAAATTGATTAAAGTGATGACTGAATAATAACAGATCAAGAATTAATAGCATGGTAATCAAAATAATATTTCTTTTCTGAAGAAAAAAATGAATACTTTTAGCTTTTAAGGAAAAAAAATTCCATTGTAATTAGATCTTGAATTAGATTTTCAAGCTGCAAATTCAAACTGTGTACTATTAAGTGGCACCTTTTAGTTCTTGAACTGCATAGACCAATAACAAACTCTGTTCTGTTTTTCCTTGTGCAAAGCCAATCATATCATATCAAATTATACAACTAATTGACACACACTCCTTTAAAAATTGCATATTATTTTGGCAAGCCAAATTAACACCAGTCCCCTGAAACCATGTTTTGTAATTCTCATTGATTATGGTAACCCCTACTATTGAGGGGCGGTTTAATCAGCTACAGACACTTCTGCTGATGAGATGAACTAAGGAACCAGATGTTTCTGCCTTCTCGACTAATGAAAATGTCATAGATGTTTCCCGTCCATCTCGGTGAAGAAATAATTCCATCATGGTCATGATCTAGGTAGTTTGTATTGATCTTTTTGGCACAACTAAATTGAAATAAAGAGTTTACTATATTGATATACATCATGTGTTCCTTTTTGTGCGTGTGCATATGTATATAAAATTAACTGGATATTTTACAGATGCACAGCTGTTACATGTCTAACGTTTTTGTCACCACCAAGTCTGCAAACACATGGAAGATGATGAAGTTTATGGAGGAAATTATATTTCCAGTTCACATTATACTGTATATACAAGCTAGTGAAATATGTTTTCTGTTTATAAGCAAGGGATCTTACTAGCATTAAATTACATGAGCTGTGTCATGCAATTAAAATAGGCATACCATTTATATTAACGTTTTAGTGCTTGGTTAGTTTGAGAAGGTTAGCTTACTTGAGTTTAAATAGGTGATAATAAGCATGATGAATCAATCTGCTTAAAACTGAACATGATGTAACTGAAAAATCTCAGTATTAAACTGCATACTATACAGCTTATAATAATATTCTTTGGAATACGGCTTTTCTAATTTCTTTCTCAGATTATGTATTTGTATTTTAAAGTGCTTGCTCCCCCATTGCTTTACATGCATAGTTTAATGTTTGGCAAGAAAAACTATGAAAATCCTTGTTTGCTTCAAAATTTTAAAAGCCATCACTAGCCAGTGCTGACCATGCCAGTTTGATTGACTAGTAATCTAGATCACTAAAAGATAAAGGGAAAAAAGAAGAGCAGACTAAGCTTTCAAAACATATTCAAATGATATCCCTACCTTCAAATGGACCAAACTCTAAATCAGACCTCTTCTCACCATTTATACAGTTAAAATGATTGTGTTTCAAAGTTGCAAACTTTGGAAGGTTTAGTGTTTGAAAATGGGAACAGTAGGGAAATTCCTAGACATCAACAGGCACATAGAGATAAACAACATTTGTACACCATTCAAATGAGACAATAAAAAGCTAAAAAGGAAACAAAAGACCGGAACATCTCTTGGGCAGGAATTAACACCTAGATAAGCAGAGATTAATGCTAGGAGCAACACTAAACAGAATAAAACGATAAGCAATACTCTAACCAAGGAACTATCAACTCAGAAAACAACGAAACAGTAAATAATTGCCTAATCAAGAAGGTACCAAGGAACAAACAACACCCCACCAGCACTGATAGGGCAAGTCACTGTAAATAGAGAGCAAACCCCACTCCCTTCTAAGAAGATGCTATCTAATTGGGTAATGAAATGTTTACAAGAAAACAAGAGGGCACCAAGGACTCAATAGTTCAATCCTGCACTACATATATTCTCCTTTATTGAGCATTATAATAAGCATTTTCATTACAATATGGATTTCCTCTGGGGTGCTACCACTGAAACTTAACAAAAGGCTATTGATAATAGATTCTGAATTAAGTTATCTAACCCTCTTTATAAGCACCCAAATATTCTGTACTGGAATATTATTTAATCTGTATGGGACCAGATTATAAGATGTGCATTTATTAAAAATGTCAATTGATTTCTCAGTTTCAGAAATTGTTTTTATCAACACACTGATTATCCACTATAAATTCTGATATTTGATCCTATATATAATTACTCAAAAGCAATTCGAATTAAAATCAGTGGTACCTACTCTGCTTCTAGTCCAATTTTTTAAAGTTTAGAATACCAGATAATTGGATAGCAATTAAAAATTTCCCAGTGATGAATTATTTCAGTAATGGCACAACACTGCTGTGTACTAACACATAAGAAATTGAAGATATAAAATAGGAAAGCCACCAGCTTGGTAGAAACTTGTAAAGATACTACTATACAGAGGAGAACAATTCTTCACAATAAAAAAAAAGCTAATATTTTGGGAAAATTAAAAGAAAACCGTCTGCAGAAGCTTTTGGGGATTCATCTAACATGCAGGTTGGAAGCTGCTTATGGCTCAGTAACAGTTGAAGCAATAATAACCATAATGACAAATTATTCATTTACTTTTGCGAATTCACATCAATATCAAACGCTCAACACTCTAGTCATTGCTTCCAGTCAGCAAGAAATAACTCCAAATATCATTAACTAAAGCAAAGAACAAATATTGTTTGAAAAATGTTTGTCCAAATCTAACAAATTCTTAGCTAAGGATTAGCTTATGAGGATTGGTCTGCAAACAACAGGAAACAAGTCAGGTCCCTAGAGATACCAGAGAAGTTTCTTCTTCTTCCTCTTCCTCTACATTTTGTAAGACTTCCCCACCTATGGCTGCTTCTTTAAACGCATAAAAACACATGTTTGAGGGGTCCTTGGTGATCTCTGAGCTTGGCTGTTTCTTGCAGATGTTTCATTATCCAAACTGCATTGATGATGTTACCTAGTTGGATAATGAAATGTCTCCAAGAAACAACCAAATTCAGAGAGCACCAATACCAAACTATAAATATTCTTTTTTTATTGGAAGCACTTATTTTTATAAGGATGCGGGAAAGCTGCAGTTTCTTTAAGAAGCTGCTGATCGGTAAATATAATGCTGGTAGGTAAATATAATGTGCACCAAACTTGATTGCAGGAAATACGACTTCAGCAACAGAGTGGTCAATATCTGGAATATTCTACTTGACTCTGTGGTTTCTTCCCCAAACCCCAACTTAGACTTAGACTGTCTACTATTGACCTCACCCCTTTCCTAAGAAGTCTGTAGGGGGCGTGCATAAGCGCACCAACTGGCCTACCGTCCCTGTCCTATAGTTTCTTTTTCTTTTTCTTGTATGTATCCATTTCATGTATCCATAACTATGTTTATACTTATACCTGTTATCTTATAATTGCTTGACAAAATAAATAAAATAAATAAATGCTGTAACTTTCCTTTGATATTTTAGATCCAAATGCAACATGCCTTGCTTGATCTCTCTCCTAGTTAGAAAAGTGGCCCTGCCTTGTGGTTTGGTTTCAAAGTGGGTTGCACTCAAGCCTGCAATGAAGTGAAATGCCCCTTTAAAGATCTGCACAACCTCTTAGATTAGTGCCCATTAAAGAAATTAGAGTTCACCTCTCTACTAATAATACACTGAAGAGTTGTTTCACCCTTTTATCTTCATTTTCTTTTAGGGTGTTAATCCAGCTAAAATTTCCCTAACGAATACACTGAAGCCTAGGTAAACTGCATGAAGAACAGTATCATTAAAAGTTCCACTAAACCTTGGAAATGAACCTGATTTAATATAAAGTTAATTGGCTGAAAATTACCATATATATCAAATAAACACCACATTGTAACTATTCCAGTGCAGTGTAGGACTTAGAGAATATTATAACCTCAGCTACATATTTAGGAAGGTCCTTTTAATATTCATATGGTTTAAAATATATAATAATCAATTATAAATTATTGAATTTATCCATATTCAGATTTAAAATTGACAGTGCAAAATAAAATTGATCACATTAACACATTAGCATTACAAGAGCCTCAGTGGCACAGTGGTTAGAATGCAGTACTGCAAGCTACTTCTGCTGCAGCCAACTGCCTGTAATTTGGCAATTTGGCAGATCGAATCTCACCAGGCTCAAGGTTGACTCAGCCCTCCATCCTTCCTAGGTGGGTAAAATCCGAAGGAAGGTTCAGCTCTGCTCTCAGGCCACTTCTCCCTCCTCCAACCCCCTGAACAGTACCCCTGATTGGGCCTCAGGGAAGCCTCCTAGGCGGGGGTGGGTGGGGAGGGACCAGCTAGTGGTACGATTTGCTGGTTCTCTGAACTGTGCAGAATTGTAACAACTGGTTCTATAGAACTGGTCCGAACTGATAGAATCCCACCTCTGGGTAAGCCCAGTTCTTTTCTTGTTTCTGGATGGCATTTTTAGGTCAAAGGACTGAGCAGAGAGATGAGAGGCTGGGAGGCTCATTTCAGGAGCTGCTAATTCAATACCATATTGGCTCCAGTGGAAGGCAAGGTTTTATGATAAAAACTTTCCCCTGGTCAACTGCTGGAAAGTCTAGCTGTGGTTTTTGATACTCAGGAGCTGGACAACTAATGCAGTGATTAACAGTTCTTTCAGTCACTTTCTCTTAAGTTGAACTTCTTAGAATTCTTCTGTAAACTCACAAAAAGTCACTGAAATTTTTATCCAGGAAATCTGGAAGGGAAGTCTTAACACAGGGCTGTCAAACTTACATCATCATGGCAGCATCATGTGATGTATCAGGACTTTCCCCCAACTTCGCTAAACCGGGTGTGGGCATGGCCAGCACATGACGCATCCAGCCCACGGACTGGGAGTTTGACAGCCCTGTCTTAACATGATCTGGAGAGTACCAATGTGGATTCCCATTTAGGATTATCCAATTAAAATAACTGTAAAATCAATTAAAACCAATTAAACATTCCAAAGGCAGTAACAAATATTTTCAGGAAAGTATTGTAGGAAAGTGTGTTACCACAAAACTCTGCAATCCATCTCATTGCTTATAGGAAAATGTAAGTAAATAAAAACATGGAAAACAAATGTTCATAATAAAGCATAGTTTGAATTGTTGTTGGTATGAATAAGAACTGCCAATACATATGGTTACGGGGTCAGTTTAGTGTAGTGGTTAGGACATCAAGATAGAAACTGGGAGATTGTGAGTTCTAGTCCTGCCTTAGGCACAAAGCCTTCTCGGTCACATTGGGCCAATCAGTCTGCCTCTCAGGTCTAGGAGGAAGATGATGGCAAACCACTTCTGAGAATGTGGTCAAGAAAACTGCAGGGACTCGATTATGTAGTCACCAGGAATTCAGACTAATTCAAATCACGCAAAGCATAATTAGGACTAGACTATGGTAAAATAGCAGTTTTACAAGCAGAAATTGAGATAATGTCTTTAACACTTAAGTCCTTTTACTTAATATTATATTATATTAATAATGGAAAACATCCTTTGCATATATAAAATTCTCTTCATACTGTTGTACGTGAATGTTCACTTATTTTTATATATATGCTTTTCATATGTATATGTGCTATCCCCACTAACAAATAACCAGTGTGCCTATTTTGAAAAGAATGTGTGAGTGAATACCTATATCTCTTGAAGGACAAATTTCTGCTTAGTAGCATTAATATTACCTCCGAAGCAAGATATCCACACTTCAAAACAAATTTTGTGAGAGGTATTGTCCTATGCCAGATACCATTTCTATCCAAAAACCTGTTATTAGTTGACAGCTAGTTTTTTCCTGCAAATCTTTGGATTGGACTTTTCTTTCTCCTGGATTGTCACTAGTACTTTCTTCTGGCTCATTTCCTTATGATTGACCTAAAGATCCTAGGTTAAGCATTTTTTCTGGTCTTTAGCCTCAGACCTTGTTATTGTTCCACCCAAGTGACCTTCTGATGCTTAAACTCTAACAAGGTACTTTGAAGGAAAATAACTCATAATTTCTCTCTATGGTTTCATGACTTCCTCTTCACAGGTAGCTTGATATTTTTTTCTCCATGCCAGACCACCAAGTGCTCTGCTTTAGTTTACTATTCATAATGCTTTCTAATGCTAAAACTATTGTGTGTAGAATTATCTCAGCTGATCTCTGAAATGAGATCTGTATTTTATTAGAGTTGGGATTGGAAAGAGGTAGTGAAAAGAAAATGTTATTTTCCCCACCACGGATTCCCAGGAGTAGCTTAAGAGTTACCATAATGCTGAATACAAAAAAAAAGCGAAGGGCATGTTGGCTAAAATTAGCTCTAGGTATCCAACATTCATAATTGAAAGAGAAAACAACATGAGACCCATCACACTGGGATAATTCTTAGCTCTTTATGTAACTAATAAGACACCTGCTAAATAAAGAAGAATATTTCACGGCTTGGGGCTACAGTACCAGAAGAGCTGCTTCTTTCTGTATATTAATACACATACTTTCAAATCAATTTAAGAAGCCTTGTTCCAGGTATCTTCCTATACGAAAGTGTGTGCAGCAGTTACCTTCTCAATTGTTGGCCCAGTCTGGAAAAGTGTGCTCTGCACTGATTTTATTGACTTTGCAAAACCATTTTTATGGATCCTGCCCTTTAATCAATAAATGTGTTGAGTGCAAACATATTGCTGTTTAGAAATGTTAGCATGGGGAAACGCCTTTGTTGTTTTAAAATTTTCACATAGGATTACAGCCATGAACTGTTAGTGAGAGAAAAATGGGTTGTTTGTCATGGTCCAAAAGAGAAATGAATACAAGTAAACTGCCTTAGGATCATCACATTGATAAAACTGTGATCTGTGTTTGACACATAAATGTTAAGTTGATAAATCACTAGCTATAGCATTCTGAATGATCTATGCCTAATATTTAAAATAAAAATAAATACTGTTTAAATATGACTTAATCTGGTTAATTAATATCCCATGATATCCCAGTATTCTGTAGCACTGTAGGGCTAAATAGTTGTCCAATCATCATTAGTTATCTCTATAATGCTTCCAAAAACAGATAAAGCCCATAATGATGGGATCTCCATGTTTAAGAATATTTTTCTATATATCGTATAGATCAGTGATGGCTAACCTTTTCGTCGTCGCATGCCAAAAGTGCGTGTATGCCTGCACTTTTGTACCCATAATGCAATGCATGTGTGACACGCCCACCCCCCTGCGAATGTGCACACCGATGTGCCCCCGTCCCCCTGTGCATGTGTGCCCCACCCCCTATGCATGTGCACATGACCCCCACATGCCTCATCCCCACTGTGCATGCACATGCATCTCCTGCATGCCCCTATCCCCCACGCATGCCCGGCAGATACCTGACAATCAGCTATCTGGCGGGAGGTATGCGTGCATGCACAGTGGATCTGTTCTGGGTGACGGCTTGCATCCTGGCAGAAATGGCTCTGCATGCCACTTCCGGCACACATGCCATAGGTTTGCCATCACAGGTATAGGTAAACACCCATAGATTATTCAGGACCATCCAGCAATTAGAACTCTGTATATGTAGCAGATTATATTTGGGAGAAAATAGCAATAGCAATAAAACTTATACACCACTTTACAGTGCTTTACAGCCCTCTCATTTTACAGAGTCAGCATATTACCTCCCAAAATTTGGGTCCTCATTTTACCCACCTTGGAAGGATGGAAGGCTGAGTCAACCTCGATACAACACGCTGGATCCTTTCTTGTCAAATAGATGATAGATGGGATATTACTGTTTAAAAAACAGCACATGTTTTTCACATGTTTCTGCTCTACATATAGATACAGAGAGTTCTTGACTTACAACCACAATAGAGCCCAAAATTGTTCAGTGAAACATTGTTAAAGTGAATTTTTCCCCGTTTTACAACTTTTCTTGCCACAGTTGTTACATGAATAATTGCAGTTGTTAAGTTAGCAATGGCATTGTTAAGTGAATCCATCTTCCCCATTGACTATGCTTGTCAGAAGATTGCAAAAGTTGATCACAGGACCCTGGGACACAGCAACAATCATAAATATGAACAAGTTGCTAAGCATCTGGAATACGGCAAGGGTCGTAAGTGTGAAAAACAATCCTAAGTCATTTTTCTCAGTGCAGTTGTAACTTTGAACAGTCACTAAATGAACTGTTGTAAGTCAAGGACTACCTGTACATTTACAGGAGTTTTCCAGTCATAATCCTATTACAGCATTAAACTGTAAAAAGCAAAGTTTATGCTATGTTTGTAGTACAAGTGATTGCCGAAATGTCCCAGCGGATTCTGTTGCTGTATTTCTTCTTCATCATTGTTTTGGATGGATGACTTGTTATTATGACTGCCATACTTTTCATAAAGAGTTTCTAAAGGGGATCATCTGCCCCCTTTCTCTCCTTACCCCCATTGGCATTTTTAGGATGTACCTCATTTTAATTCTAAAACCCTACTTGGTTCTTACTTTCCAAATGCTCTGTGTCCAAGTTAAATTCCAGGAGTCTAGCAGCTTGAGGAAAATAAACACGGTGCTTGAGCCACTCCTAAACATAATTTTTGATTTTAAATAGAAAGCCTTCTTTTATGAGGATGTTCAGCTCACAGCTGGAGCAGTGTAATTTTTACACAGGTCCCAGCAATCAATAAAAAAAGCTACAGGAGGAATGATTTATCTTGTTGGTTACCGAGACTGTCACCGAGAGAAATTGTAAAAGATCAATTTACACAACCCGGTGTGAGAATGTTATTGATATAACATGGCTGATCAGTTTCTGGTTGTCTGTGGGCAGTCACTGAAAACGGGACTGTGCCCTCTGAGAGGGCCAGTGACCAAGATCTTAATAGACTTGGTGGTCCATAAAATGGATAAGGAGCCAATGGAGGAAGACATCGTCAAAGGCCCTTGCTAGTCTAACTGGCCAGAAGTAGAAAGGATTGGCTGAATGCCGATTGCTTAGTTAAGCAATGTCAGGCTGTTCCTCCCCCCTCCTGCCTTTATTTTCCCTTTCCTCCCACTGTGAGAACAGTTCACTTGGAGACTCGCTGCCTTAATTACAAAGAGCCCTTTTAAATACAGGTCACAGGAGTTGGCTCACTTGAAAGGAAATAAGGAAACAAGCTACCTTCCTGGAAAAAAAAAACTTCCACTTCTCAAATTAGTTAAATGAAGCTTATCAGTAGTAGTTAGTTGATCCTTTGACAGTATGTTAATTGCAGTTCTTATGTTAACTATGCTATAAAGACTTGGTATATGATTTTTTTTTTTAAAAAAAAAGATGTGTGCGCGCACACGTGTTTGTGTACATAACATAAAACCTGAGGTTGTCAGTAGTCAGTATTTAGATATGAGACATATGTTTATGAAACGAACACTTCAATGCAGTTGATTTATGTATGCACATTTCATTTAAAATTTGGGCAAACCTCATGTTGGGATATATTTTTATTTGCTTGAGTGTTATATGTTATATATCCTATCCTTACTCCAAAAACTCAAAATGGTTTAAATGGGGATCTGCCTGTAGGGCAATTTGGATACAGTGTGATCAGCCAGTTACTTAAGGAGTTTTTGTGCCTGAAAGCAGACTTAAACTTCAGTTTCCAACTATGACCATAATTCCCATGCCATTGGGGGAACATTAAAAACAGAAGGAAATGGGTGTATTTCTCATCCTTGCTTTTCTTCTCATCACATCAGATTTGTGTGAGGGACAAACGACTCATTTGTCAAATCCACTGCTTGAAACCCAGTGGAAGGTGCCATGGCTCCTTGGTTTTTAGAAAGAAGGGTGATCACAGAAATGACAGACATGGGAAGCCACCTAAGTTCTCAGTTCCTAATCAAGCGTAAAATTAAATCTTAGCATTTTTTCTGCCAAAAAAATCTTAACTTTTTAAGACAGTGAGAAGCTCCACATATCAATGGACCAAGGGACACACTAGGACACTTAATGTGGAAGAGATCAAAAAGAGATCCTAAGACTAGCCTCCCCTGACCTTCTTCTTGTAATGTAGCTGTCAAACAAAATATGGAATAATGCACAGGTGGTATCCAGACTAGTTCTGGAGAACCGGTAGCAGAAATTTTAAGTAATTTGGTGAACTGGCAAATACCACCTCTGACTGCCCCCGCCCCCATCTATTTGCTGCCTCCCGAGTCCCAGCTGATTGGCTGGGTCTTCTTATGTTACCCTATACAGGAGAACAGAGCTGGAAAACAGGTTAGTGGGGTGGGGAGGGAATGGAGATTTTGCAGTATCCTTCCCCTGCTACCAAGCTATGCCCACAGAGCTGGCAGTAAAAAAATATTGAATCCCACCATGGGAACAACATCTTCCATGTTTTGATTATGTATGGTGGAACCATTGGCTGAAGGGGAAGAAGTCCCACAGGAGTACAGAGACATTCTAACTTAGAGTCCATTCATGTGATCATATCCCCAGGTCTATGTATACCATTTCCAAATAGTATTCCGAGGTTCTTGTGATATAGGCATCAACAATAAAATATCTGTTTGGGCCTACCCACAAGGGGTTCTGGTTGCTTGCATACAACATTATGTGCAGATTGTTCTATCATTTGGCCTTGACAAACTTGTAATTAATAATGTTTTATTTCTAAACAAGCCAACTTACAAAGCCCACATATTTCAAGAGATCTTAAGCCAGGTAAATTACAATGTGAATTAATGCTAAATTGTGATTAATCTAGAAGAAAAGGTGGCACTTTGGAGTGAGCAATGGGAGGGAGGTGTGTTTGTAAACCTGAAGTTAACCTCAATCTTGTCAGGAAAAACCATGCCTTCTTGTCATCCATATGCAGCCACTGTTTCCACAGCGTTATTCCCTGTCTAAGTAAAAGGCTGGTTGTATTAGCTTTGTCTTGTGCATTCATTGGTACATGACAAATGAAGCTTTAAAATTAATAGTTTACAGATACAGAAGCTCAGCTAGATTGCTTTATTTACCAACTTTCATTTCTTCAGCATTACTGCAGAAAAGAGAAACTCAGTCACAATTAAAAATCCCACAGAGGTAATTTCTGCCTTGGTTGAAGTTATTATTCTATGTTAAAGCTAACACTATAAGGATTCAGGAGAACATTAAGAGGAAAAAAGTAATGTTGTCATGTGTTTAACCTGTTAATTATAGTAATCTACACTACACTGTAAGTATTTTAACCTGCAATGAGTAACAGGGGGTTGAGGAAATTAGCAGACTATAGCAAATGGGGGTGAAACCTGAGCTATGTGCTTCTTAGTGGTTTATTTTCACATTTCTACATGCAATGCTATCTAGTAGGCTTACACTTTTACTGTCAGAAAATGTTTTGATTTCTTTTCTTCCAATTTTCTTAAAAAAGATTTCAACAGTTCATATGTTTGAATCCCATATTGTACATTTTAGAGGAAAAAGGCAGAATTATTTGTACACTCCAAAGTGAAGTAGATATTTATTGTTGGGAATGCAATGTCTGCCTTTCCCCCCCACTTTCATAGAAAAAATGAGAAAATTAAAATTCATAATAATTTTATCTGCCAAATTTGCCCAGCCCAGAGATGAAACCACTATTTTGGGTGATCTACTTGTGGAACAAAATGATATGCCTCTTGTCAGGGGTGGGATTCAATTTTTTTAACAACTGGTTCTGTGGGTGTGGCTTAGATGGTGGGTGTGGCTTGGTGGTCATGTGACTGGGTGGACATGGCTTGGTGGTCATGTTATTGGCTGGGTGTGGCCAACTCAATATCACTTACATCTCCTCGCTGGCTTCTCGTGACTGTGGGGATGCTGCAACAATCGTAAGTGTGAAAAATGGTCATAAGTCACTTTTTTCAGTGCCATTGTAACTTTGAACGGTCACTCCACACAAGCAAAGTACCAGCAAAGGAGGGGGGAAAAACTCCAGAGAATTCCTGAGAGAGGAAGTCTAATCCTGCCAAGAATGTAATAAGGGTTAACGGAGAGGCAGTTTCTGTAAGCAACACCAGAATGTTTCCTTCCTGCCTTCCTTACAGGATTAGGCCAGTAATTTATTCTAACAACCAGTTCTCCGAACTGCTTAGAATGTTAACAACCGATTCTAGCGAATAGGTGCGAACTGGTAGAATCCCACCTCTGCCTCTCGCACACAGACTCCAGCCCTCATGCAGATCACATGCCCAATTCATGCTTTGTCAATAATGTCCATTCACTGAGAGATTTATATTTGCCCATTATGGATTTTGCTAGATGTTATGATGCCTTTTCTTATTATGGACCATGGCATTTGACGGACACCTTGAAAAGTCAGCAGAAGTCTTGAATATCTGTTTCTGCATGTGGACTTTTAGCTTGTGGTTTTGCTCCTTCGCCTTAACAAAGATTTTTTAAAAATGTACTTGCCAATTCCCTCGTAGTTCTTCTGTGGTTATTTTTGATAGGAATGGATGGCTCCACATCATGTTATATTTGCACATAACACACACATCTATTCTATTCCATTGTCAAATATAGTGAGAATGTAATTATTTTTTTTAAAAAAAATCTGCATTCTTTTTTTGCATTGTTTGTACATCACATTTGTGCCCCCAAAATCTACAGTTTTGTAGATTTTACCATAAAAGACATTTTCCATGTGTCGTCATACATTTTGATGCATTTAAGTTGAAAATCAAAGGCAATTTGAGAATGATTTTGCCACCTGCTTATTAGTCTGAGAAATATGAATATGATTTAATATAAACCTGCAGAGATGATGGCCATCATGTTTCATCTTGGTGGTCATTTTCATTTTACATCCCTGCAATGTTTTTTAAAAAAATGCTACCCATGTCTCTGACCATTTCATTTGATATCCTCCCGTAGAAAAATCTTTAGAAATATTTGACTTGGTAAATGGGAAGAAGAGAATGGTCCTAGGAACATGCAAGTGCCAAGATCCACATTTCAGCAGAAGAGCCACTGACAACCGGAGGTGTTTCAGTGGCTTTAAGTGTCCATTGTTGTGGTCAACAGCTTGCTTGCTTTCCTTTCTGCAAGCATTGACAAATAATAGGACCAAGCAGCAATAGCAGTAGTTAATGCATAAAAATGGGCAACCTTTTTATGATAAAGGACCAAACTAACCTTTTGTGCATTCCAAAGATTGCATGGGGCATGGTTGGCAATTTCTGGCCATCACCAGAAATAAGAGACAGAGCAATCCTTGCTACTTCTATTTTTAAAATTGTACGCAATGTTACTTTTAATCACATCAGATCATCTAGATTGACTAGAACACTCTCCTTGAACACACTGGTATTTTTAATATGAGAAAAGAATCTTTATGCTTGCCTTTTTAAAATGAGGAAATAGGATATAATAAGAACATGTGGCAGGTGTAATGAAGGCAATCAGAATCCACCTCTTTGCTGTACCAGAGAAATGTCAATACACATATCTGTGATGTCCACATCATCAAGTTTGATGTAGTGACTTAACAGAAGAAGAGAGTTGAAGAGATCTTGGAGGTCTTCTAGGCCAACGCTCTGCTCAAGCAGGAGATCGTATATCCATGTTGGCGAACCTATGCCATGTGTATTGGAAGTGGCACGCAGAGCCATTTCCCCGGGCATGCGAGAGGTCACCCGGAAGAGCCCCACTGCACATGTGTGTGCATGCCGCCGCCTGACAGCTGATTGTTGGGTATCTGGTGTGCATGCACAGGGGGCAGAGGGTGTGTGTTTGGGAGAGACACGCGTGCAGGCACAAAGATGCACAGCGCACGAGGGGGGAATCGCGTGTGCATGTGCAGATGCACGGTGTGCAAGGGAGGAATCGCGCATGCATGCGCAGATGTGTGGCATGTGAGGGGGGTCACACGCACATGTGCAGGGGCATGGGGGGGGGCAGCATGCATTGCCTTCTGTCCTATATCATTCCAGACAAGTTGCTACCAAGTCTTTTCTTAAATATCTTTACCGATTTTTTTTTTAAAGATAACTACTATTTATATAAATACTGTGGATAGTTTTCAAGAAACCTATTGTTTGAGAAATTTATCAATAGACTGTACAAAGAAATGTGCCAAGAAATAACACCAGGGATTGTAGGAAAAGAAGAGGGAGAGCCTGGGAGCAGAGTCAAGAGAGGAATCAGTCTGGAGTCATTATGTTCCCTCAAATGTCCAGCCAGCCTCCCCCTCTGAATTCTGTTGACTCTTATCAAGCATCAATTTAGTCCTGTCAATTGACTAGATTCTTGTGTACAGGCTTGAGTGATTGGAACTTAATACTTTTTGCCCGACAGGAATAGAATGTACCATTGCAGCAAGAAATAAAAAGCAAATAAAATTCTAATTAGTGTGATAGGCCAGAATTTACCCACATCTATCAGGATGAAATGTGGAAGAGTTTCTCTTGCTCAAGTTAGTTCAACAATGAAGTATTGAACAATATCTTAATGCAATACATTGAGGCTATGCAAACTGCACTTTGGATTGTTCGGATTTGAAGAAGGCTAATAAAACCTAATTTTCTCACAATTAAACAGTCTGTTTAATTTGAGATTCCTCTTTCACATTTCATAGGTTTGGTGAAACCTTTACTATAGTTAAAAATATGAGCAAATGACCAGATATTTTCTACTGAGTGAACAGGGAAAGTACTCTGACCTTCTCTCTGCAGACAAATGCTTCCATATTAACAGTCTCTGTTGGGAACGTTTCAAGAAGCAGAACCCCTACTGTTTCCAGATGACCTTTCTGGTTTGGTGGATGGAAGGAAGCAACAGACATCAGACAGTTTGGTGTTATGCATAAAGTCAGCCCTTAAATCAATGGAAGTCAGTAATATCCTTTTGCCACCAGTTTTCTGCAAACAAATAATGTACCTAAAGAAACCCCTGTGGCTGCAGAATGGACCATGAGACATACAATGCTATGCTTAAGTCCTGAGAATGGAAAGGAATGAAAAAAGTTGAAATAAATTGAAGATTTATTTATTTATTTATTTTGTCAAGCAATTATTAGATAACAGGTATAAGTAAAAACATGGTTATGAATACATGAAATGGATATGAATAAGAAAAAAAAGAAACAATAGGACAGGGACGGTAGGCACGTTGGTGCGCTTATGCACACCCCCTACAGACCTCTTAGGAAAGGGGTGAGGTCAACAGTAGACAGTCTAAGGTTAAAGTTTTGGGGGTTTGGGAAAGAAACCACAGAGTCAGGTAGAGTATTCCAGATATTGACCACTCTGTTGCTGAAGTCGTATTTCCTGCAATCCAGTTTGGTGCGGTTTACCTTGAGTTTGTATCTATTGTGTGCTCTTGTATTGTTGTGGTTGAAGCTGAAGTATTCATTGACAGGCAGGACATTGCAATATATAATTTTATGTACTATACTTAGATCGGACTGAAGGCGGCATAGTTCTAGGTTGTCTAGGTCTAAAATTTCAAGTCTGGTGGCATAAGGTATTCTGCTACGAGTAGAGGAGTGGAGAACTCTTCTTGTGAAATATTTCTGGACTTTCTCAACTGTATTAATATCAGATAAGTAATGCGGGTTCCAGACTGATGACCTGTATTCGAGTATTGGTCTAGCAAATGTTTTGTATGCTCTAGTTAGTAGTGTGATATTACTGGAGAAAAAGCGATGCAGGACTATGTTAACAACTCTTAACGCCTTTTTGGCTGTGTAGTTACAGTGTGCTCTGGCACTTAGATCATTTGAGATGAGTGCTCCAAGGTCCTTGACAAAGTTTGTGTCATCTTCAAAGTCTTGACTATTCAGCTTGTATTTTATTTTCTGATTTTTTTTGCCAATATGTAGGACAGAGTATTTATTTGTTGAGATTTGAAGTTGCCATTTGTTTGACCATTCTGACACATAGTCCAGCTCTTTTCGAAGGGTAGCAGTATTGTCGGTGGTGTTGAATAGCTTTACATCATCAACGAAAAGAATGCAGTTGCTCTTAATATGATCACAGAGGTCATTTATGTAGAATATGAAGAGAGTTGGTCCTAGAATGCTGCCTTGGGGGACACCACTGTTGACAGGTACAGGATTTGATAGGACGCTCCCAATTTTGAGCATTTGTTGTCTGTTTGACAGGAATGCTTTTATCCAGTTATGCAGGTGTCCAGAGATACCATAAGATTTTAGTTTTAGGAGTAGTTTGTTGTGTACCACTGAACCAAAGGCTTTACAGAGGTCTATGTAAATTGCATCAATTGCTTTGCCCTGATTAAGTTGTGTAGTCCATATGTTTTTGCAGTGTAAGAGTTGCAGATTACAGAATAGTTTTTTTCTGAAACCAAATTGTTTGTTAGAGAGTAGGTTGTTTGTCTCTAAGTGGTGGATAATGGATTGGTTAATAATTGATTCCATGACTTTACAGGTGACGCAGCATAAAGAGATTGGTCTGTAATTTTCAATTAGACTGGGGTCCCCCTTTTTTAAGATGGGGATGACTGTGGCTAATGACCATAGGTTTGGCAAGGAACTGGCCCTGAAAGATTTTTCAAAGTTTTTGCTTAGAGGTTTGGCTATGGCAGTGGATAGCCTTTTTAAGAAGTAGGCACATATTCCATGCGGTCCAATAAATGAAGATGGTTTTAGATTGCATAGTGCTTTTCAACATTGTCTTCTGTAAAATTGATATGTATTAGATCATTGTAGTTGTCTGTGGTTCGACTAGGAAATATTGGGCATGATCCATTGCTGTTTACAAATACTGAGCCATGTCTCATATCTAACTTCTAGATACTATCAGTATCCCACTAGGTTTTACCAGAGCATATTTTAACCTACCTGTGAAAACATTACTGTATTCAAATCCCACTTCCTTCATCTAGAAGGTAATTGTTCAGAATGAAAATGTTAAAAAATATTTTTTTTGATTGTGTTACAGTTACTAGCTAAATAAATGTATATAATTAAAAACCTAGTCTGTGAACATTTCAAACGCTTTATCATAGATTACCGATGGCTTTATCATGTGGATTAATGTATTGCATTCATAACTTAGGTAAGTGTATTTTTAGAAAAAAGAGTTTGCGCTTCTATTTTGCTAGCAAGTCTATTTTGAAGGTTTTCATTTTTTGGTATATTTATTTTGGTAATAATAAATATACATGTCACTTTGTTACAATATTAATTAACCGGATATTTATGGAGGCTCAAGTAGCATAAATTAGCCAGCTTAGACCTCCACATTTTAAAAAATGCAACAGTACAACAAGAAGAGAATATAAAATTATTTTGAGGGAAGAGGGAGGAGAAGATGAGAAGAGAAAGAATGATAGAAAGTCTGTCTTTCAGTTCCAATAGTTCTTGATGTTTAAAATCTCTGAAGTTTCTTTATGTGTTAAAAATGAAAAGCTACAAGTTTATCTTTTGCATTTTCTCAAGGGAAGCTGACCTGAATCCTCCAGCAGCAGTTGAAAAGGTTTTTCCTAGCTTTATCAAATGGCCCCAACAGAGCTGAGTTTAAAATTAAAAGCTTCTCCTACCAGAGGGAATATATGTGACTTTAATATCTGAAATGTGTTTTTACTTTCTATTACAGGGGTCAAAAGGTTTCCAAACAAACCAAATTTATCAATTATTTAGAGCTGATTTCTTCTGAAGTGGTATTTCTAAGATATTATTTGGTGGAGAAATTTAATGTTCTAAAGCCAGCAGCAGCATTTTATTCATAATAAATTTCTCTGAAACTGAATTTGCTGGGACAACTTAATTTTCCACTATCGTGTTTGCACTGCAGAAATATCAACTGAAGTGTTATAGGGCCTAACAAGTGGGCTTTTCAAAGAGAAAAGCTTGCTTATTCAGCAGCACCCCTCTTTGCTCTTTATTGCTTAAGAAATGAACCAGCCAATTGTATTTGGAGCAGAATTTCTTTAGGGGCATCAATGATAATCTAAGGGAAAACACCCGCATATACATTAGAGCAGATTTAAAAGCCAGGAAACAATATCATAAACTACACTGTGTCATCCAGGCAGCTTCCCCCCCTCAAATCACATCAGTGTCAAAAGTTTTGTTAAAGGTGGTTTGAGTTGTATTCCCCTAACATTTACAGTAGGGGGATTTCCCTTTATGAACTCAGAGTATGATATTTCATTTAGCAGAAGAAATAAAAAGAATGTCATTCTAGAAAAGTCCTTGGAAAAAAAGGAGAGATAAAATCCCTAATGTAGTCCACAGGTCATGTAAATACTGTATTTATTATGTAATTAAACATACACTGGATTTCTGCCTAAAGACTGCCGTTATATGCTGCCAGAAAATGTTATGAAACAGTTCGTAAATTCATAGGAAGTCTGGTGAATTGAAATCAACATTCCACAAGCTAACACTTCATTGTTTTTCAAGCAGTTAAAAAACAACAGCAGGTTTATTTTTGCCAGCAAATAGAAAAGTAACACAAGGCAATTAATTATTTTAAGAAAAGCAATTAGTCAAACTGGACTGCATTTGTCAGTGAAATAGATAAAGTCTGTTTATCTAGATACAAACTGTTTACATCTAGGCTGATTGAGATTTAATCCTTGATGTATCTTGGGAAGGAAAGGTAAACATGTCAATAACACTAGTGGCATCTCTTCCTCCTCCTCCTCCTCCTCCTCCTCCTCCCCCCAGACCTGAATAGTCCAGTAGTCTGATTCGGTATACAGTAAGTTCTTCAAGATTTTCATTTTGTTTTTTTATGTCATAGACATACTTAACAACTATACGTACAATATTATCAAGAATATCAAGAATATCCTTTCTCCATTCCTTGCCCTGTTCTTCCACTCGCAATCTGTTTGTCTCATAAAATAATAACCTGACTAACCACCAATTGCTTGAAGATATAATAGCTCAAAAGTCATAGTCTACATGCAGCAAGTTCCTCTTCCCTGGCACTTTCTGATAACTGTGGTTAAAATTGCTGCTACTCATGGTGAATGAAAAACACCAGTGTTCCAACTTGAGAGAAAAAGCCTCTTGAATTCTGGTGGTTGCATTGATGTATCAGGCATGAACAACCAGATCCACACATGAATAGTTCTATTAGCTACTTTATTGCTCATGCCTATTTCACAGGAATCTTAGCTTAGATAACACTCAACAGCATTCAGTGGTGGGAAGGGGTTGGATCTTGTCCTCTTGTGCCTATGTAAAGATTAATTATCTATGTGACTCCTTCTCCTGATTCAACAAGTCCCTCTGCAACAATTGGTAGCATTCTATTCTTACAATGTCGCTGCAATTTATTTTTGTTTGTTTAAAAAAAAACATAGATGAGGCAAGGTTTATTTATTTGTTTATTTTATATCATCCATATCAAAAGCTTTCGATGCCACATAACATGTTTAAAACAACCACCATTCACAAGAATGCAAACATCCACGGGAAAATGAATAGTAACAAAAATATCACCCCCCCCCCCAAAAAAAATCATATAGTGATGCCATCTAATTAAACTTTATTTTAAAATCTTTTAGGAGAGGTCTCCAAGATTTTCCTGGAAGTGATAATTATTTGGACAAACCTATCCTCAAAGACATAATAATAATGCTGCATAATAATGAGGCTGTATTGGAGAAACATCTCAGTTCAATGCATCACATCACAGAAATGAAGCATCCCCAGAACTCCCCAGGGTGGAAGATATCCACATTGGATGGGGTAGAGAAGATGAACCCAGAAAAGTAATATGGAGATTGTTACACATAGTCTTGCACTACTTATGTCTGACCAACAGAAAATATGTGTCCTAATGAAGAACACTCAAGGAAGACCCAAATTCTCTATAATTTGGGAACACTCTGGTAGTTTATAGAGATATGTTTCCTGTATGTATATTGTTCATGATGAGGAGGAATGAGGAAAAGACTTTGAATGTATAGATTATAAAAGAAACACTTGTAAGGGGTTTGAAGGAGACATTTGGCTTGCTATCCACCTCTTCTTCCTGTATTTCTTATTTAGTCAATAACAGTAAAGGTAAAGGTTCCCCTTGCACATATGTGCTAGTTGTTTCTGGCTCTAGGGGTCATATGACTGGCATGTCCAAACAACGAAGGCGCATGGAACACTGTTACCTTCCCACCAAAGTGGTCCCAATTTTTCTACTTTACATGCTTTCAAACTGCTAGGTTGGCAGAAGCTGGGACAAGTAACGGGAGCTCACTCTGTTACGTGCTGCTAGGGATTTGAACCGCTGAACTGCCGAATTAGTATTTAGTCAATACTGCTTGACTAAATCTGAATGTTGTGATATATTCAAGTTCTTGGCCAGGGGAAAATGTCTCTCTATATTGGGTGGGGTTTGCCAGTTGTCTTGAGTCTACTGGAGAATTAATTGGCTAGTGGAGATATGATGCATTAAACTCATTACAAAATGGACAAAAAGGGCATAAGTCATTGATGTACTTTTGAAAGATGGCAATAAAAAACAACTGGACTCTTCTGGCTTTCCTATCAGGGATGTGGATGTGAGGCTAGGGGGACAGGAACACTTTTAATAGCTTAGCAGGATCATCTTAGTGCTTTAGAACCCAATTGTTGCTGCTCCAGTGATCTAGAAATGTAATCAGGAAATTCAATCATTTTAAACTCTTCAGTCACTAAGGAAAAATGTATACCCATCTCGGAAAACATTTGAAAGCCTACATATCTAAATGCATTGCAGACCTCTTTCTACTTAAGATATGAATGTTTTGGTCCTTCTTTACATAATATCTCTTTTCTTCTAAGTGGCATCCCCATTGTTTTCCCATTGGAATGTATTGTTTGCACTAAACTTGCAAGTTAGCAGAAGATGTCAAATTGTTTTAGGCAAGGTGGATGAATGTGTTGGGGGGTTGGGAGCTATTTAATATGTACTGAATGTGATCATGACTCAAAAAGAAGAGAAGGTGTCTCTCCCCCCCCCCCCCGCTTTTATTCTGCCTTACAGAATCCAGCACTGTTGAAAGAGGAGAGCTCTTGACAATGGAAAGAGCAAAGGGTCTCCGTACTGGATAATAAAGGGGATCCTGAAAGGTCAGCTTTGAAATAATGAATTCCACACATGCATGAGATCTCAATACTTTCTGCTTACTCTTTAAAAAAAAAATGGGACTGAAATGTTGATAATATGGTGCTTATAGTAATATTGTAGCTTGAGTACTGATTTTTTTTGTTTTGCAAATCCTTTGGAAGAAGACAAGCCAAATGAAGCTCATGCACTCAGAACACACAGAAACGTATTTATATCTTCATGTTTATATCTCTGTATATTTGTCTAGCAGTTAGACTAAATCTTCAGTGTTCAGTGAATGTACATTCGCGTGTGAATACTGACAGACGTTTTTCTCTATTTTTCAGACAAAGGACACAATCGCATATTGGGGGATGGCAAAGTCATTCGTATATTTCAAAGTATTTGAGGACAACCTACCACATTTTCTAGGTATGTGAGCATTTACACGAAAGTCAACACCTGATGAATTTTGGAATCCTTGTGGCCACGGGTAAGATAAAACATTGTGACTGTTCACTCTATGTGTTGAATTTGAAGGTTTTAGAAGGTCCTGTGGAAGATAATGAGACTAATTTATTATATTTTTATCAAGAATCTGGTAGATTCCCTTTATTAGTAAATATTAAGAAGAAGTTGGAAAATTAAGGTGCTATATCAACGGGATTGAATTAAAATGACCTTGCAACTCTTGGCAGCAATCAGGAGACTTTGAAAATGATGGGGATGGAAAGCATCTTCCCATTATGTGCTACAGGGGTCCCCAACCTTTGGGCTGTGGCCCACTACAGGGTCATGGCCTATTCACAACTGGGCTGCTGGGTCAGTGCTGCATGTACACAGCCTGACTAGCACTCACAGTGGGTGTCAGTGCTCGCAGCCCCAATTGTGTGAGTGGTGCATGTGCCTACCACTCATGCAAATAAAGCTCAGTGTGCACATCTGCCCCTTGCACAAAACCTTCCCCTCTTCCCCCCTGCACTGGGCCTCCAGACCTGAACTTTGGGGAATGCTGATGTACTCGGTGATCTTCCTGATAGAAATGTCTTAGTTATCCATGTGCTACAAATAATAATGCCACAATTGAGCTGTCTATATGAGTAGCCCTCATTTAGTGACTCATTGGGACCAGAAATTTAGTCAATAAGTGAAGGGATTGGTAAGTGAAACTCAGTCTATGCTTATGATTTTACTTCAGATTTCCTTCACTTTAGAGACTTAGCAAAATCATAAATGTGAGGATTGGTCATCAAGATACTTTTTCATCACTGTCATAACTGTTAACAATCACTAAAAGAGGCAGTCACTACTTTAAATGGAATTAAGCAAAAGAGGCAGGACTATTAAATATGTTCACTATGTTGAATTGACCTTTCTATATCTGTCAATCATCTCTTTCTCTCTGTTTTTCATCTGTCTATATCTATCTATCTATCTATCTATCTATCTATCTATCTATCTATCTATCATCTATCTACCAAATCTATCAACTACCACCTAAAAGTAAAATATAATAAAATAAAGGAATGTTGATGATATACACTTAGTTGTTTTCATGGCTGGAACTTCTGAGCCAATTAGACTAAATAAAAGCAAAGCTTCACATTGATTTGATCAAGGTTGGGCCTCTGCAAAATGGCGACCTGCCTCAATGGGTGTCATGCTGATGGAGGACTTTAGGTGTGGTGGATGAGGGAACAAATGACTCCCTTTTCCAACCAGGCATACCTTTCCAATCTGATGCATTTCCCGATGTGGCCTTGCTCAAGCTTATAAACCACTGGAATCAATTTCTTTTAAAAACACGTTTTTCAGAAACTTATTACGCACTTTAGAGATATATTATATACCTTCAGCAGCAAAAGAAGAAAAATTACAGGTGCAAAAGCAAGCCATTTTTCTCACGGCTGAAAATGATGCTAGGGACTAGTCACAGGGGAACAGTAAAAATTACACTCCAGCAGCAACAGGGCAGGCGCCCACAACGCCACAGCCGGGTGAGTGGCACAGCCAGGCAGCGTACTAATAAATCAAGATAATTCTCTGCCTGCCTTGAACTTAGACCCAACTACAATTCACTAGTACAGCAGGAGGAAAAAAAAAAAGTCTGTTAGAGGAATTCAGCTTTACTGGGGGGACGTGATTAGTCACTGGCCAGATTGAGCCTCGATTGCATCTAAATAGTCCACTTTATGAACCATTTATCTTCTGCTCAGACCATTTTCATTACACCAAAAACTGATGCTGAGCTACCAGCTGTAAGATACAGCCTGGTGAAAATTAATAACCTTTTCCCTCCCCCTCTTCCTCCTTCCTTTCCTCCCTCCCTCCTTCCCTCCCTTTCCCTCCCGCAGTACTCCTGCATATGTGAACAGGAGCATTTATCCCTGTTTTGTTGCTATTTGCATCCTGGCGTTCTCTGGCAGTCTTTCAATTTTCTCAAGTCTCTTAGCCTTTGCCCCTGTTTCGCTTTTGCAACACAAACAATTCATCTGTGCATTTAAAATTCTCTTAGCGCCCTGACATGAGGATATAGCCTTAGAGCAGGGAGCAGTTTACACAGAAAAGAACTCTTATTAATTCCTCTGTCCTGCGTTCCGGCTAAAATATAGGAATCTAGAGATTACTACCGGGTCCCTTAAAGACCATTTAGAGCAGTGCAATTTTAAAAAGGAGACTATTATTAATACCTGCTTAGGCTACTGACTGTGGGGAGGGCAAGGAGGTCTGGCCAGTGATGGAAGATAGGCACTAAATGAGGGCATCACATGGCTGATTTTTTTTTTTTTTACCAACAGCCTGCAGAGCTTTTGCTAGCTGTGAAGATATATGCTGATACAATTACAACAATGCACAATGAAATTATGGAGTATTAATGGTGCTTAACCAATGTCAGGAATTAAGCAGAATTAACACAAGTCTTTCTTTGAGCAGACATAGTTTTTGATAGGGCTGATTAAGGATTTGGCTATCTGGAGAAAGCTCATTATAGGAGTATTAATTAGGATGCAACAAGGAAGAAAGTGTGTTGTTTTGGGATGATTTCTACTTGAAGCTGTACAACTGGAAAGAATTAAAAATGAAAAAAAAAAACCCTACCCTCTTTTTCTGTTTTTATGTGTTTGTTTCTTTAACATTCAATTCATTATTGTTGTGAACATGGCTAACCAGGTTTATTGATTATACTGCAGAAATGGGATTGCTAAATTGCAAGAACTGAGATTTTAGTCAGCAAATAATTTAAATGGAATTTTTAAAAACTTGATGATTGGGGCAGCAGTGGGGTTTATTTCAAGTACAGTGCATAACATCTCCTTCCTCAAAGGCCTGTACTTTATAACTGAAGTGGAGAAATGTTCTTTCAATGCTCTTACAGGGCAATGAAACATGTGCACGGTGATGATTGAAAGGGAGGAATAATGTAAGGGAGGAGCCATGTCTTTTGCAAACATATCAATGTTTTAGAATTAAGAGCTTACAAAAAGCTGTTAGTCAAAGCATTTCCATAAGACTATGTTATCATTTTAGATTTTTGTTTTTTTCCACAAGCAAAGATGAATTGTATTCAGAGAATATACAGTGGGTGATGAAGCATGAGAATACTTCATGGTTTTTTTCCCCCTTTGGAACACGGAAGAGAAGGAAAATCCAGTTTCATGTGTTGAAACTGGGGTTTCCTTCAAAAGATGACATCATGAAGATGACATTATGACGTGATCAGTCACATTGCTGCAACATCTGAGCTTGGAGATGCTCCTGGAAAGAAAGAAAGAAAGAAAGAAAGAAAGAAAGAAAGAAAGAAAGAAAGAAAGAAAGAAAGAAAGAAAGAAAGAAAGAAAGAAAGAAAGAAAGAAAAGAAAAGAAAAAAACAAAGGAAAGAAAGAATTAGACAGAACATATTCTTCTAATAATTAACAGGTAAATGAGAATGACATCTTGGGTTGATTTTCCCTGGAGGCAAAGACAAGAACAAATTGTACCCAGGAAGGAATTGTATCTTGGGGGTGGGGAAGAATGACTTTACCTGAGACTGCAGATGGTTGAATCATTAGTGCCCTCTTCTGGGTATTCATTTTAAAGGAACAATAGAATCTAAGTCACAGGGCTGAAGTTATTCAAAAGACAATTGCCCAGATTGCCACAACTCATCTTCAAGGATGGAATGCTTAGTCAACCTGTATATATCTTAATGCGGCTTGATTTATATATTTATTGAAGCCCTTTATGCTCTGATTCCCATGACCAAAGCATATTAAACCAGATGTGCTAGAAAGTAAAACCAATATTTAAACCAACACAGAAAGATACAGATCTGCGGAATTAAAAACCCACCAGTAAAGGAATGTGTTTAGGTGTATGTCTCTGTGTGTGCATGATGTTCATGCATACGTCTACATGTCTCATTCCATCTGTGTTTGGAAGATTGCATTTAAAAAATATCATCAGAAATGCTGATTTTATTTGCTTCGGATCTGGAGACAAATAAACAGGGGGAAAGATAAGGACAGTCCCGAGATAAAGGCATGCTGTGTAAACCTGAGGCCCATAATTGTTTTTGCAACAGATGAATGAAGCCTATGGTCTCGTAAAGGCTACAAATTTATTTTGGGCAAAGATTTGTTGTGATCTTCAGACACAGTAGGCTCTAGACCGTGAAAGTTTCTGCTACAATTAAGGTGGTATGCTATGAAGTGCAACAAGACTTTGGTGTTTGTCTTACCAAAGACAAACACCAAAATGGATGCCCTTAAGTCATATTTGGGGTGATTGAGGGAATGCTATTGTACAGGAATGGAACTCATAGAAGTAGGCAAAGCTATTTTTCAGAATTCCTAAACTCCAAAAAATAATGAAAGAATTCTTACATGTGAGAGATGCAGAAACACAAGCATCGGTGCTAGATTGGGTACAATGATGTTTATGTTTTTACTAAGCTGTACTTCTTTTCTTTCAAAAGTCTTCTGATGGAGAAAGAGCTAATTACTTCATTCAAGATTTGTCCACATTCTTTCACAGTGTGATTGGGGGGCAAATTGTTAGACTGAATCACATCCTCTCATCTATGTGTTGTGCAACCAAACATGAGTAGGCCTTCTGGATTCTTTAGCTATCTTGGATATAAACCAGAGTTAGAATCCAAGATGCTGCCTGGTTTTGAGACATCTGAGAATGACAGTAAGCTTTTTTTTGCCTTTTCTGCTTAATTGTGTCTGATTCTTGGAGATTGTTGGACATGTCCCTGCAGTTTTCTTGGCCATGTTTTTCAGAAGTGGTTCACCATTGTCTCCTTCCAAGGTCTAAGAGAGTGTGACTAGCCTGAGGTTGTGTATGACCAAGCCAGAACTAGAACTCCCAATTTCTAGTCTAATGCCTTAACCACTACATCAAACTGGCACTCAGAGTAAGCTGTAACATGCCAGTTCTGACTACATATTTGCACCAGTAGCTATTGCAATGTTAACTGAAAAGTATTAGTGACTCTGCTCTTACAGTTTGGTGGGAAAAAAAGGATATATGGATTTTGAGTGTGTGCATTTGTGTGTGTCTGATTGTGTGCTTGTGTCTATGCAGTAATCACACATTTTACTTTGGCTGTGAGGGACCAAATCTCTGTCTTACATGGAGGAGTATTACAAATATTACAGGACCAATACATACAAAGAAAAAAAAATAGCAGACAATAACAACAAGACTTGGCAATGTCAAAGGGGAAGAGAATTGAAGAAAGAGGGAACAAGCCTTAATAACAAATGCATACAAAGCCAGACTTGAGAAGACAGTAACTGACAACAAATGCTGGCACTGCAAAGAAGCTGAAAAACTGTGGACCAACTAGTTAGCTGTTGCAAGAATATTGCACAGATTGAGTACAAACAACAGCATGAAAAAGTAGCAACAATGGTGCATTGGAAGGTCTGCAAGAAATGTCATTTGCCTGCAAGCAAGAACCAGCGAGATCACAAAATAGACAAAGTAATAAAAAATGAAGAAACTAAAGTTCTCTGGGATTTTAGAGTTCAAATACACGATATAGAACCCCAGACTTAACAATTGTCAAAAAGAAAAATAAAGACGTTGTAGTACCTGAGGACAGCAGCAGAATAGAAGAAAAAGAATCAGAGAAAATCACTAAACACAAACAGCTACAAGCAGAAGTAGAACAACTGTGGTGAAAGAAAGCAAAGGTAGAACCAATAGTAATAGGTGCCTTGGGTGCTCTCCCAAACAATCTGGAATACCATTTGAATACCATTGGCATTGACATTGATAAATTTGCCATATCAGTCAATTATAAAAGAGAGTTTTACTTGGAACAGCAGTAATACTTTTATCCCCATCAAAGAATAATATCTGCCTATCCAAGATCCTTGAGAAGGACTCAATAGATATATAAAAATCTAAACATCTGGCTGACTGTGTGACCAACAATAATAACAACAACAATCCAAATTTCATGGAAGCAGCAAATTTCATGAAACCAAAATCTTAAAAAAAATTCTTAAGAATGATTTCCAAGTATGTATGCAAACAAACAAGGTAAACTATATTCCACATCAGTTCAAATGGTAGTTCAGCTTTCCTCTCTTTGGAAAACCACTCTAAATAACCTTGCATATCAGTAAATAGCACTTGCTTACATAAGGGATTGGTGTGAAAAAATAATGAGATTTTGTGATTTATCATTATAGTTTAAATATGGCTGTCACTCTATTCTGGGTTCTTTGCCATAAAATGTGTGCAATGCTCTTAAGAATTTTAAAAAAAATGAACACTGAGCAAATCAAAAGGAATAATCTAATTGTAGATTAGATTATTCACACAAAATTAGTTAATTTTGAGGGTTGGAAAGAGGATTTGTATGGTATTTACAGTGTCATTTGCTCTTTACTTTTCTGATCTAAATATTTTGGACACATAAAATTAGATTTAAAACTTTTAGTATTCCCTTTCTGAACTCCATTCATTTTCACTTCCACACAATCATGAATTCATATCAAAAATGTATCTACCCATTTTTCAAAATTTGGAAGAACATTTACTGAACTGCAAATTGTAGAACTAGACTCAAAGTTACCACTTTGATGAAAATGCATTTGATCTTGGTTTCATTTGTTCTAAACCATGGACAGCTCCAAGAACATCTTCTTCTTCTTCTTCCTCCTCCTCCTCTTCCTCTTCCTCCTCTTCCTCTTCTCCTCCTCCTCCTCCTCCTTTTCCTCCTCCCCTCCCCCTCCCCTTCCTTCTTCCTAGCATATTCTCACAGGTGTAGGGTCCACTTTTTGGATCATTAAAAACCGCTTTGCATGGTCAACTGCATTTCCAGGGTGGAGGCTCACAGCTTGCATATCTTTGTTCAACGGTGTCTTGCAATTTCTGTTTTGCATGCCCACGAGGTCACTGACCATTGACTTTTAATTGGTAGGCAGTCTTGGCCATGGTAGAAGGTGCTGCTCTCTGGACATGTCTGTACCAGCAGAGTTGGCCTTCTCTCATCTTCTCTATAACTGGTGCCAGACCAAAATGTTGTCAAATGGTGTCTTTTATGATTTGATTTTGCTAATTGGTAGCATATATTTAAGATTTGTTTACATTACTTGACTTTTTTCAAGCAGGCATCTGAGAAGTTTAGGAGGCCAATGAAATGTAGTGGCCTCATTGATCTACAATTGGTGTCTCTACATGGGAATTCTCTGCATGCCCACTCTCATGTTAAACAATTCTTATCTAAAACTGTGATGCAATCCATACTATACATTTTGATAGTTTTAAATAATTTTTAAAAATCAATATCTTCTAAATGTGTTCCATAAGACTGCATGTTAGTAGCATCTCCAGTGAATATTCAGTGTTTTGTAATATTCTTCAAACTAAATTTCTTAGGCAACCATCCATGTCAATGATTAAAAACAGATTAAAGAACTATAGATTTTGCAGCTGTATTAATTGTTTCTAACTATTAGGTTTGTATACTACACTGCACAGCCTCCAGATCTATTTTATTATGCACTTTAAGACTATAATTTCCATTTAGCTGTTGCCAATATTTACTGGCACAAATCTCTTGGTTTTAAAATTTTGTTGTTGTTGCCATTTCTATACAGCATCAATTACCTCTTACTCATTCCGGTATAACGCATTGCAGATAAAGAATGTTCATTCAGTGCTGTAATTAACTAAGTAATTAGCACCAGTCTTAGAAATCTTTTGCAGATCACCTTAGTTTTGAATTTTTTCTGTACTACAAGGTGAATAGCAGGACCTGTGTAGTAAGTATAACTCCTTGGTGTTCCACATTCACTTTCATGTGGATTGATCAGACCTAGATTTTGTGGGATTAAACTGATAAAAAGAGTAATTAGAAAACAAATACATTAAGAACAATAACAAACAAACAAACAACAAAACTTTTGGGAACTTAAAAATGAAAAGCTACAGTAGTTACTGGTGAAATCTTAATCATCTTGGTTTTGACTTGGCAATAAGTAGTTTCTTTACATTACAGTAGTTTTCTTTGTTGTTGACTTCCAGGATTGACATAGTTTAGGTGGATATTTCAGGAAAACTATCAAGAGCCTGTTCATGTAAAGATGACCTTGGGCTAGAAGCTGGGAAAATGGAAGGAAACTAGTCTTACCTTATGCATAAAGCCAGCTGGGTGGCTTTAGGCAATTCACTCTTTTTCAGCCCTAGGAAGAAGGCATAGGAGAACCACTTCTGAAAGCTTGCCAAGAAAACTGGAGGGATTTATCCAGGAAATCTCCAGGAGTCAAGAATGACCCAAAGGCACAACTACATATCTTTATTAGAATTTAGACCTCCCCACACACCAAACAACTTCTTTTATATATTATAGAAAAGTTATTGACTTTTTATTGTCTGCAGATCTTTTCTTCCTTCCTTCCTTCCTAAATAAAAATGAATTGTGGGAGGTATGGAGGGTATGGTGAATTGAAGATAGTTCTGACATTAATCTTGAAGTTTATGCTTACCTGGGTGTTGATTGCTAGTGGGGAGGTGTTTTGTTTCCCTTTTGGCTTGTTGACTCTTTTGCATAGTGTATAGATTTTGATTTGTATAGATGTGATATTATATTATATAGATACTGTTTATGTCTATGTATCTATTATGGATAATTTGTCAGAGTGCCAGGGTTCTAAAAATTCCTTAGCATTTTTAGACTTGGCTTGGTCTAGTTTCCCAATCAAAACTATGGTTAAATCTGTCCATATGTTGTGAAATTAAAGAGTTTTTATCATGTCTTCTGACTACTAGTTGGTGTTCATGGATGCATTCTGCCAGTCTTCTACCTGTTTCTCATATGTAGTGGTTGTTGCAGTCCATTACATTGAATGTTGTAGATGACTGCTGTTTTTTCCTCTGGGACGGCTGGGTTTTTTGGTTTACTTTGGATGTTTTAGTGGCTTGTGTGCTATGCTGTAGTAGTCTACTGTGATTTCTGAGATGTTCTTAATTTCACAACAGACTTAACCATAGTTATAGTTGGGAAACAGTAACCAAGTCTAGTCCAATTTCTAAAAGTCTGGCATTCTGATAAATTAGCCACCAATAGACATACAGACAGGGGTAGGATTCAACTGGTGTTACTACACCCAGCTGGCTTTATGCATAAGGTAAGACTAGTTTCCTTCCATTTTCCCAGCTTCTACCCCAAGGTCATCTTTACATGAACAGGCTCTTGATAGTTTTCCTGAAATATCCACCTAAACTATGTCAATCCTGGAAGTCAACAACAAAGAAAACTACTTTAATGTAAAGAAACTACTTATTGCCAAGTCAAAACCAAGATGATTAAGATTTCACCAGTAACTACTGTAGCTTTTCGTTTTTAAGTTCAGTGATTACGTGTGCGTGTACCTAAAGCTGTGCTGCCCGGGCAGCTGATAAGCACTGTGTGCGAGTGCACAGCGTTTGAAAAAGCACTTTCCCCCTGCTTTTTCAACCTCAACTGTGCTGCGCAAAGTAGCTGAGGTTGAAAAAGCAGGAAATAAAGGACAGGTAAAAGCCCGGGTGGGCGGGTGAGCCAAACAGCAGCAGACACAGAACCGGTTCTGTGTCTGCTGCTCTTCAGAGCTACCGGACATAAATAATATCTATATACTTTGCAAAAGAAACAATCAACAAGTCAAAAAGGGAACAAAAAGACCAAAACACCTCTCCACCAACAATCATCATCCAGATGAGCATAGCTGAACTCCAAGATTAACATCATGGAGCTGCCAAACAAGCCAACAGTAAACATCCCAAGCAAAGAACCCCAAAGACCATCCCCACCAACACTAACAAAGCAAGCCCCAAAATAAACTGAACTCCCTCCTCACTAGCATTGATGATGTTACCTAGTTTGTGTAATGAAATGTCTGCAAGAAAACAACCCAGCTTAGAGACCACCAAGAACCCCTCAGAAGGTGAATAGTACAAAAAGGATGAAAAGAGTATTTGTTGTATGACTGCAAATACATAATTAACTTTCAATAAGCACTGTAGTTTATAGCTTATATACAACACTTGAGAATTATTTTTCACCATGAAGGGCAACAAAGGAAAGCTATCATAAGTCAAAGGGCCATCATTAATTGCATAGTTCAGTTTCATTCAATTAACATAATTTGTCTATCAGGTCACAGCTGGAAACCAAACATTTGCCTGGAGCTAAACCACACATGGTAGACATGTGCATTTATTCTATGAGATTTTGATCTGGAATGTCACTTCCCAAAGATATAATATCCCCCTTTTCATTTAAATGCAAACATGAATACCAGTAATGGAATCTGAGAGATTTTTGTATTTTTGTACAGGTACAAATCTATCTACTTTCTATTTTATTTTCAAAAGCTGAGATGTTAACTACAAATTTTCCTTTTGTGTGTGGCTTGACATGAATTTTGACTTCTGAGCATCTTCCTAATTTATATTTTGATATGTTTAAACAACCACAAGCTGCATCAGAATTTTAAAGTAGAAACTGTATCTGTATCTTCCTTCTCTATCTCTTGGTCCTCTTGTTCCTGCTCCTCCACCTTCTGTTTTCTGAATAGCTAAATTATCCAGATGAGTGGATCATGCTCATTAGTTTGAAAATTGTGGATTATGGCATCTTGAAGCTGAATTCATAAATGACATATTCACTGTGTATTTCTAGAGTAGTGTATACTGGAAAGTAAGCTGTAATGTCATGACTTTCTTCAAAGCTTTTTGACCAATTCCATTTGCTAGTACTGTATACAGAGTTTGGGATCAGTTATTATTTTGCTTTTTTTAAATTAGGGACAGCTGCAACTATAGGGAATTTTCCCATTGATTCTAAATACGAACATTCTCATGTATACCATTTTTTAACCAATCAGTTAATGATTAATGTCTTTGAACACAAACCCAGAAATGATGTCTCTCTCTCTGTGTGTGTATAGATTTTTTTTGTCTGCAAATAATGATAAGAGGTATTCCCATAGTATTTTTATTCAACAAAGTATTTTAAAAATCCACAATATATGTTATATATTTCATTTTTATCCATTGCTCTTTGTTTACAGCCGAAATAAGGTTTTTCCTTTGGGATTCTGCTATCATTTATTTCAAATCAATGTTTAAAATTAAATGGTAATCCTCAAGAGACAGAGGACACTCTTCAGTTACCAGCCTTTCCAATTGGAAATTTTTATTTCATGTTTCTATTTAATACTCAGTCCAGGGTTTGAAATTAATTAAAAGATATTCTTTCTCTAATCTTTTGATTAGTAGCTTCAAAAGATTAAAATAAATCAAAAATATTAGAATAACTTCATCTTTCAGTAGCAAAAACTAAGCTGTTATAAAATGTACAAAAAGCATTCATTTAACTCTCCAATAAACAGAGGCTAAGGGGACAGGAAGAAAAGAACTATGGATTATAGAAAGCATGGGTTCTTTTTGGACAGTATCTCCCAATGTGATTACATTTTGACAGATTAATACTAACAACACACTTAAATTAGTATAAAATAACTAAGTGTTAACTATAGAATTATTTACCAAAGAAGAATTTTGATTGAGATGGCCTGAGAAGTGTAAATAAGCAGTTTGGGAAATACAATTCAGCTTTATGCTAAGCAGGATATGTGAAGCTACATGTTTTGCTCTTTAGTATGTCCTTGAGTAATGTGTATGTTAAATGGAAGTGAGAGTTGGATAGATGAGTAGAAACAGGCAGTGGGAATAGGTACTTAAGAAGCATGTGTTGCCAGCAGAGGTAAGATCGAGAATGAATGTTGGTTGACTACAAAAGTGATGACCATAAGAAAGAAGTATGTTGAGATGTTATGTGAAGTGAGAATGAATGAAGATGAGTTGCAAAATGATATATGGAGGAAGAGGGAATCTGCCAAGAGGACTGAGAAAGTCATGGTCAGATGGAATCAATGAGATCCTGAAAAAGAAAGAGATGCACTCAGGGGTACCATTGGCATCATGTTGCTGGAATTATCCTTAAGAGTTTCCATTGATGCTCTTTAATCATTAGAAAACAACCTTCCTTCCTTCCTTCCTTCCTTCCTTCCTTCCTTCCTCCCTCCCTCCCTCCCTCCCTCCCTCCCTCCCTTCCTTATGTGTCATCAAGTCATTTTAGACTCTAGTGACCCCATGGACAGATTTTCTCCATGATTTTCTCCAGCAACTACATAGATTGATCTCCACGTCCCACAATCTCAAGGCAACTCTTTAAATAGCTTTTTTGCATGAACCTGTGCTTGACCTTTTTAATCCATCTCTCAGACTTCTTGGCAAAACAAGCAGTGGAGGGATTGTGAGTAAGAATACTCTGAGCTATGAACTCCCTGAGGGAGCAATGAGAGTTTCAAATGTAATAGTCAAGTTATCATCTGTATAGGTACACCATTGTTTTTCTAATCTGATATGGAGGTAAAGGAACTTGTAGATACCCAGGGACTTGCTTCCAATGGAGTCTTTGTACTAATGAAAAATATTTTGGTTGTATAAGGCAGGATCTGATCCCCTTATTTTTTGCAGTCCCTCCATCCTTCCTAGTAGATTCTCAACCTCCTTTTCTATATCTTTCTTATGCCAGGTCCCCTCTCTTTTCATCATCCCCAAACTAGCAAAAATGAGAAAAAGATATTGAAAATAAATTATGTTTTATATGGATCTCTCTAAAATACAAATGCAAAACTTACTCTGGACCAAATGTTTATCTGAATTATGAATGTATTCTTTGCAGTTTTTTCCCCCTTCTGGATAACTAGGTATTAACATAGGGCTCTCTCAATGAATCTATCTTCGTATGTAATAAAAACTATCAAGAAGGTCAGGGACAAATAAGCTACTGATGAGAACTATGTTGGTGATCTGGCTTGCACATTTGGTACTTGTCTGAACACTGATTTTTGCATCCATGCAGGCTTAATACTTTCTTTTAATAAGGTACATCTGAAGGGATAATGTCATAATAAGCTACAATATCAGAACAATACAATAGAATATAAGATTGGATAATTGGCTCCAGTATCCACATTAAATATTCCTGTATAATTCCCAACATTTCAGCATGTTATTTTTCTTACTGTCTTTTACACCACTAACTCAGTCCAAAATCTTTCATGAGAGAAATTTCTGCAGTTTTCTTATTTGAGTTAGGGTTTTCTATTTACTGCAATTGTTGTATCCCAGTAATAACAAACAAAAGGTTTAGTTCTTAGAATAGAATAGAATAGAATAGAATTCTTTATTGGCCAAGTGTGGTTGGACACACAAGGAATTTGTCTTGGTGCAAATACTCTCAGTATACATAAAAGAAAAGATACATTCGTCAAGAATCATAAGGTACAACACTTAATGATAGTCATAGGGTATAATAAGCAATCAAATCATACTAGGAAACAGTCAATATAAATCTTAAGGGTACAAGTGACAAAGTTACAGTCATGTAGTCACAAGTGGGAGGGGATGGGTGATAAGGGGTGATGAGAAGATTAACAGTTCTTAGTGATAATTAATAATAATAATAATAGTAGCAGTAGTAGCAGCAGCAGTAGTACAATTCTAGCTCAAGAAAAGTTCCCAGTGAGCTTAGTGAAACATATTCTATACAAATGTATTTAAAGCTGGTACTTTAATGCAATGAAAAGGCAAATAACTTAGGTATCAGTCTCACTCCAATTCACCTCCAGATAAGTAGGAATAAAACTGCAATCTTAAGTATATAGCAGATCCCTTCTATTCTTTGTTTTGATGAAATGTGTGATTAAGCATGGATCGGACCAATGCAGTTTATATTTCATTATGACACAAGGCAAATACTAATATGTTTGGCTGCTGAGTTTTTATAACTGGCTTACTCACAAGTGTATTTGAAAATAATCCTGTAGGGATCACATGAAAAAGGAAAAAAAGACAAATGCACTCTTTCTATAAAATTACCTTTGAACAAAACAAAACAAAGGCAAATTTATAACGTTAAATATATTTTTTTGTTTAAACCTGGGAGATATTTTGTAATTCGCTTCTTATCCCCAAAACTTTACCTCTTCTGCCACAAAGGATTTGTTGACAAAGTTAAAAATGTAAGAATGTTCCAGTTCAAAAAGAAGCTCCTTTACTGAGCAGGTTCAGGGTCCGTAGTAAGGCACAAATTCTACATATTCAGACAGTTGCAGAGATGCAGATGTTAAACTTCATGTTATGATTAACTAAACTTCCAGCAATGCCGCCTTGTGAGCTGACAGAGAAGGTGAACTGAAAAGAAATCAACCACTCAGCTATTGTGATTTCCCCCCAAGCAGGCTATTCATCCCAGTGTAAGATTCTGGCATGACTGATGGAATATTTGACTGATGTAATTTATGGTGCTTGATATGACAGCCCATTTCAGGGAGCTCGAGGTTTACAGTATTTGGTACTAGTATTTGCTGCTGAAACAAGGAATTACTCTCCTTGGACAGACTGTAATTTAGTAGTACAACTGTTCAGCTAGCCACCTCCCACTGTATTTCACCACCCACTCCCCAGTCAGGGTTGATAGATAGTTCTCGGGACCTGCAAAGGATGCTGTAATGTATCCAGCTCACAGTCTTGAAAGATACATGAAGGGCAAATATGTCATCTATCTCTTGAAGTTAGCAAACAAAACATAGCCAAAATGAAGAGTGTGCTCTCTGGCCTTAAAGCTCTCAAATGACCCTTCCAGCAAGACCACTCAGGAACCAGTCCTCCAGGGTGGGGCTTTTGAAAGCCGAATAGGAAAAAATGAAAGGAGGGACCAATACTAGTTCCTCTCCATAGCAGCCTTACTCAATGAGAGCCTTCTGAAGTGTTCCTTCCCCTCCTGCTAGATGGTTAGATGCACAGGATTCTTCTTTCCCATTCAGAGTCCAGACACATCTTCATGCATCACTCACAGTTTATTTTTCTGCCTTCTGCACAAAGGTGGATTTGAAGCTGTACAGATGCAGAGAGATAACTCAACAAGACGTCCATAACAAATTACATTTATTGGTTCATCAGGTATCCTCATAACTCACGTTTGTGATGAAGTTCTTCTTTAAAGACCAATTCTTTGTATATCTACCTTGTAGTAAAAGATAGTTATCTCCTAACCCATCTCGTAGCAATAGAAAGAAGTTAGAGAGTTCAGACAAAGAATGAGGAAAACCTCCCCCACCCTTTGAGACTCAATTTAGTGACCAATCAGGATTACAGATGTGGCCACGTGACATGAACTACATTTCCCAGGATACCTTTAACTACATTTACCATGATGCATTCCCTTAAGGGGACAGCTCATAATTCCTAAGTAACTGTCCAATTCCCATACACTGGCTGGGACAGCACACTCTCCGTCTGGAATGGTAAATTCCACTATTAAAGGAAAAGAAAAGAATTAACTATAAACTAAGATAAGCAGTAAACTGTAATACTAACTGAATAGCATATAAATATATAACTATAAATATATAAACAGTAAGCTGTATAACTAAGAGAAAAACAGTAAACATTAATAAAGCATCAAACAAAGCAAAGCAAGCAAAGCTTGAGGTTCAATCTTCAAGTTCGGCCACTTGGTGCAAGTCTGCTGGTCACCTCTGGCGGCCTTTTAGGGTGTACAGGTACTCTTGGCGGCAAAGGTGAAAGTCTGCTGGTCACCTCTGGTGGCCTTTTAAGGTGTACAGGTACTCTTGGCGGCAAAGGTGAAAGTCTGCTGATCACCTCTGGTGGCCTTTTAAGGTGTACAGGTACTCTTGGCGGCAAAGGTGAAAGTCTGCTGGTCACCTCTGGTGGCCTTTTAGGGTTGACAGGTACTCTTGGTACCCATCGTGAAAGTCTGGTGATTGCTTCTGTCGGCCTTTTGGGATTGGAATGGTACTCTTGCTTCCACGGTGTCAAAGGGCATTGGGAAGCTGTTAGAAAGGGTGTTGTGTAGGCATATGCCCATGTAGAGCATCTTAGTGGACATCTGGTGGTTGTTGGCAGCCGTTTAGGGTGTCCTAGCAAAAGTGTACTGATCGGCAGCGGCCTCTTAGGCTGGAACGTCATTCTTGTTTTTGATGGTGCTAAAGGGCGTTGGAAGGCGGTTGGAATGGATGGTGCTAAGGCATTTGCCTGGGTTGGAGCCTGCATCTGATCAACACTGACAATTTCTACGATCCCCCATCCTAGTGGAGATTTGATGGCCACTGGGCCGTCTACAGGGCCGCCGACTAACTTGGAGAAGAGAAAGGCGCGTGAGGCATTATTTCCCAGCAAGGGTAGGATATCAGCTTCCGGATCTAGAGCGGCGAAGTGATGAGCCAGGTGCTGTAGGTGAGGCATGCTACTTATGACCTCAGGTGTTGCAATCTGACTGCCGTCGTTCGGTATCCCATTGCATTCAAATACGGGCGGTAGTGGGAACCGGGAACTTCCATCCAATGACTCTATGCAGAGTCCAGTAGCTCTCCTCCCCGCCGTGCTTCTTGGTCCATGGCATGTTGATACAGTGAAGGGAAGTTTGTCCTGTTGCACTTCAAAGAGGTCGAAGAATGCGAGTCTGCCTCAGCCCAAACCACCTCACGGGGTTGTTGTTAGGGGGAAAGGAGGAGGAAGAAGTATTAGATATGTTCACCACCTTGAGTTACTTATAAAGTAATAAAGGTCAGATATAAATAAATGAATAAAACAAAACAGAAAAAAAGAAATGCCAGCCTTCTATGAAGTACTTAATTGTAGCTATAAAGTGCCTGTAGGCCAGACAAGGAATAATGGATGGAAACTGAACAAGGAGAGATTTAACCTGGAAATAGGGAGAAACTTTCTGACAGTGTGAACAATCAACCAATGGAACAGCTTGCCCTCGGAAATTGTGGGAGCATCATCACTTGATACTTCCAAGAAGAGATTGGACTGCCATTTGTCAGAAATGGTGTAGGGCAGGGGTGTCTAACCTTGGCAACTTTAAGACTTGTGGACTGAGGAATTCTGGGAGTTGAAGTCCACAAGTCTTAAAGTTGCCAAGGTTGGACACCCCTGGTGTAGGGTCTCCCGCTTGGGTGGGGTGGTTTGGACTAGATGACCTACAAGGTCCTTTCCAACTCTGATTATCTGTTATCTGTTAACTCATTACAAATAGATTTATTTATTTTCATAAGGCATGCAAAGTAGTAACAACATAATCACAAGATAGAAATCTAAAAATGTGTGATCAGACCAAGAAAAGAAAGGTTTTTGTTCAGAAATATAAATTATGCTAGCCACCACCAAATATCATTGTTTCCAAGGCTGCTCATTTATCTAATTATGTAGAAAAGTGAGTTCCCAGTGAATCTCTACCAGGATAGGATCAGGCAAAAATTTAAAAAAATTGCAAAAGCCTAGCTTAAAGAAGAATCAGGCCTTAATGATTCTGAATGCTAAATTCATATCATATCATACTTGTTATTAGAGCTGTCTCTGAGGTGTTTTTTTTTTCATCGCAGTGATGGCAAGCTTGGCAAGCTTCACAATGACTCAGAGAAACTGACTATCGACGAAACATTCAGAATCAATTTCCTTGCCACTCCTTCGCTGAAGGGCTTTATGGAGACTGAAATGGATATTTATGTGAGATATTTTCATTTCAAGATTTTTATACTGAAGATGAGGTGGCCTAGGTTAGAAGAGGCTAAGTTAAAACCTTGTGTCTGGATGCAAATCTCAACTTACTTTTTTTCTAGACTCCGAAGCACCCTCCAGCCTTAGTAGTTAAAAATCATAATTTCTGAAAAAAAATAGTTTCCAGAAGTTTTGAAACAAAAAATACACAAAGGTGGTTCTTTGTAGTTCAATAATGTTTTTTTAATGAAAGGAGAATACAGGTTTCTCCTCTCTTTCCCATCATTACCTTAGTCATTGTAGTTCTCTTCCATAAAACGTTAAATATAAATTGAATGTTTCCTCTCCAAGTCTGTTTTCAGTTCTAAAATTCTGTCTTGAGATACTGAAAGAGATTGACATCTCCTTCTTGTGAAACGACTCTGCATTTTCAGCTATAAACCCTTCTAAAGTACCATATGAATATTTAGGACAGGGATGTTACACTTGATTTCATTGAGGGCTGTATCAGGGTTGTGCTTGACCTTGGGGGGGTGGGAGTGAATGTGGGTGGGGTGGGTGGGTGGCCATCTTGACGTCACTCATTTCGGGGGCACCTGTGGTAGCCAAGTACTGAGGCACTACTTCCCTCAGATCCTCCCTCCCTCTTATGATAATCTCCTTCTTTCCTTCCTTCCGTCCCTCCCTCCTTCTTTTTTTCCTTCCCTCCTCATTCTTCCTTCTTCTTCCCCTCTTTCCTTATTTTTCCTTCCTTGCTCTCTACCCATCTTTCCTTCTTTTTCTTTTTCTTTTTTCCTCCTTCCCTTTCTCCTTTCCTGTCTCTTTTTGGATGCTCAAATGCAAAAGGGAAAACATTTCTCCTTTTGTTTTGTTTTGCTTTTAGTTTGTTTTACTAGCCCTCTGCCAACAAAAATGGAGCCCGGGGGGGGGGGGCTATGTACACCCTCAGCTCTGTTTTCAGTCACGATGGCCTCTTACAGCCCTCTGACAACACAAATGGAGCTGGGGGGTGCTCGTGGGGCCATCCCAAGCTCCATTTTTGCAGAGGCTCCACGGGTCGGTCCTTTACTGTTTCTGAGAGCGGCCCCACAGGCCAGATCGAAGCACCCTGCCAGCTGGGCCTTGAGTTTGACACCCCTGGTTTAGGATATTTCATATAGGATGTCTTTTCCAAATTGGAAATCCGAATGTGCTGGTAATGCAGTACCGAAGACCTGTATCTAGTATGGCATTCATAGACCAACGTAGCACATTGGGAGAAAAGGGCTGTTCTACAGGTAGTCCTCAATTTACTTCCCAGAGTTCCAGAGTAATGTGATTCCCACATGCAACCTTCTCAGTCAGCTTTTGACAAGCAAGGTCAATGAGGAAACTGGATGTGCTTAAAGATCCCATGATTCACTTTACAATTGCAGTGATTTGCTTAACAACTGTGAAAAAAAGGTAATAAACTCATGCATGACTCACCTAACAGTCACTTTGCTTAGCAACAGAAATTATGGTGTCAACTGTAGTCATAAGTTGAGGAGTACCTATATACTGCTCAGAAGGAAGTTCCATTGAATTCTATTTTCCCTTGTGTATTATATTGTTGTAAATCTTAATTGATTATATTATTTTGATACAATATATTTATATAGTCTAATTAAACTTATTGATGTTCCATTGCTTACATTAGTTGGAATATTAGAAATAAAGAAAATATAACTTTTGCACCAAAGTCAATTACAATTTAGGATATCAATATTATAAGAATAATATCATTTGTTATTCTTGTTTGTAGCATGTTCCATTGAATTCTGATGAACTGATCAATCCTGTTAAAAGTAAAATTGTTGAGCTTTTCCTACCAGCTGTGCAACCTATTTTTGAGGTTGTTTTGGGTTGTTGTTTTTTAAAGATATCGATGGAAAGAAATAGATTTTAATGGTTATAAAGGAAAGTTGCAGAGAAATAAATATAAAAGAAAAGAGAAGTTATTGCAGACAGGCAGAGATGAAGAGGAATAGAAGAAAGATACCGTTCTGAGGAGTTGAAGAGTAGGACTCACACGCTGGGATAATGAATTGTGACAAGTGAACTTGTAGATATGATCTGATCCTGAAAGGGAGGCAATGAAAGAGCGTGTTTGTCCACACAAAACAGTGAAAATTGAGACAGGTTTTTCATGAACCTCGAGAAAGAATTGCCTAACAGACTTTCCAAGGTAAATGAAGCTTTCACTAAAGCTGCCTTTCACCATCAGGTGGTTTTTTTTTGTTTTTTGTTTTGGTCCTCTTGTTTACACAACACTCATTATGTATTGAGACTCCCCAGTTCATAGGGAAGGGAGCTGATGTTTTGATTCTTTTTCTATCCCCCATCCCATTCCAGTTTGATCTTTATGTATCTATAAAATTGAGCCTCCAAATGAGGGGACAAAACAAAAGGTGGAAAATATAATTGTTCGGTGTTTTGCAATGTCCTGAGGAAACAAATAATGAATATAATTGGAAGCATGACAGAAAAGATGGAAGGTCAGATCGTTTTTTGCTTAGTTCTTTCGTTTTCTCTCTTTTCAGAACTATCACAGGAAAAAAGAAAGAATGCCACCCTCCCACCCGAATGTTTCAAATGCTTTTTAGGGAGTGTTCAGTGAAGTTTTATTCCCTGTAAGGAGCCTCAGAGAACAAGTATATAAATGCTTTCATTTCAAGGGGGGAAATATTCTTTATGGTTGCTTTCTGTTACAATCTGTAGCAGCGTTGGGTCTGGGAGAAAGAGACATAGAAAGGGAAAGAGAACGGATTGGACCACTATCAAATAAGTTTTCATTTCAAAAAGAGTTTTGGCCAAGTGAACTTCAACTTTTTGAGTCCTGTTTGACACCTACAAAACCCAGCACTAATTTGAACGGCAGCATTCTTTTATGCTGCTTTATCAAATTAGCTTGAGAAAATTATTGAACAGAAGAAATAGTTCTTCTTTCACTCCCAGTTCACTCAAGTAACCTAAACGGGACAAAGCCCATCTACTTTTCTATGTTACTCTTAGTTGATTATTTTGTTGCCTACCAAGATCGAATAAGCATTTTTAGGTGAGTTTCTTAAAACTAACTCCAAAAGCATCAACAAAAGGTCTATCAAAATTAAAATCTCAAAATCTTGCTTTTTTCTCTTCTTCTCTATATCAGTATTCTGTTAACAACAAAATCTACTTTTTTCAGTTGATCTAGAGTTTGCTATTTTCATATTGGGAAACTGTCTTTAGTTTGGTATTTAAGTGTGGTCAGGATTAATTTGGGAGTAAGCTGATAGAAATAACAATAAAACCTTATGTTATGAATGATGAGCCTTGACATCAGATAGAATTGGGAAGATCATTAAAGATAAAATACTTGTGTCCGTATTCATAGTTTTGCCAGAAAGTGTACATGCCACAGCTTAAACCTCTAAACAATAACAATACTTGGCTCCATTTGTTGAGAAATATATAGTTGTATTAGAGTTCAAGTTTATTGCAGTATTACATAGCCAGATATGAGAATCATACGACAAAACCTCTAACTTCTACTTTTTCTTCCCTTAACTGTCTCTTATTGACTACCCCATTGTAACCAATCAGGTCTAGGCAAGATGTTTTCATAACAATCAATCCAAGCCCATTTCATATGCAGCTCCCTCCTTCCAGCTGGGTGACCTTGAGGCATTGTCTTGCACATACTTTTATTTTCCCAAGCATTCTACCTCCCCACAGTTCATGGCAGTCTGTCACTGCAGAGCAGTGAAACACGAGCAAGCATAAGGCAACATCTGACAGAAATTAATTCTGAAATACACCCCCTGCTTCATGATTATAGGGGAAAACATAACGAAAAGAGCCATCTAAATATCATCCTTAGCTAACAATCCATATACCAACAGATCACTATCAGAAAACATGGATTATAGCTCATTAAAAAAAAAAGTCTTCCACCTTCATGTACTAGATATTCCAGGGCTGTCAAACTCGCGGTCTGTGGGCTGGATGTGTCATGCGCCGGCCATGCCCACACCTGGTTTAGCAAAAGGAGAAAAAGTCCTGATAAGTCACATGATGCCGCCATGATGACGTGAGTTTCACACCCCTGAGATATTGCATTTGAAACAAGAGGGCAGCAAACTCCTTCCCCTATTTTATCTGACAATATTTTTCACATTTTTGATTGTGCAGTCTGCCAGCTGACTTTAGGCACTCTAGACACTGCCTGGGGTTTTGGTTTTTCAGTCCATAGAACTCAATAGAAGATACAGAGAAGAACATACTGTAATTTATAAGTCTAAGAGAATAGCCTGAGTCAAACACTACCAAATGAAAAGTGATTCACTAACTGCAAGGCAGTCTTTGCCTTCAAAACCTGTTTCGATTTATTGGGAGGATTTAAAAATAAAATAAAATAAAACAAATTTCCATAGGGAGAAGGGTGGGGAAATGATTTGTAAGAATTTAATATGAGACCGGGACCACAATTCTTCCCCACTCGCAACCCCAATGTGTTTTATCTATGCCCTTTAGATATATTTATTTCCATAAGAAAGTAGAGTTTATGCTGATGGAAGCTAAGGCAGCATTTTAAAAATAAAGATGAAACTTCATTAAAATTCCAAAGGAAAGCAAGCAGAGATGATTTGGGAAGTTTTATCTACTTATTGGGCAACTCCTGCTAAAAACATTTAGGCCCTCTATGTATTTAAAAAGTAATAAATAGCTATTGTGCTTACTTTATAAACTTGTCAGGGTGTCTTCATTTTATTTTCCTGAACAAACTGAATTTCTGTAGTGTTCATCTCCAGCCAGTTAATAAATACATCACCCTAAAAAGTGCTGTGGTATTAAATTTACAGTGGATAAAATATGGATGAAGTTGCTTTGCTTCAGGTATGTCAAGTGTGATTTAATATCTCTCACTACCCTTATGAGGAGTAAAATATTACTCGCCTGCTCCAGCAGCAAGATAGTGACCTTTGCTCCCAAGTAGAAGCCACTCAGCAAACAGTACCAAATGAAGAAGTAGAATAACATATAGATTTGCCATAAGAAAAAATTGATCTCAATCCATATATCAAATCTGCTGATGAAAACTCTGCACGGGAAACGGAACCGTCTTAAATATGGGGTTGCAAAAACTCAAGAGAGAAAGATACAGCTTCTGCCTGATATTTGAGAACAAGAGGGAAATAAATAGATTTTTGCCAAGAAAGTCTCCTGTGTCTTTTCAGTAGGGGGTACATTCATACATACATCCAGTCACCATTGCTGAGATTAGCAATAGTTTATTCCATGGCTGAAACAATATAAATATATGATAGAAATCTTCGTGGCAATGTTTTATATTTGGTGATGTTCCTATAGGCAATTTCTGAATAACCCAGCTTAATTTTTGTGACAAAATACCCCAAATCTACCCTGATATCGAAAGGTGACCTTTTTTTCCCCAAGAGGAAGTGTTTGTAAGCAAAGAAAATACATCCCAATGATTTACATTTTGCTTTCAAAAATTGCGAGCAAGAGAAAGCATGCTGCTCTGCATTTCAAAGAAAAAGGGGAATGAAAATTTTTTGACAACAAAGACCCAAAAAATGAAACAGACAAATCATACAGCTGAGCACTTTTAACCTAGTGGCATCGATTAACGAAGCCGCTACTGTATTTATAATAAGCACTGAAGAGGTAACCTTTTGGGGGCGGGAGCAAAAAACCCCACCTTTCTCTTTTCTTTGAATTAGAATGTATTAGATGAAACAATGACAGATTCTGGGATACAATTCAGCTATCGGTTTAAGTGATATAAATGAGGACCCACCCAAATGAAACAATGGAAAATGCACACACATATCCTTTAGGATAGGATGCTCATCTTTTAAAATGTCCCTTAATGACATTTTTAAAACATGGTTTTCATGTATATTTCCAGGCCTGAAGCCTTGGTCTTGTGAAAAAGACTTAGAGAAGATCTCAGAAGTTTACTGTCAACATGAGCTAACCTGCTATAACTAATTAACTAGCTTGTTTTAACTTCTTTTGAAATATCATTTAACAATTTGTAAATCTGCTCAAAGTCACTGGGAATCAGACAGCTTATGAACTTAACAAATTATTATTAATTATTATTAACTGATTTTCAGGTGGGATCATCTACTCAAAAGTCTTAAATATTAAATATGAGCTTAGATCCACCGACTTGATGCTAAATGATACAAACTAATGGCATAAATCTTTGTACCTAATTTCTTCCACACACACTGAATTTCAACAAATAAAAATCCTAGCCACAATTGCTCAAGAAAATCAATTCATATCTAACATATTGGAGAACACTGCTTCATACCAATATACTGTACTAAAGACAATCCTTAAGGTGATTGTCTTTACCTCTCTTTTTGGTGGATGGTATCATAAGAGTGAATTTAGGCAGAAGAACAGTAGAGAGTTCTCATCACATGAGCAATCTTTAGAAATAGTCTTCAGAACAAATAACTACCTTTTCTCTAGGTTTCTTTATCTGCAATGCTGCTAAGTGAGGGTAAACAATAAGGTAAGGCAGGGCTTTGTTTCCTGAAAATTATTATTAAGCCACCAAACTATAATGTTCAAGTTGATGATCACTTCCTCCAAAGCTTGTGGCAATGGTTAGTAGTTAAAATCCAGCTAAACAATACTTTCCCAAATGAGCCCGTGTAAAATTTATGCTCAGTTTTATTCACAGTTAATCTGAAAATGGATGTATTTAGTCAGATATCAAAGTGTATAATTTTTATTATGTTTCACATCTATTAGGAAGAAAACACTACAGAAAACAAATAGTCAAATATTCATCAACATGATACATATAATCCAGAATGCCACAATCTGGTACAATCATAATAAAAAGCATGATTACCACCCTAAAAGGCAACCATTTAAAGCTTGGCAAGGATTCACTGAAGTCATGTGATTTTTCTTGAGAAAAGTCAATTATGTGTAAATATCCCTTCTGCTCTCCCAAATCTCTTACATCTTCAGGAGAATTAGGATGTGGAAAATATCCTAGTTTTTTTTAAATGTAGCAGATACAATCAGGAAATTGGGAACTTCTTTATGGAAAGGATCTGTAACCTTTTCTAACATGGGTACAATATCTGCATCTTTGTCCTGTTGTATAGCATTATACTTTTGGAATATATTGGCCCATTCCCACAGAATATTATGTGTTACCTATGTTTGAACCAGATTTTATTTTATTTTGAATTTTGATTTTAATTTATCTGAAAAATACATGGAACATAAAAATGGAACTCACTGAAGAATTTTAGGGAGAGCAAATGTATGTAAAAGAAGCATGATCTAAAATATATGGCAGTCCAACAATTAATAATAAAGGCCAAACCAATCATATCCTTGTTTGGTTGGGACTTTGGATACTGATTATAGGCTAAGGTTCAGGAAAAGTTATATTACAGGAGCTTTACAATGGTCTTCCAGAGATGAAGGGTTATGAGTGTTCTATTATATATTGCATTTTAGCATGTCCAGTCATCTTCAGCTGCCAAAAGTAGTATGAAAAACTATCATCCGAACTATCCATTTGATGGCTTTCCCACAGATATTAATGATATACAAATCAATGCTGAATAGCATATGTAAATACAAGTAGAACCAACCAACTTAGCACTTATGTTCTATCATTGATCAAAACTTCTTGTACATTATCTCATTCTAAATCCTAAACAATCCTGTAAGGCAATTATAGGATATCCTAGGATCAACACTATTCTTGTTTCATCTTTCAGTTAATGATATCAGGTTAATATGATAAATATACCTAATTAATATTGTGAAGAAAAATAGATATGTTAATTTTGTTGAAAGAACTTAGGAACTATTTAGTATCTTCACCTCATTCCTTCCCCCAGCTCCCCCAAAATAAAGCCCCATATTGAATTATTTTTCTAAACATATTTGAGAGTGCCCAAAAATGTCCACCATTTTTCTGTCTCTTATTTACATTAACTTGCAATACAAGTTAAAGTACCAGCAAGGACAGATAAAGAAAATATGGTGATATTTTTCCCCCGTCTCTCCCATTGCCCTAATCTTTAGGAAAGTATTTGATGGAGAGATATTGCATCCCAAGACTGCTACATTTCCCATGTACTGTTAAAAGCCAGGGTTGGTTTACAGATCATTTCATTATACCATAGTGCTAGTTCTTTCAAGGTCAGAGGCAAACAG